>NC_134364.1:5926167-6262667 GCF_048569485.1 Anomaloglossus baeobatrachus | reverse complement strand
AAGCAACAGTCCGGGAAAGAGGGAGGGAGAGCAAGCAACAGTCCGGGAAAGAGGGAGGGAGAGCAAGCAAGAGTCCGGGAAAGAGGGAGGGAGAGCAAGCAAGAGTCCGGGAAAGAGGGAGGGAGAGCAAGCAACAGTCCGGGAAAGAGGGATCAACAGTCCAGGAAAGAGGAAGGGAGAGCGAGCAACAGTCCAGGAAAGAGGGAGGGAGAGCAAGCAACAGTCCGGGAAAGAGGGAGGGAGAGCGAGCAACAGTCCGGGAAAGAGGGAGGGAGAGCGAGCAACAGTCCGGGAAAGAGGGAGGGAGAGCGAGCAACAGTCCGGGAAAGAGGGAGGGAGAGCGAGCAACAGTCCGGGAAAGAGGGAGGGAGAGCGAGCAACAGTCCGGGAAGGAGGGAGGGAGAGCGAGCAACAGTCCGGGAAAGAGGGAGCAACAGTCCAGGAAAGAGGAAGGGAGAGCGAGCAACAGTCCGGGAAAGAGGGAGGGAGAGCAAGCAACAGTCCGGGAAAGAAGGAGGGAGAGCAAGCAACAGTCCGGGAAAGAAGGAGGGAGAGCAAGCAACAGTCCGGGAAAGAGGGAGGGAGAGCGAGCAACAGTCCGGGAAAGAAGGAGGGAGAGCGAGCAACAGTCCGGGAAAGAGGGAGGGAGAGCGAGCAACAGTCCGGGAAAGAGGGAGGGAGAGCAAGCAACAGTCCGGGAAAGAGGGAGGGAGAGCAAGCAACAGTCCGGGAAAGAGGGAGGGAGAGCGAGCAACAGTCCGGGAAAGAGGGAGGGAGAGCAAGCAACAGTCCGGGAAAGAGGGAGGGAGAGCAAGCAACAGTCCGGGAAAGAGGGAGGGAGAGCAAGCAACAGTCCGGGAAAGAGGGATCAACAGTCCAGGAAAGAGGAAGGGAGAGCGAGCAACAGTCCAGGAAAGAGGGAGGGAGAGCAAGCAACAGTCCGGGAAAGAGGGAGGGAGAGCGAGCAACAGTCCGGGAAAGAGGGAGGGAGAGCGAGCAACAGTCCGGGAAAGAGGGAGGGAGAGCGAGCAACAGTCCGGGAAAGAGGGAGGGAGAGCGAGCAACAGTCCGGGAAGGAGGGAGGGAGAGCGAGCAACAGTCCTGGAAAGAGGGAGCAACAGTCCAGGAAAGAGTAAGGGAGAGCGAGCAACAGTCCGGGAAAGAGGGAGGGAGAGCGAGCAACAGTCCGGGAAAGAGGGAGAGCGAGCAACAGTCCGGGAAAGAGGGAGGGAGAGCGAGCAACAGTCCGGGAAAGAGGGAGGGAGAGCGAGCAACAGTCCGGGAAAGAGGGAGGGAGAGCGAGCAACAGTCCAGGAAAGAGGGAGGGAGAGCGAGCAACAGTCCTGGAAAGAGGGAGCAACAGTCCAGGAAAGAGTAAGGGAGAGCGAGCAACAGTCCGGGAAAGAGGGAGGGAGAGCGAGCAACAGTCCGGGAAAGAGGGAGGGAGAGCGAGCAACAGTCCGGGAAAGAGGGAGGGAGAGCGAGCAACAGTCCTGGAAAGAGGGAGGGAGAGCAAGCAACAGTCCGGGAAAGAGGGAGGGAGAGCGAGCAACAGTCCGGGAAAGAGGGAGGGAGAGCGAGCAACAGTCCGGGAAAGAGGGAGGGAGAGCAAGCAACAGTCCGGGAAAGAGGGAGGGAGAGCGAGCAACAGTCCGGGAAAGAGGGAGGGAGAGCGAGCAACAGCCCGGGAAAGAGGGAGGGAGAGCGAGCAACAGTCCGGGAAAGAGGGAGGGAGAGCGAGCAACAGTCCGGGAAAGAGGGAGGGAGAGCGAGCAACAGTCCGGGAAAGAGGGAGCAACAGTCCAGGAAAGAGGAAGGGAGAGCAAGCAACAGTCCGGGAAAGAGGGAGGGAGAGAGAGCAACAGTCCGGGAAAGAGGGAGGGAGAGCGAGCAACAGTCCGGGAAAGATGGAGAGAGAGCGAGCAACAGTCCGGGAAAGAGGGAGGGAGAGCGAGCAACAGTCCGGGAAAGAGGGAGAGAGAGCGACCAACAGTCCAGGAAAGAGGAAGGGAGTGCGAGCAACAGTCCGGGAAAGAGGAAGGGAGTGCGAGCAACAGTCCGGGAAAGAGGAAGGGAGTGCAAGCAACAGTCCGGGAAAGAGGGAGGGAGTGCGAGCAACAGTCCGGGAAAGAGGAAGGGAGTGCGAGCAACAGTCCGGGAAAGAGGAAGGGAGTGCGAGCAACAGTCCGGGAAAGAGGAAGGGAGTGCGAGCAACAGTCCGGGAAAGAGGGAGGGAGTACAAGCAACAGTCCGGGAAAGAGGGAGGGAGAGTGAGCAACAGTCTGGGAAAGAGGGAGGGAGTGCGAGCAGCAGTCTGGGAAAGAGGGAGGGAGTGCGAGCAACAGTCCGGGAAGGAGGGAGGGAGTGCGAGCAACAGTCCGGGAAAGAGGGATGGAGTGCGAGCAACAGTCCGGGAAAGAGGGAGCAACAGTCCAGGAAAGAGGGCGGGAGAGCGAGCAACAGTCAAATATTCCAAATGTCGTCACAGCGCAGAATTACTGGAAGCTGGAGGGCACTGTGTGTCCTCCCAAAAAGAGGAGGAAGGTCTGTAACCACGTCCTCCTCCATCCCGGGTGGACCCGTCCCATGTCCTCCTCTCTCTCAGGTGGACCAGTCCCACGTCCTCGGTACTCTATGGACACTTCTCATCTATTATCGCTTCTTCTCTTCTTAAACATGAAGACTCCTTCTTGTCTTTGAAGCTCTCGCCTCTTCCGGGGGTGTCTCACTTGCTTTCTTGCGGGGTCACCGGGCCGCTCTCCGTAGTATGATCTGGTCTTCTGCCTTCAATGTCGTTTTATCCCGAGTTATTTCTAGAGCGGTCGTCGATATCTTTGGCGCAGCAGACAGACGTTTGTACGATGGCCTCTGTGTCAGTCAGGAGCCAGTAAAGCGCCGCTCCTTCCGGGGTCTCGCTGCTGCTTCGGTTGTGTGCGCAGCAGATTGGGTTAATATTTTACTTTGCAGAATGAATAAACAATTTGCCTTTTTTGTTTTCCAAGTGAAAACTTTGTTGCGATTTGCAAATTTCGTTGTTTAATCAGCGAGAAATTCACACTGTTTCCTGTCGGCTCCCGGATCCCGCGAATAATGAGAAGCCAGACAATGAGAAGACGCGGCGCGGAGGAGACTTCTCCACTATGTTTATAGCTCCGAATTCATCATGTCAGATCAGCAAAACATCATCCGAGACATTGCACAGGACGAGGCGTTTCCATCCATCACCCCCGGAATGGCGCATGACAATGGATGGATGGATAATGGCCGCTCCACCAATGGTCCAGAGGCAGAGCACCGAGCGCTCCCTACAGAAGGACCCCGAGCCACTGTCTTTATTTCCTCTGTTATAGTCACTTACATAAATTCTGCCTGCAGCCACCACTAGGGGGAGCTGTAATGGTGTAGAGTCCTATCCTAATAAGCCGTCTGTGTAAGATTCAGCTGTTTATAGGGCGGGGGGGGTCACAGTTCCTGTCCCATGTCCACTCATCGTTTCCACCGGTCCATTCCTTAGTACTGATATTCAGTAATACAATGTAACAGCTTATTTCCAGAGCTGCATTCATAATTCTGTTCATCTATCGAGGCATGTAGAGGTGTCCAGGAGCCACCCCATCAGTTTTGCTGTATTGCTGTTAGCTCTCAGGCTGCAGAGGTTTCCTGGCCCTGGTGGTAGAGACTCCTGGTGGTTCTATGTAAGGCCAGTGTTGAGATTTACGCAGCACGGTGGCTCAGTGGTTAGCACCAGCACTGGGGTCATGATCTCAAATCCCACCAAGGACAACATCCGCAAACCAATGGGTTCTCTAGTTTTCTCCCACACTCCAAAGACTGATAGGACAAGATGGTGGCCCCCAGAGGGGACAGTGATGATCTCTAAAGCGCTGTGGCATTAACGGCACTATGCAAGGGAGTAAAATAAACAGCGCAGCAGGGGCCTGCGACAGCACGGGCTTGTCCGTATACCAGTCTCGGTCAGCACTGGTCCAAAACGGTACCAGGCAATGCTAGTCCAGTAAGGAAGCACTGGTTCCCACCCAACATTGGTCCCGATCATGAGCGTTAGTCCCGGGCAGCACTGGTTCTCTTCACTGGTCCCTTTCAGCAGTAGTCATTGGCCGCAGCGAAACTGAAGTGAGACATGTCCGGCAGCAGAGACTTCTGGGAGCAGTCAGAGCACCCGAGCTGCACCAAATCTGGTTGATTTCAGTATTGGTCACAGTCTGTACTGGTCTGATCAACCCCGGCCAACAGTCCCTGCCAACAGTCCCAGTCCCGGCCCCGGCCAACAGTCCCAGTCCCGGCCCCGGCCAACAGTCCCGGCCCCGGCCAACAGTCCCGGCCCCGGCCAACAGTCCCGGCCCCGGCCAACAGTCCCGGCCCCGGCCAACAGTCTCGGACCCGGCCAACAGTCTCGGACCCGGCCACAGTCTCTGGCCCCGGCCACAGTCTCTGGCCCCGGCCACAGTCTCTGGCTCGGCCACAGTCTCTGGCCCCGGCCACAGTCTCGGCCCCGGCCACAGTCTCTGCCCCGGCCAACAGTCTCTGAAGTCTCTGCCCCGGCCACAGTCTCTGAAGTCTCGGCCCCGGCCACAGTCTTGGCCCCGGCCACAGTCTCTGCCTCGGCCACAGTCTCTGCCTCGGCCACAGTCTCTGGCTCGGCCACAGTCTCTGGCCCCGGCCACAGTCTCGGCCCCGGCCACAGTCTCTGCCTCGGCCACAGTCTCTGGCCCCGGCCACAGTCTCGGCCCCGGCCACAGTCTCGGCCCCGGCCACAGTCTCGGCCCCGGCCACAGTCCGCCCTGGCTGTCGTTGGTTGCAGACTTGCTGATGTGAGACTCAGGCAGCAGAGACTTCTGGGAGCAGTCTGCGCCTGATCTGCATGTTAAGCAGCGCTCTGATCACCCCGCACCATTCGTTGCCTCCAGAGCAGATATTCCTGGGTTTAATACTTTCCTTTATTAATGAGAAGAGATTTGTTAGAGAAGTTTTCATAATTTCCTGCTAAAATTCATCAAAAGTTTCCTCTCCATCATCCTGTCTCTCCGGCTAATGCTCAAGGTGTCGATGTCGGCGGAGACATAAAGCATCTGAGAGCGGATGGCATTATTTCCACACGGCATCAATCAGGCAGAATATCATCATGCCTCGCCCATTATCCGCACATCACCCCATTCTCTTCCAGCTTATAGACAGCGGGCGACAGAAGACGCACAAGTCAATCTCATCTCATCCCTGCGGGCAAAACTGTGAGAGAGGAGCCACAGACCGATTAACTGCTGCGCACCGAGAACGAGGAGGACACGTCTACACCCGAGAGAACGAGGAGAAAACGTCTACACCCGAGACCCATCACATGGGGACCCTTCTACACCCGAGAGAACGAGGAGGACACGTCTACACCCGAGAGCCCATCACACGAGGACACGTCTACACCCGAGAGCCCATCACACGGGGACACGTCAGCACCCGAGAGAACGAGAACGAGGAGGACACGTCTACACCCGAGGGAACGAGGAGAAAACGTCTAAACCCAAGACCCATCACATGGGGACACGTCTACACCCAAGAGAACGAGGAGGACACGTCTACACCCGAGAGAACAAGGAGAAAACGTCTACACCCAAGAACCCATCACATGGGGTAAAGTCCGCACCCAAGAAAACGAGGGGGACACGTCTACACCCGAGAGCCCATCACAGGGGGACACAGCTGCACCCGAAGAGAGAACGAGGAGGACGCGTCTGCCCCCGAAGAGAGAACGAGGAGGACGCGTCTGCCCCCGAAGAGAGAACGAGGAGGACGCGTCTGCACCCGAAGAGAGAACGAGGAGGACGCGTCTGCACCCGAAGAGAGAACGAGGAGGACGCGTCTGCACCCGAAGAGAGAACGAGGAGGACGCGTCTGCACCCGAAGAGAGAACGAGGAGGACGCGTCTGCACCAGAAGAGAGAACGAGGAGGACGCGTCTGCACCCGAAGAGAGAACGAGGAGGACGCGTCTGCACCCGAAGAGAGAACGAGGAGGACGCGTCTGCACCCGAAGAGAGAACGAGGAGGACGCGTCTGCACCCGAAGAGAGAACGAGGAGGACGCGTCTGCACCCGAAGAGAGAACGAGGAGGACGCGTCTGCACCCGAAGAGAGAACGAGGAGGACGCGTCTGCACCCGAAGAGAGAACGAGGAGGACGCGTCTGCACCCGAAGAGAGAACGAGGAGGACGCGTCTGCACCCGAAGAGAGAACGAGGAGGACGCGTCTGCACCCGAAGAGAGAACGAGGAGGACGCGTCTGCACCCGAAGAGAGAACGAGGAGGACGCGTCTGCTCCCGAGGAGAGAACGAGGAGGACGCGTCTGCTCCCGAGGAGAGAACGAGGAGGACGCGTCTGCTCCCGAGGAGAGAACGAGGAGGACGCGTCTGCTCCCGAGGAGAGAACGAGGAGGACGCGTCTGCACCCGAGGAGAGAACGAGGAGGACGCGTCTGCACCCGAGGAGAGAACGAGGAGGACGCGTCTGCACCCGAGGAGAGAACGAGGAGGACGCGTCTGTACCCGAGGAGAGAACGAGGAGGACGCGTCTGCACCCGAGGAGAGAACGAGGAGGACGCGTCTGCACCCGAGGAGAGAACGAGGAGGACGCGTCTGCACCCGAAGAGAGAACGAGGAGGACGCGTCTGCACATGAGGAGAAAACGAGGAGGACGCGTCTGCACCCGAGGAGAGAACGAGGAGGACGCGTCTGCACCCGAGGAGAGAACGAGGAGGACACGTCTGCACCCGAGGAGAGAACGAGGAGGACACGTCTGCACCCGAGGAGAGAACGAGGAGGACACGTCTGCACCCGAGGAGAGAACGAGGAGGACACGTCTGCACCCGAGGAGAGAACGAGGAGGACACGTCTGCACCCGAGGAGAGAACGAGGAGGACGCGTCTGCACCCGAGGAGAGAACGAGGAGGACGCGTCTGTACCCGAGGAGAGAACGAGGAGGACACGTCTGCACCCGAGGAGAGAACGAGGAGGACGCGTCTGCACCCGAAGAGAGAACGAGGAGGACACGTCTGCACCCGAGGAGAGAATGAGGAGGACGCGTCTGCACCCGAGGAGAGAATGAGGAGGACAGGTGTACACACGAGAGCCCATCACATGGGGATAGGAGGCCTGAACATCATGAAGGCTGTTACAAGTAAGGAAAAAGAGGAATTCCTCCTGGTAATCCAGCCAAGGGATAGGATCTTTGGAGCCAAGATACTTGATGAAACCTCCTCATTGGTCATTGTTGAGCAATCAGGTCCTTGTCTGGGTACAGGTGACCTTCTGAGCCATCTTTCTGTTACCGGACCTGGTCTATATCTGCACTGACTTTCTGTTTACTGCGTTGACCCACCTGACAACGTCTTGGACCTTCCTATGGTTGTAACTCATCAGCTCTTGTAATGGAGAATTCTTGGATGTCGTAACTTGAGGAAACCAAACAAAGCGTCCACGTACCTGTACAGGGGCCCAAGAACGAACAGTATGACACTATAATTTACACAGCTGCATGGCGTCATTCAGAGGAATGAGAAGGGGCCTTGCAAGTCATTGTGAACCTTTACAATTCGCCGATAATGTGAAGGTAAAAGTCAGACTCTGGTGTTTCACATCAATGAAAGGACAATCAGGTGACCACCGAAGACCTGAGATCTATCAAAGCCTGATCTTCAGACCACACATTTGCTAAGTATCATGACAAGAACAAAGGAGATGTCTCAGGACACCAGAAGAAGAGCTGTTGATGATCACTAGGCTGGAGAAGATTACAAAACCATCTCTAAAATGTTGGACTCCACCAATTTACAATTTGTGTAACAATGAAGAAGATTCAAACCCATTATTCACTACCCAGGATTGGTCGACCAAAATGGATCACTAAAAGAACAAGGCGTAAAATAGCTGGAGAAGTCACAAAAGGAACCCAAGGTCAAATCTAAGGAACTAAAGGCCTCTGAACAATGCTGTTCATGACAGGACTGTAAGCAGAAAGCCATTGCTCTTTGGTTACATGGGGACGATCCCACAGGTTTGCGGTAGATCTAAGTCCGCTGCATTTGCATAAAAATATGGAAAAATCTGAAGGGTTCACAAACTTTCAAGCACGACTGTAGAAGAGAATGCTGAGCTCAGATTAGGGTTCAGATTCGCCCCCCACTATCAGTGTCTGCCCACACCCCCACTAGTAGGAAACAATCTGTATAATTAGGAGGCTACGGAGCGGCCGCCTGTCACCACAGCCCCGGATTATGTCAGTGACATGTGAGAGCGCCGGTGTCAGGCTGGAGCCCAGAGCCGAAATGTAATTAAAAGTCAGATGTGGATCTGACACAATCCCATAAGATCAATCAGGAGCAGATGCTGCGGCTTCACCACAAGTGCCGGAAATCTGCAAATAAAGCCGAATATTCCATTATCACTTGTCTACAACAACAACCCTCATCAGACGCCCTGCGAGGATTAAAGGTCCGGCTCCTTCTAGGAAAGAGTCAATATCAAAGACAATCACAGCCAAAAGCGATGAGGGCGGCCGCGACCTGATCAGGTTACTCATTAGGCTTTATGACCCCCTATAAGTAGAAGGCCAATGCCCCCCATTACTAGAAGTGTTTATATTCAGACACATTGTGATCAGCACTTCATGAAAATGACGTCACCGCTCGCAGCTGCGGCTCAGTCAGTCTCTGCCTGAAGCCGCAGCCTATGATCATGTTCAGTGCCCGCGCGCTGTAACTTCTGTATGTAGCAGAGCCGGAATCATCACGGGACCTCATGTGGATTACGTCGGAAATGGGCATTTGGGGTTAATAAAGTGGTGAAAGAGGGGGCTTTTTGTATTTTATGTCAAATAAAGGATTTTTTTGGTACTTGTGTTTTTATTTTTTTTTATCACTACATATTAGTAATGGGGGGCATCTAGGGCTTAGTGGCTGCTAACCTCTTATATTACCTCGCACCAGGGCAATTGTAATGAGCTGGGTAAAGCGCCGGGATTGTTGCATCTAATGAGTATGACAATTCTGGGTGGCTAAAGGCTGCTATTTTTAGGCTGCAGGGGGGCCAATAAGCATGGGTCTCCCCAACCTGAGAATGCCATCCTTCAGCTGTCTGCTTTATCATGTATACGTAGCGAAATTTGGAGGGGGTAGGCCACACACCAGCTATCAAAATTATTTAAATAGATAAAAAAAAAAGCCACATGCAGTTCCTCTTATTTTGATACACAGCCAAGTTAAGCACACAGCTGGGGCTGCAGCCTGTCTGTGCTTAGTATCATAATATGGGTGAACTCTACGCCTATTTGTTTATTTTTACACTATAGGTACGCAGAAAGCGTGCGTGATTCCACGCTGTCACACAGGGTGGGGGCACGGTCTGACTGCAACCAATCAGATGTGGGGACTGCCGGTGGGTGGGGCAAACAGTGAATATGTATTAGGGTTAATGAGCGGCCCCGGAAGTAGTGTTAGAAGCCTGCGGAGATCCGACAAGTATACTGGTCCTGCTCTAATCTCCCTAGTCCTTTCTATCACCATTTTAAAGCAAAATATTCAAGTCTCATAGATTTATATGGGGAATCGACGTCTGGGGAAATAGACGTCCGGGGAAATAGTCGGGATTAATTCGGGTCCCAAACCGGGTTTTGTTTTTTTTTAAAATCTGGTTGGACCCACCGGTCCAGAATATCTGCGGGTACGCCCATCACTGATTACAGGTCTAGTTCTCCTTGTTTGCATCCTGTGCTTTGTTGCTCCCCTGTCCTCTGTCCTCTCTAGCACATCTGGTATCCTTTAGTATGCTCGTTAGCTGCATGTTCTTATCTGGCATTTTTCTTTTCATCCCTTCTTCTCATCCCTTCTTCTCTACCCTTCTTCTCATCCCTTCTTCTCATCCCTTCTTCTCATCCCTTCTTCTCATCCCTTCTTCTCATCCCTTCTTCTCATCCCTTCTTCTCATCCCTTCTTCTCTACCCTTCTTCTCTACCCTTCTTCTCTACCCTTCTTCTCTACCCTTCTTCTCATCCCTTCTTCTCTACCCTTCTTCTCATCCCTTCTTCTCATCCCTTCTTCTCATCCCTTCTTCTCATCCCTTCTTCTCTACCCTTCTTCTCTACCCTTCTTTTCATCCCTTCTTCTCATCCCTTCTTCTCATCCCTTCTTCTCTACCCTTCTTCTCTACCCTTCTTTTCATCCCTTCTTCTCTACCCTTCTTCTCTACCCTTCTTCTCTACCCTTCTTCTCTACCCTTCTTCTCTACCCTTCTTCTCATCCCTTCTTCTCATCCCTTCTTCTCTACCCTTCTTCTCTACCCTTCTTCTCTACCCTTCTTCTCTACCCTTCTTCTCTACCCTTCTTCTCTACCCTTCTTCTCTACCCTTCTTCTCATCCCTTCTTCTCATCCCTTCTTCTCTACCTTTCTTCTCTTCCTCCGTCTGATGGAGGGGTCTGGGTTTGGTGATGGAGGAGTCTGGGTTTGGTGATGGAGGAGTCTGGGTTTGGTGATGGAGGAGTCTGGGTTTGATGATGGAGGAGTCTGGGTTTGGTGATGGAGGAGTCTGGGTTTGATGATGGAGGAGTCTGGGTTTGGTGATGGAGGAGTCTGGGTTTGGTGATGGAGGAGTCTGGGTTTGGTGATGGAGGAGTCTGGGTTTGGTGATGGAGGAGTCTGGGTTTGGTGATGGAGGAGTCTGGGTTTGGTGATGGAGGAGTCTGGGTTTGGTGATGGAGGGGTCTGGGTTTGGTGATGGAGGAGTCTGGGTTTGGTGATGGAGGAGTCTGGGTTTGGTGATGGAGGAGTCTGGGTTTGATGATGGAGGAGTCTGGGTTTGGTGATGGAGGAGTCTGGGTTTGATGATGGAGGAGTCTGGGTTTGGTGATGGAGGAGTCTGGGTTTGGTGATGGAGGAGTCTGGGTTTGGTGATGGAGGAGTCTGGGTTTGATGATGGAGGAGTCTGGGTTTGGTGATGGAGGAGTCTGGGTTTGGTGATGGAGGAGTCTGGGTTTGGTGATGGAGGAGTCTGGGTTTGGTGATGGAGGAGTCTGGGTTTGGTGATGGAGGAGTCTGGGTTTGGTGATGGAGGAGTCTGGGTTTGGTGATGGAGGAGTCTGGGTTTGGTGATGGAGGACGTCACCCCCGGACTGCATTGTGCCGGCTGTACAGATGGTGGAGGAGGAGGATGCTCCGGGCTGGTATGGGGCGGCGGCCGCTTAGTGCCAGTGATGGGAAATCTTAATCTTCAGCACAAGACATTGTGGACTATTGTAGCTTCAGCTTTGTGGGAACAGTTTGGGGAAGACACTTTTTTGATCCCCCTGACTGTGCCCAGGGCACGAGGTCGATACAGACCACTTGGGGGAGGACATGACGCCGCACAGAGAACAGACCCAAGCCCCATGCCATAATGAAGACTGAGGCTGGACCCCCAACATCAGGGTCACCTCACAAATGCTCAACTGGATGAAGGGATAAAATCTCCATCTTATGGTTCAGTTGAGGAGTGACCAGCGATGAGTGCGGCCATGCGGCTCCGTCAGGTCGTTTCGGTCACATTCCTTGGGTGACTCGGAGGCTGTAGCGTTGAGACTGAACAAGAGCAGCGCGAGAAAACGTATGGACACGCGGAGGGAGGCTGCAACCTGGAACGAAAACCAGTAGAAAAGTCTAGGACTGGTGGAGGCCGGAGCCCATTGAGGGTGGGACTGGAGTTGGAGGCGAGTATATAGTCCAGTGTGGTGGATCCGGGAGCGGCGCTGCTCCTTGTTGGGAGGACGCGGAGCCGCACGGGGACTGGATTCACGCTCAGGGACGGGTCTGTTGTGCTGGGCCGAGCTGTGGGAGGAGGACTGGGAACATCCACAATAATAACAGCCGAGCTGAACGTGGAGGAAACGAGTGGTGGTGCGTGATACTAATGAAACGGCCGTTAATACGTGCGACCTCTACGCCTTGTGTAATAAGATCCATCAGCCTCCGTGTCCTCCATGATCCGGTCATGGCTGCCGACGGCGAGAAGAGGTCTCCTGAAAGGTATGAACAGCACCGATCCACACACCCTGCCAGGACCACAACACGTCTCCTGTAAAGTGTGTCCGGGGCGCCCACCGGAGGGAATCCCCCGCCTGCGACCACCGCCCTGTGCCCCCGCATTACAGATGGAGGGCAGAGAAGTCCCCGGAGGTGGATGTGGGGGGCACATGAGCCTTATCTAGAAAAAGTATCTATTCTTCACCCATTAGAGTTACTACTCCTGGGAAAGTTCCATTTCTGGGGTGTAAGACGCTGGGGTTTTCTCGGTTCAGACGTGGCCTTTTTGTGGCAAGGATTGATGTGGGTGTCCGCCTGTCAGCTGCACGGCTTTACATGTAATGTGGGTGTCCGCCTGTCAGCTGCACGGCTTTACATATAATGCGGGTGTCCGCCTGTCAGCTGCACGGCTTTACATGTAATGTGGGTGTCCGCCTGTCAGCTGCACGGCTTTACATGTAATGTGGGTATCCGCCTGTCAGCTGCACGGCTTTACATGTAATGTGGGTGTCCGCCTGTCAGCTGCACGGCTTTACATGTAATGTGGGTGTCCGCCTGTCAGCTGCACGGCTTTACATGTAATGTGGGTGTCCGCCTGTCAGCTGCACGGCTTTACATGTAATGTGGGTGTCCGCCTGTCAGCTGCACGGCTTTACATGTAATGTGGGTGTCCGCCTGTCAGCTGCACGGCTTTACATATAATGCGGGTGTCCGCCTGTCAGCTGCACGGCTTTACATGTAATGTGGGTGTCCGCCTGTCAGCTGCATGGCTTTACATGTAATGTGGGTGTCCGCCTGTCAGCTGCACGGCTTTACATGTAATGTGGGTGTCCGCCTGTCAGCTGCACGGCTTTACATGTAATGTGGGTGTCCGCCTGTCAGCTGCACGGCTTTACATGTAATGTGGGTGTCCGCCTGTCAGCTGCACGGCTTTACATGTAATGTGGGTGTCCGCCTGTCAGCTGCACGGCTTTACATGTAATGTGGGTGTCCGCCTGTCAGCTGCACGGCTTTACATGTAATGTGGGTGTCCGCCTGTCAGCTGCACGGCTTTACATGTAATGTGGGTGTCCGCCTGTCAGCTGCACGGCTTTACATGTAATGTGGGTGTCTGCCTGTCAGCTGCACGGCTTTACATGTAATGTGGGTGTCCGCCTGTCAGCTGCACGGCTTTACATGTAATGTGGGTGTCCGCCTGTCAGCTGCACGGCTTTACATGTAATGTGGGTGTCCGCCTGTCAGCTGCACGGCTTTACATGCAATGTGGGTGTCTGCCTGTCAGCTGCACGGCTTTACATGTAATGTGGGTGTCCGCCTGTCAGCTGCACGGCTTTACATGTAATGTGGGTGTCCGCCTGTCAGCTGCACGGCTTTACATGTAATGTGGGTGTCTGCCTGTCAGCTGCACGGCTTTACATGTAATGTGGGTGTCCGCCTGTCAGCTGCACGGCTTTACATGTAATGTGGGTGTCCGCCTGTCAGCTGCACGGCTTTACATGTAATGTGGGTGTCCGCCTGTCAGCTGCACGGCTTTACATGTAATGTGGGTGTCCGCCTGTCAGCTGCACGGCTTTACATGTAATGTGGGTGTCCGCCTGTCAGCTGCACGGCTTTACATGTAATGTGGGTGTCCGCCTGTCAGCTGCACGGCTTTACATGTAATGTGGGTGTCCGCCTGTCAGCTGCACGGCTTTACATGTAATGTGGGTGTCTGCCTGTCAGCTGCACGGCTTTACATGTAATGTGGGTGTCCGCCTGTCAGCTGCACGGCTTTACATGTAATGTGGGTGTCCGCCTGTCAGCCGCACGGCTTTACATGTAATGTGGGTGTCCGCCTGTCAGCCGCACGGCTTTACATGTAATGTGGGTGTCCGCCTGTCAGCCGCACGGCTTTACATGTAATGTGGGTGTCCGCCTGTCAGCCGCACGGCTTTACATGTAATGTGGGTGTCCGCCTGTCAGCTGCACGGCTTTACATGTAATGTGGGTGTCCGCCTGTCAGCTGCACGGCTTTACATGTAATGTGGGTGTCCGCCTGTCAGCTGCACAGCTTTACATGTAATGTGGGTGTCCGCCTGTCAGCTGCACGGCTTTACATGTAATGTGGGTGTCCGCCTGTCAGCTGCACGGCTTTACATGTAATGTGGGTGTCCGCCTGTCAGCTGCACAGCTTTACATGTAATGTGGGTGTCCGCCTGTCAGCTGCACGGCTTTACATGTAATGTGGGTGTCCGCCTGTCAGCTGCACGGCTTTACATGTAATGTGGGGGACTAGTGCAAAGTATTTAGAGGCGATGGAGTCACTGAGGTTATTGCGGCACAGTGGCTCAGTGGTTAGCACTGCAGTCTTGTGGTGGCTCAGTGGTTAGCACTGCAGTCTTGTGGTGGCTCAGTGGTTAGCACTTCATTCTTGTGGTGGCTCAGTGGTTAGCACTTCATTCTTGTGGTGGCTCAGTGGTTAGCACTGCAGTCTTGTGGTGGCTCAGTGGTTAGCACTGCAGTCTTGTGGTGGCTCAGTGGTTAGCACTGCAGTCTTGTGGTGGCTCAGTGGTTAGCACTGCAGTCTTGCAGCGCTGGGGTCCTCGGTTCAAATCCCACCAAGGACACCATCTGCAAGGAGTTTGTTTGTTCTCCCCGTGTTTGCGGGTTTCCTCCGGGTTCTCCGGTTTCCTCCCACACTCCAAAAACATACTCATAGGGACTCTAGATTGTGAGCCCCAATGGGGACAGTGTGACCAATGTATGTAAAGCGCTGTGGAATAACATTATTATTAATTATTGCTCGTTTACCCCCTTCAGATTGTAGCAGGGACTTCTCATTGTCCTTGTGGAGTGACGGCGTCGGCTCCTGACGTTGTGTTCTCTTGGATCTTGTAGGGGGGCTCCACACTGCGCCCCCAGTCTCTTCTGCAGGCAACAGGTGGGATATCAGGGACCCCCGGACAAGCTTTTCTGTAGAGACCGCCGCCCGCTACTACCACAACATCTGGAGCAGTCTCTCCGCGCCGGCCGCTGTCTGCAGATCCGCGTCTTCTCCTGTTTCACTTCAAATGAAAATATCTTTCAATGTAACAAAGTCCTTGTCTGCGCTGCCAACGATCACAAGGAAGCGATCCCGGCACCGGGAGGATCGCACCGCGTCACAAACACAAGGAAGCGATCCCGGCACCCGGGAGGATCGCAGCCGCGTCACAAACACAAGGAAGCGATCCCAGCACCCGGGAGGATCGCAGCCGCGTCATAAACACAAGGAACCAATCCCGGCACCGGGAGGATCGCACCGCGTCACAAACACAAGGAAGCGATCCCGGCACCGGGAGGATCGCACCGCGTCACAAACACAAGGAACCGATCCCGGCACCGGGAGGATCGCAGCCACGTCACAAACACAAGGAAGCGATCCCGGCACCGGGAGGATCGCAGCCGCGTCACAAACACAAGGAACCGATCCCGGCACCGGGAGGATCGCAGCCGCGTCACAAACACAAGGAACCGATCCCGGCACCGGGAGGATCGCAGCCGCGTCACAAACACAAGGAAGCGATCCCGGCACCGGGAGGATCGCACCGCGTCACAAACACAAGGAAGCGATCCTGGCACCCGGGAGGATCGCACCGCGTCACAAACACAAGGAACCGATCCCGGCACCGGGAGGATCGCAGCCGCGTCACAAACACAAGGAAGCGATCCCGGCACCGGGAGGATCGCACCGCGTCACAAACACAAGGAAACGATCCCGGCACCCGGGAGGATCGCACCGCATCACAAACACAAGGAACCGATCCCGGCACCGGGAGGATCGCAGCCACGTCACAAACACAAGGAAACGATCCCGGCACCCGGGAGGATCACACCGCATCACAAACACAAGGAACCGATCCCGGCACCGGGAGGATCGCACCGCATCACAAACACAAGGAACCGATCCCGGCACCGGGAGGATCGCAGCCGCGTCACAAACACAAGGACAGCCGCGTCACAAACACAAGAAAGCGATCCCGGCACCGGGAGGATCACAGCCACGTCACAAACACAAGGAAACGATCCCGGCACCCGGGAGGATCGCACCGCATCACAAACACAAGGAACCGATCCCGGCACCGGGAGGATCGCACCGCATCACAAACACAAGGAACGGATCCCGGCACCGGGAGGATCGCAGCCGCGTCACAAACACAAGGAAGCGATCCCGACACCAGGAGGATCGCAGCCACGTCACAAACACAAGGAAACGATCCTGGCACCGGGAGGATTGCAGCCACGTCACAAACACAAGGAAGCGATCCCGGCACCGGGAGGATCGCAGCCACGTCACAAACACAAGGAAGCGATCCTGGCACCGGGAGGATCGCAGCCGCGTCACAAACACAAGGAAGCGATCCCGGCACCGGGAGGATCGCAGCCACGTCACAAACACAAGGAAACGATCCCGGCACCGGGAGGATCGCAGGCGCGTCACCAACACAAGGAACCGATCCCGGCACCCGGGAGGATCGCACCGCATCACAAACACAAGGAACCGATCCCGGCACCCAGGAGGATCGCAGGCGCGTCACAAACACAAGGAACCGATCCCGGCACCGGGAGGATCGCAGCCGCGTCACAAACACAAGAAAGCGATCCCGGCACCGGGAGGATCACAGCCACGTCACAAACACAAGGAAACGATCCCGGCACCCGGGAGGATCGCACCGCATCACAAACACAAGGAACCGATCCCGGCACCGGGAGGATCGCACCGCATCACAAACACAAGGAACGGATCCCGGCACCGGGAGGATCGCAGCCGCGTCACAAACACAAGGAAGCGATCCCGACACCAGGAGGATCGCAGCCACGTCACAAACACAAGGAAACGATCCTGGCACCGGGAGGATTGCAGCCACGTCACAAACACAAGGAAGCGATCCCGGCACCGGGAGGATCGCAGCCACGTCACAAACACAAGGAAGCGATCCTGGCACCGGGAGGATCGCAGCCGCGTCACAAACACAAGGAAGCGATCCCGGCACCGGGAGGATCGCAGCCACGTCACAAACACAAGGAAACGATCCCGGCACCGGGAGGATCGCAGCCGCGTCACAAACACAAGGAACCGATCCCGGCACCCGGGAGGATCACACCGCGTCACAAACACAAGGAACCGATCCCGGCACCCGGGAGGATCGCACCGCATCACAAACACAAGGAACCGATCCCGGCACCCAGGAGGATCGCAGGCGCGTCACAAACACAAGGAACCGATCCCGGCACCGGGAGGATCGCAGCCGCGTCACAAACACAAGAAAGCGATCCCGGCACCGGGAGGATCACAGCCACGTCACAAACACAAGGAAACGATCCCGGCACCCGGGAGGATCGCACCGCATCACAAACACAAGGAACCGATCCCGGCACCGGGAGGATCGCACCGCATCACAAACACAAGGAACGGATCCCGGCACCGGGAGGATCGCAGCCGCGTCACAAACACAAGGAAGCGATCCCGACACCAGGAGGATCGCAGCCACGTCACAAACACAAGGAAACGATCCTGGCACCGGGAGGATTGCAGCCACGTCACAAACACAAGGAAGCGATCCCGGCACCGGGAGGATCGCAGCCACGTCACAAACACAAGGAAGCGATCCTGGCACCGGGAGGATCGCAGCCGCGTCACAAACACAAGGAAGCGATCCCGGCACCGGGAGGATCGCAGCCACGTCACAAACACAAGGAAACGATCCCGGCACCGGGAGGATCGCAGGCGCGTCACCAACACAAGGAACCGATCCCGGCACCCGGGAGGATCGCACCGCATCACAAACACAAGGAACCGATCCCGGCACCCAGGAGGATCGCAGGCGCGTCACAAACACAAGGAACCGATCCCGGCACCGGGAGGATCGCAGCCGCGTCAGAAACACAAGGAAGCGATCCCGGCAGCGGGAGGATCGCAGCCACGTCAGAAACACAAGGAAACGATCCCGGCACCCAGGAGGATCGCAGCCGTGTCAGAAACACAAGGCACCGATCCCGGCACCAGGAGGATCGCAGCCGCGTCAGAAACACAAGGAACCGATCCCGGCACCGGGAGGATCGCAGCCGCGTCAGAAACACAAGGAAGCGATCCCGGCACCGGGAGGATCGCAGCCGCGTCAGAAACACAAGGAAACGATCCCGGCACCCAGGAGGATCGCAGCCGCGTCAGAAACACAAGGAACCGATCCCGGCACCAGGAGGATCGCAGCCGCGTCAGAAACACAAGGAACCGATCCCGGCACCGGGAGGATCGCAGCCGCGTCAGAAACACAAGGAAGCGATCCCGGCACCGGGAGGATCGCAGCCGCGTCAGAAACACAAGGAAGCGATCCCGGCACCCAGGAGGATCGCAGCCGTGTCACAAACACTGCCCTGGAAACTGTCGCAAAGTCGAGAGCTCCAAGGAAAAGTCAAATGATGAAATGGCTTGTAGTGATGGCGGCGGATGTGAGTAACCCCAACAAGTAGCGTCACATCATACAAGAAATGCGGGAGACATGGCGGCACTATGGCGGCACTATGACTGCACTATGGCGGCACTATGACTGCACTATGGCGGCACTATGACGGCACTATGGCGGCACTATGACGGCACTATGGCGGCACTATGGCGGCACTATGATGGCACTATGGCGGCACTATGACTGCACTATGGCGGCACTATGGCGGCACTATGATGGCACTATGGCGGCACTATGATGGCACTATGGCGGCACTATGGCGGCACTATGACTGCACTATGGCGGCACTATGACGGCACTATGGCGGCACTATGATGGCACTATGACTGCACTATGGCGGCACTATGATGGCACTATGGCGGCACTATGATGGCACTATGGCGGCACTATGATGGCACTATGGCGGCACTATGATGGCACTATGGCGGCACTATGATGGCACTATGGCGGCACTATGGCGGCACTATGACTGCACTATGGCGGCACTATGACGGCACTATGGCGGCACTATGATGGCACTATGGCGGCACTATGGCGGCACTATGATGGCACTATGGCGGCACTATGATGGCACTATGGCGGCACTATGATGGCACTATGGCGGCACTATGATGGCACTATGGCGGCACTATGATGGCACTATGGCGGCACTATGGCGGCACTATGATGGCACTATGGCGGCACTATGACTGCACTATGGCGGCACTATGACTGCACTATGGCGGCACTATGGCGGCACTATGATGGCACTATGATGGCACTATGGCGGCACTATGATGGCACTATGACTGCACTATGGCGGCACTATGATGGCACTATGGCAGCACTATGATGGCACTATGGCGGCACTATGATGGCACTATGGCGGCACTATGATGGCACTATGATGGCACTATGGCGGCACTATGATGGCACTATGGCGGCACTATGATGGCACTATGATGGCACTATGGCGGCGGTCACATCCTCACCAGCCGCGCTCCCAGAAGAAGATGTAATGGCTGAAGACAGGAGGCGACGCTTCTCCAGGGTGCATGGATTTACCGTCTGCAGACTCTCAGCGAGATGCTCACACTCCTGTTCTCCTCCTTTATCAGCACCCGCCATCTCCCGCCAATAATCCTGATCATTATCCCTGCGCAGCGCGATCCTCAGGCGTCTGATCAGCGCTGGGTCCTATAATTACCAGCAGCCGGGTGTAATCAATGCTCACAGCTCCGATAAGAGGCAGTTATTGGTCGCGGCTCCGCATGTTTGTGCGTCAGTGCGCAACGCCGTTATCTATTAGTCAATTCTCGTTATTTACAGATGAGATCACTCACAGTAAAACTCCGCGAGGACAGAAGGAAACCGCCACGTGTCTGCAGGCGGAAACCGCTACAACACGTCTGCAGATGGAAACCGCTACAACACGTCTGCAGATGGAAACCGCTACAGCACGTCTGCAGATGGAAACCGCTACAAGGTGTCTGCAGGCAGAAACCGCTACATCGTGTCTGCAGATGGAAACCGCTACAACACGTCTGCAGATGGAAACCGCTACAACACGTCTGCAGATGGAAACCGCTACAACACGTCTGCAGGCGGAAACCGCTACAACACGTCTGCAGGTGGAAACCGCTACAACACGTCTGCAGATGGAAACCGCTACAACACGTCTGCAGATGGAAACCGCTACAACACGTCTGCAGATGGAAACCGCTACAACATGTCTGCAGATGGAAACCGCTACAACACGTCTGCAGGCGGAAACCGCTACAACACGTCTGCAGATGGAAACCGCTACAACACGTCTGCAGATGGAAACCGCTACAACACGTCTGCAGATGGAAACCGCTACAACACGTCTGCAGATGTAAACCGCTACAACACGTCTGCAGATGGAAACCGCTACAACACGTCTGCAGGCGGAAACCGCTACAACACGTCTGCAGGCGGAAACCGCTACAACACGTCTGCAGATGGAAACCGCTACAACATGTCTGCAGGCGGAAACCGCTACAACACGTCTGCAGATGGAAACCGCTACAACACGTCTGCAGGTGGAAACCGCTACAACACGTCTGCAGATGTAAACCGCTACAACACGTCTGCAGATGGAAACCGCTACAACACGTCTGCAGATGGAAACCGCTACAACACGTCTGCAGATGGAAACCGCTACAACACGTCTGCAGATGGAAACCGCTACAACACGTCTGCAGATGGAAACCGCTACAACATGTCTGCAGGCGGAAACCGCTACAACATGTCTGCAGGCGGAAACCGCTACAACACGTCTGCAGGCGGAAACCGCTACAACACGTCTGCAGATGGAAACCGCTACAAGGTGTCTGCAGGCAGAAACCGCTACATCGTGTCTGGAGCCAGAAACCGCTACATCGTGTCTGCAAGCGGAAACCGCTACATAGTGTCTGCAGGCGGAAACCGCTACATAGTGTCTGCAAGCGGAAACCGCTACATCGTGTCTGCAAGCGGAAACCGCTACATAGTGTCTGCAAGCGGAAACCGCTACATAGTGTCTGCAGGCGGAAACCGCTACATAGTGTCTGCAAGCGGAAACCGCTACATAGTGTCTGCAGGCGGAAACCACTACATAGTGTCTGCAGGCGGAAACCGCTACATAGTGTCTGCAGGCGGAAACCGCTACAACGCGTCTGCATGAGAAGGAACCAAAGAAGAGAATAATATTTATTAAAAAGCCTCCCCCACAACAAAAATAGCAGGAATGATTCACATCATCAACTGTGACAAAGCTCTGCCACAAAGTGAACATTCACCAGGTTTAATTATGTCTTACACTCCAGAGCTGCGCTCATTATTCTGCTGGTGTAGTCACTGTGCACATACATTACATTACTGATCCGGAGCTACCTCCTGTATTATCCTCCAGAGCTACACTCACTATTCTGCTGGTGCAGTCACTGTGCACATACATTACATTACTGATCCGGAGCTACCTCCTGTATTATCCTCCAGAGCTACACTCACTATTCTGCTGGTGCAGTCACTGTGTACATACATTACATTACTGATCCTGAGTTACCTCCTGTATTATCCTCCAGAGCTGCACTCACTATTCTGCTGGTGCAGTCACTGTGTACATACATTGCTGATCCTGAGTTACCTCCTGTATTATACTCCAAAGCTGCACTCACTATTCTGCTGGTGCAGTCACTGTGTACATACATTACATTACTGATCCTGAGTTACCTCCTGTATTATACCCCAGAGCTGCACTCACTATTCTGCTGGTGCAGTCACTGTGTACATACATTGCTGATCCTGAGTTACCTCCTGTATTATACCCCAGAGCTGCACTCACTATTCTGCTGGTGCAGTCACTGTGTACATACATTGCTGATCCTGAGTTACCTCCTGTATTATACTCCAAAGCTGCACTCACTATTCTGCTGGTGCAGTCACTGTGCACATACATTACATTACTGATCCTGAGTTACCTCTTGTATTATACTCCAGAGCTGCACTCACTATTCTGCTGGTGCAGTCACTGTGTACATACATTACATTACTGATCCTGAGTTACCTCCTGTATTATGCTCCAGAGCTGCACTCACTATTCTGCTGGTGCAGTCACTGTGTACATACATTACATTACTGATCCTGAGTTATCTCCTGTATTATACTCCAGAGCTGCACTCACTATTCTGCTGGTGCAGTCACTGTGTACATACATTACATTACTTATGCTGTATTATACTCCAGAGCTGAACTCCTGCAATGGATGTGTCACAGGAACATACGGGGAGCAGTGCTGTTCTGAGATCCACGTGTCACAGATGAATGCCGTAGATGGAGGGAATAAGGATATACACACACACACACACACACACACATACACACACACACACATACACACACATACACACACACACACACACACACACATAGCTGTCACACTCGGTACAGGGAAGTACCAAACAAATGGTGAAAGAGAAGGGAAACCCTGTGTCCAGGGAACAGTGAGCCCTGACCAAGCCTACCGCTGGCCTGTGGCTTCCCTCACCACCCTAGATAGCTTCCACACCTATGCACCGAGCAGGATACCTGACCCTGGCTGATCCTGAAGTAGGCCCTAGCTAGGGAGCGGAAGGAATGAGCGCTTAGTCAGCCCCACTAAGCTGTAAAGAAGACACAGAGGAAAGTAAACAAATAACATCTCCAGATGATTCAGGGAGAGGAACTGTGACAACCACAAAGTGTCTCCAGATGAATGCAAGCCGCCTGCTCGCACTGAACACTTGTTAGAGGTATTAGATCTATCACCAGCAGAGAGTAAGGGGGACTGAGGGTATATAAAGACATAAGGGAAGTGCTGAAGATTAACAGCTGAAAAGGTGAGGAAATCCGCAGGGTCCTAAAGAGAAAGGGATAAAACCCGAGCAGGGGAAAAAAGGTAAAGTCAGAAAGCAGCTTGTGTAGCCAAACACTGCGACCTTCTACAGCCGGACACCACAGGACTATCTGTCATGCGTGACACCAGCAGCTTTGACTATAACAAAAATTCCCCTTTATGTGGAGGAGGTGCTGGGTTTTTATGGAGTACAAATTTTGGGTGCAACAAAGAGATAATATACAAGGTATAAGCATCTTATTGGCTGCATTTTACCACTGATTGGCGATTCATTGACACGTGTTAGTAGATAGTGTGGGCATACCGCCACGGTGTAGGGGCACATCTCTATGCCAATGTATGTAAAGCGCTGTGGAATTAATAGCGCTATATAAATGAATAAAATTATTATTATTATATAGAAATAAAAAATAATGAGCACAAATAGTTGGCTTTGTTTTGCTTTCAAAAGCCAGAATCCTGAGCGCTGCGTTCCTTGTAGAGGGAGAGCTCAGCGTTATCGGAGCTCCGCGCGCACAACCGAATCTTACAAATTTATCACAGACTCCTTGTGTGTTCAATAAACAGAAAGATTGTGCATTGGGAAACACGCAGAAGACAAAGTGCACGGGGGCGAAATATTCCAAGATGGACCCCACAGATGAATGTGATGGACCCCAAAATGACCTCCATTGTTGTACAGATCTGGCTCTGCGGGGAGGTTACCCTCGTCTGCTCAGAAACTACAGACATGGAGACTGAAGGTGTGACCTGAGAATGACCGGATAGTGACAGCCTCCTGCTCCGTTCTGGACACCTCCATTATTGGGGTGCAGCGCTTCCCCCCCTTCTGTATCTGGAGTTTTCCTTCTACTGTTGGCACAATCAGAGGCATGAGGATCAGAAGATACCAGAAATTTCCCACAAGTACCGATAGCACCAGTCAGTGGTGCGCTCCTCATTACATGGGAGTCGCGGGGGAGTGACCACAAGGAGATCAGACCCATGACCATCATCCCTGACTGGCAGCACACACACCGCAATGGGGTGAAGTGACCACAAGGAGATCAGACCTATGACCGTCATCCCCGGCCGGCAGCACACACACCGCAATGGGGTGAAGTGACCGCAAAGAGATCAGACCTATGACCGTCATCCCTGGCCGGCAGCACACACACCGCAATGGGGTGAAGTGACCACAAGGAGATCAGACCTATGACCATCATCCCTGGCCGGCAGCACACACACCGCAATGGGGTGAAGTGACCACAAGGAGATCAGACCTATGACCGTCATCCCTGGCCGGCAGCACACACACCGCAATGGGGTGAAGTGACTACAAGAAGATCAGACCTATGACCATCATCCCTGGCCGGCAGCACACACACCGCAATGGGGGCAAGTGACCACAAGGAGATCAGACCTATGACCATCATCCCTGGCCAGCAGTATACACACCGCAATGGAGGCAATTGACCACAAGGAGATCAGACCTATGACCGTCATCCCTGGCCGGCAGCACACACACCGCAATGGGGTGAAGTGACCACAAGGAGATCAGACCTATGACCGTCATCCCTGGCCGGCAGCACACACACCACAATGGGGGCAAGTGACCACAAGGAGATCAGACCTATGACCATCATCCCTGGCCAGCAGTACACACACCGCTTGCTTTCTTTACAACTAGTCACATAGAATAGGCAAGTTCAGCCTAAGATATGGACTCCATGGTACCGAGCTCTGCAAACATTACTGCCCAATACACTGCTCCTACACCACACATGCTTGCTGTATAGTATACTGCCCCTCCATGCTTTTACCTGCTGCATAGTACACTCATCTCCTCCGCTCCTCCCGGTGACGTACCTGCTGTATAGTATATTGCTTCTCTATGCATTTACCTCCTGTATAGCACACTCATCTCCTCCACTCGTCCCAGTGATGTACCTGCTGTATAGTATACTGCCCCTCCATGCTTTTACCTCTGTATACTATAATGTCTCTCCATGCTTTTACCTGCTGTATATTACACATCTCCTCCTCTCGTCCCGGTGACGTAGCTTCTGTATAGTATACTGCCTCTCCATGCTTTTACCTTCTGTATAGTATACTGCCCCTCCATGCTTTTACCTCCTGTATAGTACACTCATCTCCTCCCGGTGAGGTAGCTGCTGTATAGTATACTGCGTCTCCATGCTTTTACCTGCTGTATAGTACACTCATCTCCTCCGCTCATCCCAGTGATGTACCTTCTGTATAGTATACTGCCTCTCCATGCTTTTACCTGCTGTATAGTATACTGCCTCTCCATGCTTTTACCTGCTGTATAGTATACTGCCTCTCCATGCTTTTACCTGCTGTATAGTATACTGCCTCTCCATGCTTTACTTGCTGTACAGTATACTGCCTCTCTATGCTTTTACCTGCTGTATAGAGTACTGCCTCTCCATGCTTTTACCTACTGTATACTATACTGCCTCTCCATGCTTTACTTGCTGTACAGTATACTGCCTCTCCATACGTTTACCTGCTGTACAGTACACTCATCTCCTCCCGGTGACGTAGCTGCTGTATAGTATACTGCCTCTCCATACGTTTACCTGCTGTACAGTACACTCATCTCCTCCCGGTGACGTAGCTGCTGTATAGTATACTGCCTCTCCATGCTTTTACCTGCTGTATAGTATACTGCCTCTCCATACGTTTACCTGCTGTACAGTACACTCATCTCCTCCCGGTGACGTAGCTGCTGTATAGTATACTGCCTCTCCATGCTTTTACCTGCTGTATAGTATACTGCCTCTCCATACGTTTACCTGCTGTACAGTACACTCATCTCCTCCCGGTGACGTAGCTGCTGTATAGTATACTGCCTCTCCATGCTTTTACCTGCTGTATAGTATACTGCCTCTCCATACGTTTACCTGCTGTACAGTATACTGCCTCTCTATGCTTTTACCTGCTGTATAGAGTACTGCCTCTCCATGCTTTTACCTACTGTATACTATACTGCCTCTCCATGCTTTACTTGCTGTACAGTATACTGCCTCTCCATACGTTTACCTGCTGTACAGTACACTCATCTCCTCCCGGTGACGTAGCTGCTGTATAGTATACTGCCTCTCCATGCTTTTACCTGCTGTATAGTATACTGCCTCTCCATGCTTTTACCTGCTGTATAGTATACTGCCTCTCCATGCTTTTACCTGCTGTATAGTATACTGCCTCTCCATACGTTTACCTGCTGTACAGTACACTCATCTCCTCCCGGTGACGTAGCTGCTGTATAGTATACTGCCTCTCCATGCTTTTACCTGCTGTATAGTATACTGCCTCTCCATACGTTTACCTGCTGTACAGTACACTCATCTCCTCCCGGTGACGTAGCTGCTGTATAGTATACTGCCTCTCCATGCTTTTACCTGCTGTATAGTATACTGCCTCTCCATACGTTTACCTGCTGTACAGTACACTCATCTCCTCCCGGTGACGTAGCTGCTGTACAGATTATGATAGATGATGATGTATTAGGGGAAACGTTGAGGATTAGCGCCGCCCGCCCCCGCGGTCCCCGGGGAGCTCGCGCAGGAATGCAGCTGTCCACTAGTGAAATCATGAAAGGCGCGGCGCAGGAAGCGCGAGTGTTCGCTGCCAGGCGGCCGTTTCCTGCACAATATGGAGGGGAATGTTTCCTGGCACACGGGGGACGGGACAGTGAAAGTCGGGTCATCAACGAGAGGAAGTTTCCTGCTGAGACCGAGAACAATGCTCGGGACCGAGACACAATGATTGATGAGGTTCATAAGTAGCTGTAGATAGTGTTACAGGGCAGCATGGGGGGCTGCATGGGGGGGTCCGGCCGCCTCCCTGGATGCTGCACTGCAGACCTCCTCCGACTGTCAGAGCAGAGCTACAACCCTCATCATGGTCTCAAAGACAAAACTACGGAGCACATACAACGGTTTATACAGTACAGTCATGGCCAAAAGTTGTGAGAATGACCCCACAATGCTATTTTCCCATGATCTGTTCCTTCTGGTGTTTGTGTTTGTCCGGTGTTTCCATCACATACAGAAATATAATTGCAATCATATTATGAGACCAGAAGCTTCTATTGACAGTTAGAATGAGTTACTGCAGCAATATGTGCAGTGTTGACCTTCTTCTTCAGGACCTCTGCAATTCTCCCGGGCAGCTGTCAATCATCTTCTGGAGCAAATCCTGACTTATCGCGGTCCATTCTTGCATAAGCAATGCTTGCATTTTGCCAGAATTTGTTGGTTTTTGTTTGTCCGCCCGTCTCTTGATGATTGCCCACAAGTTCTCAATGGGATTAAGATCTGGGGAGTTTCCAGGCCATGGACCCAAAATCTCTATGTTTTGTTCCATGAGCCATTTAGTGATCCCCTTTGCTTTATGGCACGGTGCTCCATCATGCTGGAAAAGGCATTGTTGGGCGCCAAACTGCTCTTGGACGGTTGGGAGAAGTTGCTCTTGGAGGACATTCTGGTGCATTCTTTATTCATGGCGGTGTTTTTAGGCCAGACTGTGAGTGGTGCGATTCCCGTGGCTGAGAAGCAACCCCACACATGAATGGTTTCCGGATGCTTCACAGTTGGCATGAGACAAGACTGGTGGCAGCGGTCACCTCTTCTTCTCCTAATAAGCTGTTTCCAGATGTCCCAAACAATCGAAAAGGGGATTCATCTGAGAAATGCCTTTCCCCCAGTCCTCAGCAGTCACTCCCTGCACCTTCTGCAGAATATCAGTCGCTCCCTGATGTTTTTTCTGGAGAGAAGTGGCTTCTTTGCTGCCCTCCTTGAAACCAGGCCTTGCTCCAGCAGTCTCCGCCTCACAGTGCGTGCAGAAGCCTCACACCCGCCTGCTGCCATTGCTGCGCTAGCTCGCCACTGCTGGTAGTCCCATCCCACAGCTGAAACAGGTTTAAGATCTGGTCCTGGCGTTTGCTGGTCCTTCTTGGGCGCCCTGGAGCCTTTTTGGCAACAATGGAAGCTCTCTCCTTGAAGTTCTTGATGAGGCGATAGATTGGTGACTGAGGTGCAATCTTTGTAGCTGCGATACTCTTCCCTGTTAGGCCATTTTTGTGCAGAGCAATGATGGCTGCACGTGTTTCTTTAGAGATAACCATGGTTAACTGAAGAGAAACAATGATACCAAGCACCAGCCTCCTTTTCCAGTGTCCAGTGCTGTCATTCTTACTTAATCATGACTGATTGTTCCATTAACACAGGTGTGGGTGTTGATGAGGACAGGGCTGGCGATCAATCACTAAAACAATGTTAGCTGCTCCTTTTAAGGCAGGAATGCAATGATGTTGAAATGTGTTTTGGGGGTTAAAGTTCACTTTCTTACCAATATTGAGTTTGCAAGTAATTGCTGTTAAGCTGATCACTCTTTATGACATTCTGGAGTATATGCAAATTGCCAATAGAAAAATATAAGCAGTAGACTTTGTAAAGATTAATATTTGTAGCATTCTCAAAACTTTTGGCCATGACTGTATACTGGCTCGCGATCACATATTTACAGTTATCACTGATATTTATTACCACCCAGGCTTAATACTGAGCAGGGGTGGAGCCACATCAGACGCTCGGGGGCGGAAATATAATGATAACTGCCCAGTGCCATATGGGGGAGGTCACATGCTGCCTCTGGTGGTCTACTATGTAAGATTAAGGTTTTCACTGTGCTGGTTGTTATGACATCACTGGTCTGTAGCAGGAGAGCGCTGGTTGCTATGACGGTGACATTACAGGTCTGTAGCAGGAGAGCGCTGGTTGCTATGACGATGACATCACTGGTCTGTAGCAGGAGAGCGCTGGTTGCTATGACGGTGACATCACAGGTCTGTAGCAGGAGAGAGCTGGTTGCTATGACATCACAGGTCTGTAGCAGGAGAGCGCTGGTTGCTATGACGATGACATCACAGGTCTGTAGTAGGAGAGCGCTGGTTGCTATGACGATGACATCACAGGTCTGTAGCAGGAGAGCGCTGGTTGCTATGACGGTGACATCACAGGTCTGGAACAGGAGAGCGCTGGTTGCTATGACTATGACATCACAGGTCTGTAGCAGGAGAGCGCTGGTTGCTATGACGGTGACATCACAGGTCTGTAGCAGGAGAGTGCTGGTTGCTATGACGGTGACATCACAGGTCTGTAGAAGGAGAGCGCTGGTTGCTATGACGGTGACATCACAGGTCTGTAACAGGAGAGTGCTGGTTGCTATGACGGTGACATCACAGGTCTGTAGCAGGAGAGCGCTTCTTGCTATGACGGTGACATCACAGGTCTGTAGCAGGAGAGCGCTGGTTGCTATGACGATGACATCACAGGTCTGTAGCAGGAGAGCGCTGGTTGCTATGACATCACTGGTCTGTAGCAGGAGAGCGCTGGTTGCTATGACGGTGACATCACAGGTCTGTAACAGGAGAGCGCTGGTTGCTATGACTATGACATCACTGGTCTGTAGCAGGAGAGCGCTGGTTGCTATGACGGTGACATCACAGGTCTGTAACAGGAGAGCGCTGGCTGCTATGACGATTACATCACTGGTCTGTAGCAGGAGAGCGCTGGTTGCTATGATGGTGACATCACAGGTCTGTAACAGGAGAGCGCTGGCTGCTATGACGGTGACATCACAGGTCTGTAGCAGGAGAGCGCTGGTTGCTATGACGGTGACATCACTGGTCTGTTGCAGGAGAGCGCTGGTTGCTATGACGGTGACATCACAGGTCTGTAGCAGGAGAGAGATGGTTGCTATGACATCACAGGTCTGTAGCAGGAGAGCGCTGGTTGCTATGACGATGACATCACTGGTCTGTAGCAGGAGAGCGCTGGTTGCTATGACGGTGACATCACAGGTCTGTAGCAGGAGAGCGCTGGTTGCTATGACGGTGACATCACAGGTCTGTAGCAGGAGAGCGCTGGTTGCTATGACGGTGACATCACAGGTCTGTAGCAGGAGAGCGCTGGTTGCTATGACGGTGACATCACAGGTCTGTAGCAGGAGAGCGCTGGTTGCTATGACGGTGACATCACAGGTCTGTAGCAGGAGAGCGCTGGTATTATTGGTCCTACAATCATAACCCGGGGTTCTGCGGGGCCATGCTTTACCTGTGAGGGCCGCCGTCCCCGAGTCCGGGGCTCGTGGAGTCTGGATAGTGGCGATCGCTCCTTTACTTGTGGCTGCCGCCGTTTCACCCCAGTCCGCGGTTCCTGCAGATTGTAATCCACCATGTTACCGCGCTCCTCGCGCAATATCCGTAGGAAATGTCGGCCACATCCCTCAGTTCCTCCCGAGCTGCGGCTGAAATCCAATCTGCTCCGGTGACGTGGCCTCAATTTGTTTCGCTGCCCATTTATCACAATCTGGAGCTCGGTGTAACGCAATCCCCTCCAAACTCGCAGGAATGTCTTCAAAATAAACCTCCGCCGCTCCCCGTCCCCCCAAATCTCTCCCGCTGAAACACGACACCCACCCAAAACACGGCGAGAGGAACAACCCCAATTACACCGCGCAAGACGCCCCGAGGAATTCATGTTTACAGGAGATTTTCACTGACACCTTGTTATTTTATCCTGCAGCCAATTACCGTCCCGGCTTCACCCAACCATCGCCAGGTAAAGACACAGTATGGCGGGCGGCCGGGCAGTACGGCGGGCGGGCTGTATGGCGGGCGGGCTGTATGGCGGGCGGCCGGGCAGTACGGCGGGCGGGCTGTATGGCGGGCGGCCGGGCAGTATGGTGGGCGGGCAGTACGGCGGGCGGGCAGTATGGCGGGCGGCCGGGCAGTACAGCGGGCAGTATGGTGGGCGGGCACTACGGCGGGCAGAATGGTGGGCGGGCAGTACGGCGGGCGGGCAGTATGGCGGGCAGTACGGCGGGCAGTATGGTGGGCGGGCAGTACGGCGGCCGGGCAGTACGGCGGGCAGTATGGCGGGCGGGCAGTACGGTGGGTGGGCAGTACGGCGGGCGGGCAGTATGGCGGGCGGACAGTACGGCGGGCGGGCAGTACGGCGGGCGGGCAGTATGGCGGGCGGACAGTACGGCGGGCGGGCAGTACGGCGGGCGGGCAGTATGGCGGGCGGACAGTACGGCGGGCGGGCAGTACGGCGGGCGGGCAGTACGGCGGGCGGGCAGTATGGCGGGCGGACAGTACGGCGGGCGGGCAGTACGGCGGGCGGGCAGTATGGCGGGCGGACAGTACGGCGGGCGGGCAGTACGGCGGGCGGCCGGGCAGTATGGCGGGCGGCCGGGCAGTATGGTGGGCGGGCAGTACGGCGGGCGGGCAGTATGGCGGGCGATCGGGCAGTACGGCGGGCGGGCAGTACGGTGGGTGGGCAGTACGGCGGGCGGGCAGTATGGCGGGCGGACAGTGCGGTGGGCGGGCAGTACGGCGGGCGGGCAGTACGGCGGGCGGCCGGGCAGTACGGCGGGCGGCCGGGCAGTATGGCGGGCGGCCGGGCAGTATGGCGGGCGGGCAGTATGGCGGGCGGCCGGGGGATCAGCACCAACAGACAACTGCGCCCAGGAAGCCGTCTGCGCCCCCCCAGGAGGCCGCCTGAGCCACCCAGGAGGTCGTCTGAGCCACCCAGGAGGTCGTCTGAGCCACCCAGGAAGCGTCTGCTCGGACTAGAGCTCGCATGCATCACCAGAGACACAATGTCCTGAACATGGAGAGATGCAAGGAACAGGATTATTCTCCGAAAAACCTCCAAAACAGAGCACAACTCATCATCCGCCAACTGGAGGCGCTCAGCATTATGGGAGATAAAAGGTTGGAAGGAACAAACTCAAGACTGGAAATAAAGAGATACAAAGTCATCGAAGTCTAAAGGGCGTCCAGCACCAGCAACGTGATCTACTCAGTGCAGTCCCCGAGTGTCACCTCCCGGTACTGCAGCATAGTACAGCTATAACAGGGAGGAATCGAGAAACGCCCCCGAACCATCAGACAGAAGACCACACCCCTTATATACAGCCCCGCCCCTGCTGATGACATCACTGATCAGACAGGAGACCACACCCCTCATATACAGCCCCGCCCCTGCTGATGACATCACTGATCAGACACAAGTCCACACCCCTCATATACAGCCCCGCCCCTGGTGATGACATCACTGATCAGACAGGAGACCACACCCCTTATATACAGCCCCGCCCCGGCTGATGACATCACTGATCAGACAGGAGACCACACCCCTCATATACAGCCCCGCCCCTGGTGATGACATCACTGATCAGACAGGAGACCACACCCCTCATACAGCCCCAGCCCTGCTGATGACATTACTGATCAGACAGGAGACCACACCCCTTATATACAGCCCCGCCCCTGGTGATGACATCACTGATCAGACAGGAGACCACACCCCTTATATACAGCCCCGCCCCTGGTGATGACATCACTGATATAATCATGTGATCGCACCTCTTGCTGCAGTAGTTTAGTGATAACGATCATGAACCTCACATAAATGATGAGTTTTTCTCCGGTGACTTTGTCGGCCGGTCGCCGGTGCCTCACACGGTGCAGGTCACCTCTAGCCGCCTGAGGAGCGCGCCGCCGATACCGGATCAGCTTTTATTTTAATTAACCTTTTACATCTTAAGAATAAACTGCATCTTCCTCCAAAGAGCTTTTAATACAATGTAATTTGCGCTCGTCTCCTCTGCGATCACTTAGGGGCCGACGTTTTTGGCAGTGTCGGCAAACTCTAAATTTAAAAGGTGATTATTAGATTTTTAGTCACTAAGTGGATTTGGTGCGAAGAGAAACTGTGGAGAAAAGTTCAGTGATCACAAGCTACAAGCCGAAATAACGGAGGAACACACCGACACTGCAATAAAGGGAAAACTGCCCCGAATATATATATATACACACAATACAGAGATAGAAAGCAAGAGGTATCATCATTCCAGATATCCATCACATATTACACCACAGGCACTATCAGTAAAGAGAAGGGACACCTGCAGCTTATCATGTGCACTACTATGATACTGCCCCATGTACAAAAATATAACTACTATAATACTGCCTCTATGTACAAGAATATAACTACTATAATACTGCCCCTATGTACAAGAATATAACTACTATAATACTGCCCCTATGTACAAGAATATAACTACTATAATACTGCCCCTATGTACAAGAATATAACTACTATAATACTGCCTCCTATGTACAAGAATATAACTACTATAATACTGCTCCTATGTACAGGAATATAACTACTATAATACTGCCCCTATGTACAAGAATATAACTACTATAATACTGCCCCTATGTACAGGAATATAACTACTATGATACTGCCCCATGTACAAGAATATAACTACTATAATACTGCTCCCTATGTACAAGAATATAACTACTATAATTCTGCCCCCCATGTACAAGAATATAACTACTATAATACTGCCCTCTATGTGCAAGAATATAACTACTATAATACTGCCCCTATATACAAGAATATAACTGGTATAATACTGCCCCTATGTACAAGAATATAACTACTATAATACTGCCCCTATGTACAAGAATATAACTACTATAATACTGCCCCTATGTACAAGAATACAACTACTATAATACTGCCCTCTATGTACAAGAATATAACTACTATAATACTGCCCCTATATACAAGAATATAACTGGTATAATACTGCCCCTATGTACAGGAATATAACTACTATAATACTGCCCCTATGTACAAGAATATAACTACTATAATACTGCCCCTATGTACAAGAATATAACTACTATAATACTGCCCCTATGTACAAGAATATAACTACTATAATACTGCCCCTATGTACAAGAATATAACTACTATAATACTGCCCCTATATACAAGAATATAACTGGTATAATACTGCCCCTATGTACAGGATTATAACTACTATAATACTGCCCCTATGTACAAGAATATAACTACTATAATACTGCCCCTATATACAAGAATATAACTACTATAATACTGCCCCCTATGTACAAGAATATAACTACTATAATACTGCCCCTATGTACAAGAATATAACTACTATAATACTGCCCCTATGTACAAGAATATAACTACTATAATACTGCCCCTATATACAAGAATATAACTACTATAATACTGCCCCCTATGTACAAGAATATAACTACTATAATACTGCCCCTATATACAAGAATATAACTGGTATAATACTGCCCCTATGTACAGGAATATAACTACTATAATACTGCCCCTATATACAAGAATATAACTGGTATAATACTGCCCCTATGTACAGGAATATAACTACTATAATACTGCCCCTATGTACAGGAATATAACTACTATAATTCTGACCACTATGTACAGGAATATAGCTACTATAATACTGCTCCTATGTACAAGAATATAACTACTATAATTCTGCCCCCTATGTACAGGAATATAACTACTATAATACTGCCCCTATGTACAAGAATATAACTACTATAATTCTGACCACTATGTACAGGAATATAACTACTATAATACTGCCCCCTATGTACAAGAATATAACTACTATAATACTGCCCCCTATGTACAAGAATATAACTACTATAATACTGCCCCTATATACAAGAATATAAATACTATAATACTGCTCCTATATACAAGAATATAACTACTATAATACTGCCCCTATGTACAAGAATATATCTACTATAATACTGCCCCTATATACAAGAATATAACCACTATAATACTGCCCCTATGTACAAGAATATAACTACTATAATACTGCCCCTATGTACAAGAATATAGCTACTATAATACTGCCCCTATGTGCAAGAATATAACTGGTATAATACTGCCCCTATGTACAGGAATATAACTGCTATAATACTGCCCCTATGTACAAGAATATAACTACTATAATTCTGACCACTATGTACAGGAATATAACTACTATAATACTGCCCCTATGTACAAGAATATAACTACTATAATACTGCCCCTATGTACAAGAATATAACTACAATAATACTGACCCCTATATACAAGAATATAACTACTATAATACTGCTCCTATGTACAGGAATATAACTACTATAATACTGCCCCTATGTACAGGAACATAGCTACTATAATACTGCTCCTATGTACAAGAATATAACTACTATAATACTGCCCCCTATGTACAAGAATATAACTACTATAATACTGCCCCCTATGTACAAGAATATAACTACTATAATACTGCCCCTATGTACAAGAATATAACTACTATAATACTGCCCCTATATACAAGAATATAACTACTATAATACTGCCCCCTATGTACAAGAGTATAACTACTATAATACTGCCCCTATGTGCAAGAATATAACTACTATAATACTGCCCCCTATGTACAAGAGTATAACTACTATAATACTGCCCCGTATATACAGGAATATAACTGCTATAATACTGCCCCCTATGTACGAGAATATAACTACTATAATACTGCCCCTATATACAAGAATATAACTACTATAATACTGCCCCTATATACAAGAATATAACTACTATAATACTGCCCCCTATGTACAAGAGTATAACTACTATAATACTGCCCCGTATATACAGGAATATAACTGCTATAATACTGCCCCCTATGTACGAGAATATAACTACTATAATACTGCCCTTATATACAAGAATATAACTACTATAATACTGCCCCTATATACAAGAATATAACTACTATAATACTGCCCCGTATATACAGGAATATAACTACTATAATACTGCCCCTATGTACAGGAATATAACTGCTATAATACTGCCCCCTATGTACGAGAATATAACTACTATAATACTGCCCCTATGTACAGGAATATAACTGCTATAATACTGCTCCTCTTTATATTTCCCTGACATCACTACTTTTCCCTTCCTGACGCTGATATCAGACATTACACCGTTAGTGCTCGGCTCCTCTGTTATTTTATCACTTGAGTGGAGAATCCTCTGGAGTTTATTGAGTGTGATGTTGTCACGTGTGGAATTGCTCGCACATCTGCATAATATACATTGATCTTGTGATTTGCAGGTTTTCTAAGGGGTACTTTGCACACTACGACATTGCAAGCCGATGCCGAGCGCTATAGTCCCCGCCCCCGTCGCACATGCGATATCCTTGTGATAGCTGCCGTAGTGAGCAATATCCCTGCGGCAGCTTCACATGCAGTCACCTGCCCCGCGACTTTGCTCTGGCCGGCGACCCGCCTCCTTCCTAAGGGGGCGTGTCGTGCGGCGTCACAGCGATGTCACACGGCCGGCGGCCAATAGAAGCAGAGGGGCGGAGATGAGCGGGACCTAAACATCCCGCCCACCTCCTTCCTTCCGCATAGACGGCGTGAGCTGCGGTGACGCAGGTAGGAGATGTTCCTCGCTTCTGCGGCGTTATACACAGCGATCTGCGCTGCCACAGGAACGAGGAACTACATCGTACCGTCGCTGCACCGGCGTTATGGAAATGTCGGAGAATACACTGATGATACGATAATGACGCTTCTGCGCTCGTTAATCGTATCATAAAGGCTTTACACACTACGATATCGCCTGCGACGCCGGAAGTGCGTCACTTTCAATTTGACCCCACCGACATCGCACCTGCGATATCGTAGTGTGCAAAGCCCGCCTTAGAGTGAGTATGAGACTCTGAGTTCACATTTTCATCCCCGTTGTGTGCGGCCCCCCATAAAGGTTCCTTCCTATAAATGGTTCTCTTGCGATCCGCTCGCGCACTTCACTGTTCCTCCGCGTTGTTTTCTCACGGTCCGCTCGCGCACTTCACTGTTCCTCCGCACTGTTCTCTTGCGCACTTCACTGTTCCTCCGCACTGTTCTCTTGCGCACTTCACTGTTCCTCCGCACTGTTCTCTTGCGCACTTCACTGTTCCTCCGCATTGTTCTCTTGCGCATTTCACTGTTCCGCCGCGTCGTTCTCTCGCGGTCCGCTCGCGCACTTCACTGTTCCTCCGCACTGTTCTCTTGCGCACTTCACTGTTCCTCCGCACTGTTTTCTTGCGCACTTCACTGTTCCTCCGCACTGTTCTCTTGCGCACTTCACTGTTCCTCCGCACTGTTTTCTTGCGCACTTCACTGTTCCTCCGCACTGTTTTCTTGCGCACTTCACTGTTCCTCCGCACTGTTCTCTTGCGCATTTCACTGTTCCGCCGCGTCGTTCTCTCTTCACTTGAGCATTATTGATACTTTGTGTCTGCACATTAAGCCTGCTTTACACAGGACGACCGATTGTGCGATTTCACGATCGATCGTACCCGCCCCCGTCGTTTGTGCGTCATGGGCAAATCGCTGCCCATGTCACACAAAGTCGTTAAACCCCCGTCTCACGCACTTACCTGCTGAGCGACCTCGCTGTGGGCGACGACCGTCCACTTCCTGGAGTGGGAGGGACGTTCGGCGTCACAGCGACGTCACACAGCGGCCGGCCAATAGAAGCGGAGGGGCGGAGATGAGCGGGATGTAAACCTCCTTCCTTCCGCATTGCGGGCGGGAGCCGTGGGACGCAGGTAAGCAGAGTTCATCGCTCCCGGGGGGTCACATGGAGCGACGTGTGCTGCCCCGGGAACGATCAACAACCGGCACAAGTAAAAATAAACAATATTATGAAACTGAGCGACGAGTACACGACTCACCATTTGTGAGCGATACTGCGGCGCTCGGAGGGGTCACACAGCCCGACGTCGTGCGCTATGCCGGATATGCGTCACGAAAACCGTGACCCCGATGATGCATCGCGCAATCCGTCATCTCGTGTAAAGCACCCTTCAGTGTTAGCGGAGGACGTGCTCCGTCTCGGGGTGTAATGGGGCCGCTGTGCGCAGGTTTAGGGGTAAATGAAGCGGTCATGATGCACGCCCCGCACGGAGTTAATGCCGCCGCTTTAATGCACAGTGACAATGTCTTGCCCGTGTATCGATGGCGGTTATAGCGGCGTCTCGATCTCTCCGGGGCCAATAATTGCTCAATCACCTCCACGTGCTGCTACAATTGTTTGGCAGATAAATCAATCAGATCTGACTCCGAGAATCCACAAAACAATCAATGACTTCTCCTCACAGTCAGCAACGACCGGAAGCAACGACCGGAAGCAACGACCGGATTATTACTGAACGCGGGAAATGGAGCGAAAACAGCGAGAAACGCACCGGAACGTGCGACGCAGAGGGTCCAAATAATAAGGGGAGCAATGCAGAGCAGGGCCGCGAGAGGAGGACCCCCAAACAGCAAGAGCCCCTCTATATACAGCGTCATGCTGCGCCCCCTATATACAGCATCACCTGAGCCCCTCTATATACAGCGTCACACTGAGCCCCTCTATATACAGCATCACCTGAGCCCCTCTATATACAGCGTCATGCTGAGCCCCTCTATATACAGCGTCACACTGAGCCCCTGTATATACAGCATCAACTGAGCCCCTCTATATACAGCGTAATGCTGAGCCCCCTATATACAGCGTACTACACAGAGCCCCTCTATATACAGCGTCACACTGAGCCCCTCTATATACAGCATCACCTGAGCCCCTGTATATACAGCGTCATGCTGAGCCCCTGTATATACAGCATCACCTGAGCCCCTCTATATACAGCGTCACACTGAGCCCCTCTATATACAGCATCACCTGAGCCCCTCTATATACAGCATCACCTGAGCCCCTCTATATACAGTGTACTACACAGAGCCCCTCTATATACAGCGTCACGCTGAGCCCCTCTAGATACAGCGTCACCTGAGCCCCTCTATATACAGTGTACTACACAGAGCCCCTCTATATACAGCATTATGCTGAGCCCCTCTATATACAGCATTATGCTGAGCCCCTCTATATACAGCATCACCTGAGCCCCTCTATATACCGGCGCTCGGGGCACATGGTCCGGCCCGGCGCTCGGGGCACAAGGTCCGGACCGGCGCTCGGGGCACAAGGTCCGGACCGGCGCTCGGGGCACAAGGTCCGGACCGGCGCTCGGGGCACAAGGTCCGGACCGGCGCTCGGGGCACATGGTCCGGACCGGCGCTCGGGGCACAAGGTCTAAACCGTAAATTAGGAAAGGCCAGAGCCGGCCGAGTTTGTCAGTCGATTATAGATAATTAAGCATTTTGTGCTCCGGGATGATGATGGTTTTCTGCCTTTTAGGAGGTGGCGCCATCCTCCAAGACGCACTTTATTGGCAACAATTCACAATTAGCAATGTCACAATTCATCAGCAGGTAATCATTTTCATGAAATGAAGTTGCACGGATGAAGTGAGAGACGGACACTGTGCGATGGCGCCGCTCCAGCACCAACCTCAGAGGTGTGACCTCGACTAGAAAAAAACCCTCTAGATACGGATGTACCAATATAGCCGCATGTGAAAGGCTCATTGTACCCAGAAGGTGCGGACAGAGTCAGCTCTCTAGACATCAGAGTTATGCTATGCAATCTGAGAGCACCATGATGTGGGGGCAGAGACCCTGATTCCAGGGATATGTGACTTATTAGACTGTGCTGTAGTTTTAATACAATCAGTGTTTTATCAGCAGGAGATTATCACTGCAGCACTAGGTGTGGCATGCAAGAAAGTCAAGCTAATATTTGTAACCCCGCCCCCAGCAGGGATTGGCAGCCCGCTGACAATGTTCACAGGAATCTCCCAATCAGGGGTGTGGGCGGAGCTACACAGATTATCCTGACTGTTTTGCACAGCCTAGTCCTGCAGTGATAATCTCCTGCTGATAAAACAATGATAATACTATAGCACACAGTCTAATAAGTGAAACATTCCTGGAATCAGGGTCTCTGCCCCCGCATTACATGGTAAAAGCCTGCTGATTCCCATTAGCTATGTTATTTCTTGTTAAGCCTCGTCAGTTTCTTCGTTACATGAGGTGTGAAAACTTTCAGAGACATTTATGATGATACAGACCCTCCAAACGCTGCGCGGCCTTCACATATTCCCTCAACAGCTCGGACCTTACAGGAGTTCATCTGGAAACCTTTGGTGGACAAGATTCACCCCAAACATTTACTTCTTGCCCAAAAAAAAGACACAATATTCAAGTTTAGCAAATAAGGAGCTGTGCGCGTCTTGAGAGCAGAGAACCCACCTGTGCGACATTACAGGGGAAGAAACCAAACTGTGCTCCGGAGACCCCAGAGATGGACCGGAGACCCCAGAGATGGACCGGAGACCCCCAGAGATGGACCGGAGACCCCCAGAGATGGATCGGAGACCCCCAGAGATGGACCGGAGACCCCCAGAGATGGACCGGAGACCCCCAGAGATGGATCGGAGACCCCCAGAGATGGACTGGAGACCCCCAGAGATGGACCGGAGACCCCCAGAGATGGACCGGAGACCCCAGAGATCCACCACCGGTATCGCTGAATACGTCATTACCAACTGGCGGAAAATCAGCCGAGACGCATCACAAGCCCCTCACAGTGACCTCGGGGCGCCTCGTCTCATCCTCCACTGATACAGCCCCCCAAGATCAGGCTCAGGGACCCCCAGCGGCTGATAACAGAGAGCGGGGGGGAGGGCGGCCGGGGACACCGATTCTACACCGGAATTGTATCAAGTTCCTGAAACCAATACAAGGTCTGAGACCACCAACAATGAAGACCCCGGCCCCCACTGGTCACGTCTGATGACCCCTCCTGCAGACTGTCTGCTATCCTTCATGGCCGCACGATCTGGACCACAGAGGTTCTAGATTTCACTCTCGGGACCACCAGTCTCCGGGGGAACTTTTCAGATTCAGACACAGAAAACGCATCAGCAAAATTTCCAAATATTTCAGGCAAATTCCGGTGTTTGGCTTCAGATACAGTCACCGATCAGTCCGGACCCTCGGGGTCCGCGCACAATGTCACCCAGTGCCGGGCAATCAGCCGGATAGGTCTATGGATCCAAGACCGCGGCCACCGACAGGTGACCAAGAGCAAAAACCAAAGTGTACAGACAAGCGGGGACCCTCCTCAGGGTGAGGGGCACCAACAGCGGACGAGAGGGGACCCTCCTCAGGGTGAGGGGCACCAACAGCGGACGAGCGGGGACCCTCCTCAGGGTGAAGGGCACCAACAGCGGACAAGCGGGGACCCTCCTCAGGGAGCGGGGCACCAACAGCAGACAAGCGGGGACCCTCCTCAGGGAGCGGGGCACCAACAGCAGACAAGCGGGGACCTTCCTCAGGGTGAAGGGCACCAACAGCGGACAAGCGGGGACCCTCCTCAGGGTGAAGGGCACCAACAGCGGACAAGCGGGGACCCTCCTCAGGGTGAAGGGCACCAACAGCGGACAAGCGGGGACCCTCCTCAGGGAGCGGGGCACCAACAGCGGACAAGCGGGGACCCTCCTCAGGGAGTGGGGCACCAACAGCAGACAAGCGGGGACCCTCCTCAGGGTGAAGGGCACCAACAGCGGACAAGCGGGGACCCTCCTCAGGGTGAAGGGCACCAACAGCGGACAAGCGGGGACCCTCCTCAGGGTGCGGGGCACTAACAGCGGACGAGCGGGGACTCTCCTCAGGGTGAAGGGCACCAACAGCGGACAAGCGGGGACCCTCCTCAGGGTGCGGGGCACTAATAACAGCCGGGAATTATAGAAAAACAATAATTTCAGCAAAATATCAAGATCTTCTGACATTTTGGAATCAACCCAATGATGAGGATTGGGAAGCGAAGTCCTAAGAGGTCCTGTCCACGCCGCGTACAACCAGGGCTTATGCCGACTTCCATGAGAAAAGTTCTCTCACCTCCGGAGCCATTCCAAGTTGCAGCGTTATGTCACATGAGCGCTGCAGGCAATCACCAGTCAGTGACCGGCTGCAGCCTTTTCTATTTTGTAAGACTGGACGTCTGTTCTGAATATTGATGAGCAGCAGCCGAACAGCAGCTACTGATTGTCTGCAGCGCTCCTGTGGCATAACACTGACTCCAGCATCAGGAGACTGGCGCAGACGTTGCAGTGGTCACCGCTGCGGGCGGAGCATGAGCTTTTCTAATTAAGTTGGGAACTTGGACAACCCCTATCAGCCACACACATTTTTCAAGAATTTTAGGGAAATACCTGTTCCTCCTAGTGGGCGTTCGCGGAGCCATCCTGGCGCTGGAGGTCACCAGTCCGCGGAGTCATCCTGACGCTGGAGGACACCAGTCTGCAGAGCCATCCTGGGGCTGGAGGTCACCAGTCTGCGGAGCCATCCTGGGGCTGGAGGTCACCAGTCTGCGGAGCCATCCTGGGGCTGGAGGTCACCAGTCCGCGGAGTCATCCTGACGCTGGAGGACACCAGTCTGCAGAGCCATCCTGGGGCTGGAGGTCACCAGTCCGCGGAGCCATCCTGGCGCTGGAGGTCACCAGTCTGCGGAGCCATCCTGGGGCTGGAGGTCACCAGTCCGCGGAGCCATCCTGGCGCTGGAGGTCACCAGTCCGCGGAGCCATCCTGGCGCTGGAGGACACCAGTCTGCGGAGCCATCCTGGCGCTGGAGGTCACCAGTCCGCGGAACTATCCTGGCTCTGGAGGTCACCAGTCCGCGGAGCCATCCTGGCGCTGGAGGTCACCAGTCTGCGGAGCCATCCTGGGGCTGGAGGTCACCAGTCTGCGGAGCCATCCTGGCGCTGGAGGTCACCAGTCCGCGGAGCCATCCTGGCGCTGGAGGTCACCAGTCTGCGGAGCCATCCTGGCGCTGGAGGACACCAGTCTGCGGAGCCATCCTGGGGCTGAAGGTCACCAGTCCGCGGAGCCATCCTGGGGGCTGAAGGTCACCAGTCCGCGGAGCCATCCTGGGGCTGGAGGTCACCAGTCCGCGGAGCCATCCTGGGGCTGGAGGTCACCAGTCCGCGGAGCCATCCTGGCGCTGGAGGTCACCAGTCTGCGGAGCCATCCTGGGGCTGGGGGTCACCAGTCTGCGGAGCCATCCTGGGGCTGGAGGTCACCAGTCCGCGGAGCCATCCTGGCGCTGGAGGACACCAGTCTGCGGAGCCATCCTGGGGCTGAAGGTCACCAGTCCGCGGAGCCATCCTGGGGCTGGAGGTCACCAGTCCGCGGAGCCATCCTGGGGCTGGAGGTCACCAGTCCGCGGAGCCATCCTGGCGCTGGAGGTCACCAGTCTGCGGAGCCATCCTGGGGCTGGAGGTCACCAGTCTGTGGAGCCATCCTGGCGCTGGAGGTCACCAGTCTGCGGAGCCATCCTGGCGCTGGAGGTCACCAGTCCGCGGAGCTATCCTAGGGCTGGAGGTCACCAGTCTACGGAGCCATCCTGGCGCTGGAGGACACCAGTCCGCGGAGCCATCCTGGCGCTGGAGGACACCAGTCCGCGGAGGCATCCTGGCGCTGGAGGACACCAGTCCGCGGAGTCATCCTGGGGCTGGAGGTCACCAGTCCGCGGAGCCATCCTGGGGCTGGAGGTCACCAGTCCGCGGAGCCATCCTGGGGCTGGAGGTCACCAGTCCGCGGAGTCATCCTGGGGCTGGAGGTCACCAGTCCGCGGAGCCATCCTGGGGCTGGAGGTCACCAGTCCGCGGAGTCATCCTGGGGCTGGAGGTCACCAGTCTGCGGAGCCATCCTGGCGCTGGAGGTCACCAGTCCGCGGAGCCATCCTGGGGCTGGAGGTCACCAGTCCGCGGAGTCATCCTGGGGCTGGAGGTCACCAGTCCGCGGAGCCATCCTGGGGCTGGAGGTCACCAGTCCGCGGAGTCATCCTGGCGCTGGAGGTCACCAGTCCGCGGAGCCATCCTGGGGCTGGAGGTCACCAGTCCGCGGAGCCATCCTGGCGCTGGAGGTCACCAGTCCGCGGAGCCATCCTGGGGCTGGAGGTCACCAGTCTGCGGAGCCATCCTGGGGCTGGAGGTCACCAGTCCGCGGAGCCATCCTGGGGCTGGAGGTCACCAGTCCGCGGAGTCATCCTGGGGCTGGAGGTCACCAGTCCGCGGAGCCATCCTGGGGCTGGAGGTCACCAGTCTGCGGAGCCATCCTGGGGCTGGAGGTCACCAGTGGCAGTGGTCTTGCGCAGGTCTGTATCTGATGTCCGGGGTCTTCACAGCAGCCGCATAGACCCGGCCTTAGTCCCTGCCCCCCTTGATTGATGGGACGCTGCCTCCCCACTGTGCATGGCCACCTCAATAGGAGAAGTGGGTACATGTGGCTCAGGTGGAGGTGTGGAGTCGGCGGGGCGCTCGTCTGCAGTCCTGCAACCACCGATCCACACAGATCGTCCACAACATGGCGGGTGAAGGACGCTGCACGTTCAGGTCTGGGATTTGGTCAGAAAATCCATTACGGAAGCGACGACAAAAAATGCGGTGATTCCACCAAAAGTCTATATCCCAACGCTGCGTTCCTACAGGTGACACTAAAGACAGGTCCCAGGTACCCCGGCCTGAACCCTCACCGGCAGCACGTACACCGGGCATCATGTGTCCACAAAGTGGCTCCGGGCCGGGGGAGCGAGCGGGCAGGGAAACGGAGGCGCCATCTGCCCAATCCAGGCAAGTCTGAAGTGACCAAAGGCACGGGAGGGTCAGATTGCTGCACACTGACACTGCTGAGGGGTAATCAGGCCCAGGCTCCCACCAGAGCGCTAATCAGTACTGATCATCACAACTCTGCATTAACCCACACACTCCCCGGCAGGGGAACCACAGGTCCCAGCACTTCACTGGACCCATCGCTGTTCACAGCGCACACGCAGCGCCACCTAGAGGCAGTCGGGGCAGGTTCACACGCAGTCACAGCTGACAGATGGAGCAGAATTCTGTGCCTTTAAACCTTCCCCTGTCCCTGCAGAGCCGCAGCAGCTCATTATCCTGAAGTCTGGGATCCGCAGACCCCCACCTGGACCGGGCCGGGGTGATTACTCCTCCTTGGGGAAACCTCTGGAAGGAAGGTGTTTGGGATCTCCATTATCACCTGCCCCAGTGACAGGAGCCGCTGGTCTCTGCAGCTGCACTGGATCCAGCTCTGCTCTCAGCCACACCATAGTGGAGAGAAGACGGATCCCACATAAAGCCCATGACCCTGCGAAACACCACCATTCATGCCCAGGTCACACCGCAAGCTGCACCGAATCCTATCAGCAATTGTTCAATGGGAAATGTCACAAACAAGAACTGTGACTGCAGCTCTGGAGGTGACTGGAGGATAAGACACAATGTAACAGGAGAGTAGTGACTGCAGCTCTGGAGGTGACTGGAGGATAAGACAGAATGTAACAGGAGAACAGTGAGTGCAGCTCTGGAGTGACTGGAGGATAAGACACAATGTAACAGGAGAGTAGTGACTGCAGCTCTGGAGGTGACTGGAAGATAAGACACGATGTACCACGAAGAATAGTGACTGCAGCTCTGGAGTGACTGGAGGATAAGACACAATGTAACAGGAGAATAGTGAGTGCAGCTCTGGAGTGACTGGTGGATAAGACACAATGTAACAGGAGAATAGTGACTGCAGCTCTGGAGTGACTGGAGGATAAGACACAATGTAACAGGAGAATAGTGACTGCAGCTCTGGAGGTGACTGGAGGATAAGACACGTTGCACCAGCAGAATAGCGACTGCACCTCTGGGGGTGACCAGAGGATAAGACACGAAGTACCAGCAGAATAGTGACTGCAGCTCTGGAGGATAATACACAATGTACCAGCAGAATAGTGACTGCAGCTCTGGAGGTGACTGGAGGATTAGACACGTTGCACCAGCAGAATAGTGACTGCAGCTCTGGAGGTGACCAGAGGATAAGACACGATGTACCAGCAGAATAGTGACTGCAGCTCTGGAGGTGACTGGAGGATAAGACACAATGTAACAGCAGAATAGTGACTGCAGCTCTGGAGGATAAGACACAATGTAACAGGAGAATAGTGACTGCAGCTCTGGAGGTGACTGGAGGATAAGACACAATGTAACAGCAGAATAGTGACTGCAGCTCTGGAGGGGACTGGAGGATAAGACACAATGTAACAGCAGAATAGTGACTGCAGCTCTGGAGGCTAAGACACAATGTAACAGGAGAATAGTTACTCCAGCTCTGGAGGTGACTGGAGGATAAGACACAATGTAACAGGAGAATAGTGGCTGCAGCTCTGGAGGTGACTGGAGGATAAGACACAATGTAACAGCAGAATAGTGGCTGCAGCTCTGGAGGTGACTGGAGGATAAGACACAATGTAACAGCAGAATAGTGACTGCAGCTCTGCAGGTGACTGGAGGATAAGACACAATGTACCAGCAGAATAGTGACTGCAGCTCTGGAGGTGACTGGAGGATAAGACACAATGTACCAGCAGAATAGTGACTGCAGCTCTGGAGGTGACTGGAGGATAAGACACAATGTAACAGGAGAATAGTGAGTGCAGCTCTGGAGTGACTGGAGGATAAGACACAATGTAACAGGAGAATAGTGACTGCAGCTCTGGAGTGACTGGAGGATAAGACACAATGTACCAGCAGAATAGTGACTGCAGCTCTGGATGTGACTGGAGGATAAGACACGTTGCACCAGCAGAATAGTGACTGCAGCTCTGGAGGTGACCAGAGGATAAGACACGATGTACCAGCAGAATAGTGGCTGCAGCTCTGGAGGTGGCTGGAGGATAAGACATGATGTAACAGCAGAATAGTGGCTGCAGCTCTGGAGGTGACTGGAGGATAAGACACGATGTAACAGCAGAATAGTGACTGCAGCTCTGGAGCTGACTGGAGGATAATACACGATGTAACAGCAGAATAGTGGCTGCAGCTCTGGAGGTGGCTGGAGGATAAGACATGATGTACCAGCAGAATAGTGGCTGCAGCTCTGGAGGTGACTGGAGGATGCACCATGATAAAACTCAAAATAATACCCATAAATAATGGCTGTGCAGTCCCGAGTGAGCGCACAATGTGAGTTTTGTATGAAGTGAGGAATCTTAATTTGCAGAGAGACTTCTCTGCTCCAGGAGGAAGATAAAGCGGCATCTGACGGATACAGAAGAGGTAATCAGCCCCGGCAGATAAACCACCGGAGACGCAGATGATGGAGATGTAGTGCCGCGTCTGTCACATGCCCAGGGAGGTGTCCCCTCCGCAGAGCTGGGATTGTAGCTGCACCCCTCACATCACACACCTGGGACATATGAGGAGCAGGTACAAAGAGCGGAGGGACCCGAAATCACTGCCTGCAGGACCCTGAGATACCTCCTGTATTATACCCCAGAGCTGCACTCACTATTCTGCTGGTGCAGACACTGTGTACATACATTACTGACCCTGAGATACCTCCTGTGTTAGGCCTCTTTCACACGTCCGTGTCTCCGGTATGTATTCAGTCCGTTTCCTCACGTACCGGAGACACAGGCACACGTACACCCATTAAAATCAATGGATCTGCGCTCACGTGCGTGTTCTGCCATGGACCGTGTGTACATGTGGAGTATATGTGTGCCCGGGTGCTCCACACTTAGACAAGTCCATTTTTCTCTGGCATCACGGGTGTCACACGGAACGCAAACGGAACACACGTATGTGTTCCATGTGACACGTGCCGGAGAAAACACACACGTGTTAGAGAAAAAACCCCAAACCTTTACTCCCCTTCTCCAGCGCTGCTGTCTCTGTCGCTGCTGTTGTGGCGCCCCTGACTTGGTCAGGCACCACTGAGTACTGCACCCATGCTGGGGACAGTACAAAACAGGTAATCCAGAAGGCTGACCGGGGTGTGTGACTACACAGGCGCATAGTGATCAGGTCTCACACATTTACCTTTGAGAGGACCCCTGGGGATCCCAGGAGGGGGCAAGCCTTCATCTCCACTCGAGGGGTGTGGTAGAGAGCCTGGTTGCTAGGTGACGTAGGCAAGAACAGGAGAGGAGGGAAGAGTGAGCCGAAGACAGTTGAGTGGTGAAGTTCAGGGAGGGCAGAAGCAGACCCTGTAGCTCTACACAATTCTGACAACGTACGCGCAGTGACTACCGACGGGGGAGAACGGTCACCTGGGAGTGCTGCCCGAAATCCACCCACGACTAAAGAGAGAGCAACGGAGTGGAAAGTAAGGAGACTGTCAGGGAGATACCAGGCCCAACCGGGTAACAGGTCCCAGTGCAGGGATAGATCCACCTTTCCTTTGCCAAACCTGCATGAGGGGGCACTTTACACCCCCAAGACAACACCACAGAGTCCGCAGCCACGTAGCCAAAGTGAGGGCCCATAGCTCACAGGAGGCAAGCAGCCGGAGTGATCTGGTCCAGGCTACAAGCAAACGGGCCAAAAAGAAGGGGAGAGAGGCACCAGCAACTTCCCTGGGCGACCCCAGCAGGGCTTCAAGCAGGGGTTACCCCAAAACACAACGGGCTAAGGAAGGCGAGTCGGTAGCCACCCTCATCAGTCAGCCTGAAGGACACCTGGTTCCAGCCTGGTTCATCCCAGCTACGCCCGGGTTACTCACCCTGCCACCATCAGTGAGTAAAACCCCTGAAAGACATTCTGCTTGTGCGTGTGAGTCATTCTGCGACTTGTAGTTCCACACACCTACACAGGGCCCTGGGGCATGCCTCACTCTCAGGAGGCTATTACAACTAACTGCACTTACCATCAGCCCCAGGCACCCCTAACCTGCAGTGGCGGTCTCCACTGACCGCAATTCTGAGAGTGGCGTCACGACAATCAAAATAGAGGATTTCCTACCTGTGACAAGATCCAGCCGCGTGGAGTCCCTGAAGGTAATGCGCCGCTGCACCGACACCGAACCTCGGGGCCCCACACTTCTGGCGTCACGAACAGGATAAGGACTAGACCTGTTCAGACAGGTGACCATGTGCCTGGGCGGTCCGCTTGGAAAATTGGAAGCGCCGCCATATTGCCACCATGAAAAGCGCGCTGAAAAACAACAGCAGCCCGCGCTGGGAGAAGTTACCACCCACGAAGAGGTGTGGCTACCCAGAGATCCCCTGAAGGGTCCTGGCCTCGCAAGTGATGAGAGCAGAGGCGTTCAGAGACGTCGGGAAAGAAAGGGAGCCGGCAGCCTGCTGCTGAGAAGAGATCTGCAGAGCAGCGACGACACGGTGAAGATGGCGTCTGAAGATAGGAGCCCAGAGCCAGGTTCCGCTGCCTGGTGGTCCTGGGAGCTTGCCCAGTTCAGTAACCGACTGGAAGCGAGGATCGTGCAGCAGATCCGAGAAGGACGTGCGGAGCTGCAGGAAATCGCTGAGGCAGTTGAGGCCTATGAGGAGAGAGCCGCGCTACGAGTGCCCCACAGGACGGCTCAGGTCCCGATGGTGGCACTGATGGGTGAGTCCTATATTGCCCCTGCCAGCGCGAGTGCCCCGACTCCTGCTGCCACGCCCGCGGTCCCTGAAGAGGCGCCCGGCGCGGCAACGCTGAATCAGGCCGCAGAAGCGCCCAGCCCGGCCCGCACAGATCCCATCGCAGCTGCGACGCCAATCCAGGCCGCAGAAGCGCCCAGCCCGGCCCGTACAGATCCCATCGCAGCTGCGACGCCAATCCAGGCAGCAGAAGCGCCCAGCCCGGCCCGCACAGATCCCATCGCAGCTGCAACGCCAATCCAGGCCGCAGAAGCGCCCAGCCCGGCCCGCACAGATCCCATCGCAGCTGCGACGCCAATCCAGGCCGCTGCAGCGATGCCTTGCTCGGCCCGCCAAGACCAGGCCGCTGCCACGCCAGGCTCGGCCCGCCAAGATAAGACTGTACAATTATTTACCCCGGCCTGCCAGGTCAGAGCAGACACCGCTCCCCAGCCCAAGGAAATCCCTGCTAGGAAGTCCCTGCTGGGGGAGGACCCCGAATACTGGAAGCTGAAGGCTGATCTAGAGGCCCACTTCCTAAAGGAGATGGTGGACCGGTATCTGCTCCCTCCGCATACTCACAGGAAGACTCCTGCAACATTCATGCCAAAGGGTCCCCCGCCCTGGCCTGCTGATGAAAATCCATCCCTAGCGCTGCCACAAGAGGAGTGCCCAGAAGAACTAAGGGGGAGGGGAGGCCAGGAAGCTGAGAAGCTGACCCCAGAGCCATCAGCAGTGGATGCAGCACCAGTCCAAGAGCCAGAGATGCTGCTGTACTCCCGCTGGGATGAAGAGGGCCCGACATCCTCCGCTGAGGAAGATTTGTCCAGATACCTCACCTGGGAGCCTGCAAGCGGTGAGGTGGCAGTCAGGCAGGACCCAGCCCGCAGGACACGGCGCCGCAGCAGGACAAGGGATCCACCTGCACAGCAGTCTCCCGAGGAGAAGGACGAGGTCACGGCCAGAGACTTAGAGGAAAAGCGGTCCTTGAGAAGGGCCAAATCGCAGGTCAGAGGCCCACTTTGTCGAGGAGTTGTAGAAGACTTCAGTCTAAGGTCTGGATATGGCTTTATAGTAGCATCTGGTGTAAAGGAGGGCATATTTGTAAGCAGGAGAGACGTTAGAGCCCATTTGCCCAGAGGACACCCAGGAAGAGACCTACGGAAGGGAGATTTGGTCGAGTTCACAAAACATCAAGGAGAAAGAGGGTGGTACGCACTGGATGTCATACCATGTACCAGGAACCCCTACAGAGATCCTGCTATCTCTACAACAGATGATGACGACAGGTGCCAAAGCCCAATAGGCAAGAGCCCTGGTAAACAAAAGTAAAGTTAAATACGAAAGTACAGCAAGTTAAAGTTTGAAGTTTGCAACGTTATAGAAAAGTTTAAGAAATGTGCCCACATGAACTGATGTGAGAAAATCCTTTTGCACCTCGCGTATGGACCATAGGCTATGAACTGTCTATAGCCACAAACTCTCGCAGTGTTTATATTTACCCCAGAGGTACAACCACTACCAGGGAGCACGCCTGTTTATGGGGCCTGGCTCTCCACCACAAAGAGGGTACCTGGTCAGCACCAACTGTGGAGGCCGCCTCTGCATCCTGCCAGAAGAGGCTAAAGGCGCGGCTCCACCAGGCCAGGTATACCCTGAAACCACCAGACCATGAAAGCCGCCTCTACATCCTGCCAGAAGTGGCTGAAGGCGCGGCCAACGGGAGAGGCAGATGGGAAGAAAGGTCTGGGGAAGCTGATGGCCCAGACCTGGTTACCAAAAGAAACCGGTGACCTACCTCCTGGGGGTTTAGGGTGGGTTAACGGACTTGTGGGTGGAGGGTGGTGATGTATGGTACCTGATGGTTTTAAAACGTTTTACCATGTTTTACTGTTTTATGCATTTTAAAATGTTGTCTTGCAGCCCGAGGACGTGCTGGTGATAACTAAGGGGGAATGTGGCGCCCCTGACTTGGTCAGGCACCACTGAGTACTGCACCCATGCTGGGGACAGTACAAAACAGGTAATCCAGAAGGCTGACCGAGGTGTGTGACTACACAGGCGCATAGTGATCAGGTCTCACACATTTACCTTTGAGAGGACCCCTGGGGATCCCAGGAGGGGGCGAAGCCTCCATCTCCACTCGAGGGGTGTGGTAGAGAGCCTGGTTGCTAGGTGACGTAGGCAAGAACAGGAGAGGAGGGAAGAGTGAGCCGAAGACAGTTGAGTGGTGAAGTTCAGGGAGGGCAGAAGCAGACCCTGTAGCGCTACACAATTCTGACAACGTACGCGCAGTGACTACCGACGGGGGAGAACGGTCACCTGGGAGTGCTGCCCGAAATCCACCCACGACTAAAGAGAGAGCAACGGAGTGGAGAGTAAGGAGACTGTCAGGGAGATACCAGGCCCAAACGGGTAACAGGTCCCAGTGCAGGGATAGATCCACCTGTCCTTTGCCAAACCTGCATGAGGGGGCACTTTACACCCCCAAGACATCACCACAGAGTCCGCAGCCACGTAGCCAAAGTGAGGGCCCATAGCTCACAGGAGGCAAGCAGCCGGAGTGACCTGGTCCAGGCTACAAGCAAACGGGCCAAAAAGAAGGGGAGAGAGGCACCAGCAACTTCCCTGGGCGACCCCAGCAGGGCTTCAAGCAGGGGTTACCCCAAAACACAACGGGCTAAGGAAGGCGAGTTGGTAGCCACCCTCATCAGTCAGCCTGAAGGACACCTGGTTCCAGCCTGGTTCATCCCAGCTACGCCCGGGTTACTCACCCTGCCACCATCAGTGAGTAAAAACCCTGAAAGACATTCTGCTTGTGCGTGTGAGTCATTCTGCGACTTGTAGTTCTACACACCTACACGGGGCCCTGGGGCATGCCTCACTCTCAGGAGGCTATTACAACTGACTGCACCTACTATCAGCCCCAGGCACCCCTAACCTGCAGTGGCGGTCTCCACTGACCGCAATTCTGAGAGTGGCGTCACGACAATCAAAATAGAGGATTTCCTACCTGTGACAAGATCCAGCCGCGTGGAGTCCCTGAAGGTAATGCACCGACACCGAACCTCGGGGCCCCACACTGTCACTTGCTGCCGACCCCCGCTCATTATGCTCATTGCATATTCACTTCACTGCGCCCAGAAGCAGCAGCAGCGGGGAGTCTGCAGGACCGGAGACCGCAGATCAGCACCACGGACAGCAACGCCAGGGACAGGTGATCAGAAAGTTCCCGTTCTCCGTGTGTTATAAACATGGCTCACGGAGGGGAAAACGCACCTCTGACATGTCCGTGAAGAACGCGCATGATACTCACGGGCGTGTGAAAAAGACCTTAGCCTGTGTGCGTACTTAGCGTTTTTTCATGCGTTTCCGCAGCGTTTTAATGCCAAAATGCATGCGTTTTGATTTTCCAGCAAAGTCTATGGGAAATGGGGCTTTCTTGTGCGCACTTTGCTGTTAAAAAGGCAGCGTTTCAGTTGCACAAAATGTGTCAAAATCCCTGCGTTTAAAGAAGCAGCGCATCAATTGTTTTTGTCATTTTGGCAGCGTTTTGCTAACATTAGAGTCAATGAGAAGTTTCCAAACGCATCCCAAATCAAAATCCCAGCGTTTTACATTATATTAAGGGCATGATATGTCCCTACACACAGAGTCCGACAATTCTATTAATGACAATCAATAATTTAACGTTATTTGAAACATGACTATTACATCACAGTTATCATTTTATTAAAAATAGCTATTTTGTGCATGATTTTAATCATGATATTTGTTAGCCTTTTTTTCATAGTCTTTGAATGTTTAAACTTTATTTAGTAGTGTATTTGTATTCAAAACGCATCTGACTTTAAGCAATGAAAAAGCATGTAAAACGCGGTAAAACCGCAAGCGTATTTTTAGAGTTTTTGTGGTCAAAACCAAATTTGACAAAGACAATTTCTGCCAGAGGATGCGTTTAGAACTTGAAGAAACTCAACGCAAAGTGCGCACACAGCCTTATACTCCAGAGCTGCACTCACTATTCTGCTGGTGCAGTCACTGTGTACACACATTACATTGCTGATCCTGAGTTACCTCCTGTATTATACTCCAGAGCTGCACTCACTATTCTGCTGGTGCAGTCACTGTGTACACACATTACATTGCTGATCCTGAGTTACCTCCTGTATTATACTCCAGAGCTGCACTCACTATTCTGCTGGTGCAGTCACTGTGTACATACATTACTGATCCTGAGTTACCTCTTGTATTATACTCCAGAGCTGCACTCACTATTCTGCTGGTGCAGTCACTGTGTACATACATTACTGATCCTGAGTTACCTCTTGTATTATACTCCAGAGCAGCACTCACTATTCTGCTGGTGCAGTCACTGTGTACATACATTACTGATCCTGAGTTACCTCTTGTATTATACTCCAGAGCAGCACTCACTATTCTGCTGGTGCAGTCACTGTGTACATACATTACTGATCCTGAGTTACCTCTTGTATTATACTCCAGAGCTGCACTCACTATTCTGCTGGTGCAGTCACTGTGTACATACATTACATTACTGATCCTGAGTTCCCTCCTGTATTATACTCCAGAGCTGCACTCACTATTCTGCTGGTGCAGTCACTGTGTACATACATTACTGATCCTGAGTTACCTCCTGTATTATACTCCAGAGCTGCACTCACTATTCTGCTGGTGCAGTCACTGTGTACATACATTACTGATCCTGAGTTACCTCCTGTATTATCCTCCAGAGCTGCACTCACTATTCTCTGCACTCTGTTTTGTCCTCTTGCTGCCTCGGTCTCTTTCCTCCCGGTGTGATGCCCTGGCCCATCAGGTTGTCACAGGGTATTGTGCAATCTTCCCTTCTGTGCAATATCCTCCTCCTTGGTTACAGGTCCCTCACCAAATGGTGTTGCTAAAAATCAGCTAATCAAAATCCTAGGAACACTCTGCACCACACCCACCAGACACACCATGGATGGCCTGAGTGGAATAGGGTCGCCCACTTGGGGGGGGGTTGGTTTAGGGGGGTCAGGACTGTCAGTGAGTAGTGGTGTGTTGGAAGTGAAGGAGAGAGGAGGTGAGGAGCCGGGCTCCTAAGAAGCCATCTAGGTGGCAGACGTTGGTCTGGGCCTAGAGGAGCTGGACCCCCGGTCGCAGGGGATCGTGACAAGGGGCATGGCATTGTCGTGGAAGACAGCCGGTGGCCTTGTACCATCATCAGACTGGGACGAGGACACGACGGGGTACATTGACCCCAGGTCAGGGAGAAGCTTCAGGCAACCTGACAATTTCCCCAACGAGAATGGAGCCTTCAAGATCCGCTCTCACCCGCTCCAAAATCAGGGTACTAGCGCAAGGAGGGGGATAGGACTTTCCACAAATACGGTCCAAGATATGCCAAGCGTGAGCCCTGAGAGCAGGCTCCCACACTTAGCCATAGTGTCCCCTTCTTCCCCATAGATTGTAAGCTTTCGAGCAGGGCCCTCATTCCTACTGGAGCTGTTGAATTATGTGCCATTCTGTTTTGTATTTGTCTATACAACCCCCACCGGATTGTAAAGTGCTGCGGAATATGTTGGCGCTATATAAATAAACTTTATTATTATAGTAGGGAGCGGGACCCGGCAGGTTTCATACTACAGGGACCAACCAGTGAGTAACAAGGTGCCAGGGGAAAGGTCACGGATCACCAGGCAGCACCATTGGGGACGGAACGCAAACGTGCTCCCCCTCAGCGGCAGCGGTGTCCAGACTTTGGTTTAGTAAAGTTGTCGGTGTCAGCTTAATGGACTGAGTGAGTACATAAGTAACCCTTACCTCCCCAACCATCACCATCACCGAGCCCCGGGGCATTCCCCCTACCCGTGGAGGGGTTGAGCACCTGGCTGCCCACTCCATCGCCCCCGGGTACTCCCAGCCGCAGCGGTGGTACTCCACCTTACCACACACCACGGGTGGCATCACAAACTGTTCCTTACAATACTCCCTGTAAATACCCCCCTTCATTTGAGTGGCCACGAGACCCCCGGGTCCGGGCGCCCCTCGAGCCACCGCGGATCTGGATCCGAGCAGCCCGGCTGCTGACGTGGGGGCGGCACACCGGCGTCTGTAGTAAATGCCCCCTTCTATTTCCGCACATCTCGGTTTCGGCCGCTGTTTGCGCCTCTTCTCGGTATTTGTCGGTGGCGGGGTGTTTCCGTGGCCGGCGCTCTTCCCTGCTCCTTCGCCCTCAGAGTCCCCTCTCATTAGCGGAGTCTGTGACTGCGGCCGCGGAGTTGACCAGAAGCGTTTTATAACATTAAAGTGAAAAACTCGCGCAGATTCCGGAGCAGCGATTCACTAACGACCTCAGCCGAGAAACGGGATGTCACAGCAGAAACCGTACGAGACGCCGCCGCCGGTGATAGGACAATGGTCTGGAGCTGAAAGGTCCCTCTACAGACGGGCCCCACAGGACAGCGCCCTCTATAGACGGGCCCCAAAGGACAGCACCCTCTACAGACGGGCCCCAAAGGACAGTGCCCTCTACAGACGGGCCCCACAGGACAGCGCCCTCTACAGACGGTGCCCCACAGGACAGCGCCCTCTACAGACGGTGCCCCACAGGACAACGCCCTCTACAGACGGTGCCCCACAGGACAGCGCCCTCTACAGACGGTGCCCCACAGGACAGCGCCCTCTACAGACGGTGCCCCACAGGACAGCGCCCTCTACAGACGGGGCCCCACAGGACAGCGCCCTCTACAGACGGTGCCCCACAGGACAGCGCCCTCTACAGACGGGGCCCCACAAGACAGCGCCCTCTACAGATGGGGCCCCACAGGACAGCGCCCTCTACAGATGGGGCCCCACAGGACAGCGCCCTCTACAGATGGGGCCCCACAGGACAGCGCCTCCATAGCGGGGCCCCGGGCTCCCCCATAGGAAGCAGCCGAGGTTCGGGGTCTCAAGGCCGCGCTGCTCTTCTTGACCTCATTTTCTACATATTAATAGCAGAGAATGAGTCTTCTCCCCGAACGCCGTCACGATCAATACTGGAAGCTTCAGCGCTGGAGAATAATAACACTTGATGAGCGGCATAAGAATGGGTGCGGGGGCGGTGGGTGCGGGGGTCTCCGGTGCTGCTCTCTATACATTGCGTACAATGTGCACTCTTATTATAGGCGATCGGGCGGACGCCATCATTACAAGCGCACGCTTTGTTCTGGAGAACTGCTGTTTACAATGTTTCAATTGCTTTAGTAAAAACACATAAGAAAAAAGTCATTTCTCGTTACAATGTGTCTAAGTCTGTTCTCAAGTGTTATTACAGCGCCTTAAGGAGGATTTAAAGAGACAGGCCACTCAATAATCATCTTAAAGGGACACAAGATAAAACACAACTTGCAAAGTTTTCCAAAATTTCTTTTTCAATAAAAATTGTCTCTCCAGGACTGGAGACAAACTCTAGCGCAGCGCCACCTATTGGAAGTAGCGATCCTAAAAGTTATACGTGGATTTTTTACAATCCTTTACATATAACTTAGGATATATAAGCCAGATCAGAATCCCAATTTGCAGACACGATGTTTCGGGGTGCTTGCCCCTCGTCAGTGCAAAGTATGGGGTGTCTGATCTGGCTCATGAGAAGCTTTCAATAAAGTGATGTAACAGGCGCTAGAATAAGAGGCGGCGCGTGTCTGCGGGCGGGAATCACTCGAGTGCCACAAACTACCGCACTATCCCGGCCTGTGCTGAGGTATAAGGACCAGGGAAAGAAACTGCACCGTCTACAGCCACGAGAAGCCGAAGACACAAGAAAGACAAGGACGAGGGTGAGAGAAGGAAGAAAAAGAGAAGAAAAAGAGGATAAGAAAGAGACAAAGAATAAATACAAGACAGGCGAGACAAAGAAGAAAGAAAATGAGGAGGAGGAGAAGAAAGAGACGAAGAAGAGAGAAAAAGAAGAGAAGACAAAGAGGAGAAGAAAGAGACGAAGAATAAAGAGAAGACGGATGAGACGAAGGAGAAAGAAGATGAGGAGGAGGAGAAGAGATGAAGAAGAAAGAGAAGACGGATGAGACGAAGGAGAAAGAAGATGAGGAGGAGGAGAAGAGATGAAGAATAAAGAGAAGACGGATGAGACAAAGGAGAAAGAAGATGAGGAGGAGGAGAAGAGATGAAGAAGAAAGAGAAGACGGATGAGACGAAGGAGAAAGAAGATGAGGAGGAGGAGAAGAGATGAAGAAGAAAGAGAAGACGGATGAGACGAAGGAGAAAGAAGATGAGGAGGAGAAGAGATGAAGAAGAAAGAGGAGACGGATGAGACGAAGGAGAAAGAAGAAGAGGAGGAGGAGAAGAGATGAAGAAGAAAGAGAAGACGGATGAGACGAAGGAGAAAGAAGATGAGGAGGAGAAGAAGAGATGAAGAAGAAAGAGAAGACGGATGAGACGAAGGAGAAAGAAGATGAGGAGGAGGAGAAGAGATGAAGAAGAAAGAGAAGACGGATGAGACAAAGAAGAAAGAAGATGAGGAGGAGGAGAAGAGATGAAGAAGAAAGAGGAGACGGATGAGACGAAGGAGAAAGAAGATGAGGAGGAGAAGAAGAGATGAAGAAGAAAGAGAAGACGGATGAGACGAAGGAGAAAGAAGATGAGGAGGAGGAGAAGAGATGAAGAAGAAAGAGAAGACGGATGAGACGAAGGAGAAAGAAGATGAGGAGGAGGAGAAGAGATGAAGAAGAAAGAGAAGACGGGTGAGACAAAGAAGAAAGAAGATGAGGAGGAGAAGAAGAGCTGAAGAAGAAAGAGAAGACGGATGAGACAAAGGAGAAAGAAGATGAGGAGGAGGAGAAGAGATGAAGAAGAAAGAGGAGACGGGTGAGACGAAGGAGAAAGAAGATGAGGAGGAGGAGAAGAGATGAAGAAGAAAGAGAAGACGGGTGAGACAAAGAAGAAAGAAGATGAGGAGGAGAAGAAGAGATGAAGAAGAAAGAGAAGACGGATGAGACAAAAAAGAAAGAAGATGAGGAGGAGAAGAAGAGATGAAGAAGAAAGAGAAGACGGATGAGACAAAGGAGAAAGAAGATGAGGAGGAGGAGAAGAGATGAAGAAGAAAGAGAAGACGGGTGAGACAAAGAAGAAAGAAGATGAGGAGGAGGAGAAGAGATGAAGAAGAAAGAGAAGACGGATGAGACAAAGGAGAAAGAAGATGAGGAGGAGAAGAGATGAAGAAGAAAGAGGAGACGGATGAGACGAAGGAGAAAGAAGATGAGGAGGAGAAGAAGAGAAGAAGAAGAAAGAGGAGACGGATGAGACAAAGGAGAAAGAAGATGAGGAGGAGAAGAAGAGATGAAGAAGAAAGAGAAGACGGATGAGACAAAGGAGAAAGAAGATGAGGAGGAGAAGAAGAGATGAAGAAGAAAGAGGAGACGGATGAGACAAAGGAGAAAGAAGATGAGGAGGAGGAGAAGAGATGAAGAAGAAAGAGGAGACGGATGAGACGAAGGAGAAAGAAGATGAGGAGGAGAAGAAGAGATGAAGAAGAAAGAGGAGACGGATGAGACAAAGGAGAAAGAAGATGAGGAGGAGAAGAAGAGATGAAGAAGAAAGAGAAGACGGATGAGACAAAGGAGAAAGAAGATGAGGAGGAGAAGAAGAGATGAAGAAGAAAGAGAAGACGGATGAGACAAAGGAGAAAGAAGATGAGGAGGAGAAGAATAGATGAAGAAGAAAGAGAAGACGGATGAGACAAAGGAGAAAGAAGATGAGGAGGAGAAGAAGAGATGAAGAAGAAAGAGAAGACGGATGAGACAAAGAAGAAAGAAGATGAGGAGGAGAAGAAGAGATGAAGAAGAAAGAGAAGACGGATGAGACAAAGGAGAAAGAAGATGAGGAGGAGAAGAAGAGATGAAGAAGAAAGAGAAGACGGATGAGACGAAGGAGAAAGAAGATGAGGAGGAGGAGAAGAGATGAAGAAGAAAGAGAAGACGGATGAGACAAAGGAGAAAGAAGATGAGGAGGAGAAGAAAGAGATGAAGAAGAAAGAGAAGACGGATGAGACAAAGGAGAAAGAAGATGAGGAGGAGAAGAAGAGATGAAGAAGAAAGAGAAGACGGATGAGACAAAGGAGAAAGAAGATGAGGAGGAGAAGAAGAGATGAAGAAGAAAGAGGAGACGGATGAGACAAAGGAGAAAGAAGATGAGGAGGAGAAGAAGAGATGAAGAAGAAAGAGAAGACGGATGAGACAAAGGAGAAAGAAGATGAGGAGGAGAAGAAGAGATGAAGAAGAAAGAGAAGACGGATGAGACAAAGGAGAAAGAAGATGAGGAGGAGAAGAAGAGATGAAGAAGAAAGAGAAGACGGATGAGACAAAGGAGAAAGAAGATGAGGAGGAGAAGAAGAGATGAAGAAGAAAGAGAAGACGGATGAGACAAAGAAGAAAGAAGATGAGGAGGAGAAGAAGAGATGAAGAAGAAAGAGAAGACGGATGAGACAAAGGAGAAAGAAGATGAGGAGGAGAAGAAGAGATGAAGAAGAAAGAGAAGACGGATGAGACAAAGAAGAAAGAAGATGAGGAGGAGGAGAAGAGATGAAGAAGAAAGAGAAGACGGATGAGACAAAGGAGAAAGAAGATGAGGAGGAGAAGAAAGAGATGAAGAAGAAAGAGAAGACGGATGAGACGAAGGAGAAAGAAGATGAGGAGGAGAAGAAGAGATGAAGAAGAAAGAGAAGACGGATGAGACAAAGGAGAAAGAAGATGAGGAGGAGAAGAAGAGATGAAGAAGAAAGAGAAGACGGATGAGACAAAGAAGAAAGAAGATGAGGAGGAGGAGAAAGAGACGAAGAAGAAAGGAGGAGACGGATGAGACAAAGAAGAAAGAAGATGAGGAGGAGAAGAAGAGATGAAGAAGAAAGAGGAGACGGATGAGACAAAGAAGAAAGAAGATGAGGAGGAGGAGAAAGAGACGAAGAAGAAAGGAGGAGACGGATGAGACGAAGGAGAAAGAAGATGAGGAGGAGAAGAAAGAGATGAAGAAGAAAGAGGAGACGGATGAGACGAAGGAGAAAGAATATGAGGAGGAGAAGAAGAGATGAAGAAGAAAGAGGAGACGGATGAGACGAAGAAGAAAGAAGATGAGGAGGAGAAGAAGAGATGAAGAAGAAAGGAGGAGACAGATGAGACGAAGGAGAAAGAAGATGAGGAGGAGAAGAAGAGATGAAGAAGAAAGAGAAGACGGGTGAGACAAAGAAGAAAGAAGATGAGGAGGAGAAGAGATGAAGAAGAAAGAGGAGACGGATGAGACGAAGGAGAAAGAAGATGAGGAGGAGAAGAAGAGATGAAGAAGAAAGAGGAGACGGATGAGACGAAGGAGAAAGAAGATGAGGAGGAGAAGAAGAGATGAAGAAGAAAGAGGAGACGGATGAGACGAAGAAGAAAGAAGATGAGGAGGAGAAGAAGAGATGAAGAAGAAAGGAGGAGACAGATGAGACAAAGGAGAAAGAAGATGAGGAGGAGAAGAAGAGATGAAGAAGAAAGAGAAGACGGATGAGACGAAGGAGAAAGAAGATGAGGAGGAGGAGAAGAGATGAAGAAGAAAGGAGGAGACAGATGAGACAAAGGAGAAAGAAGATGAGGAGGAGAAGAAGAGATGAAGAAGAAAGGAGGAGACAGATGAGACAAAGGAGAAAGAAGATGAGGAGGAGAAGAAGAGATGAAGAAGAAAGAGAAGACGGATGAGACGAAGGAGAAAGAAGATGAGGAGGAGAAGAAGAGATGAAGAAGAAAGAGGAGACGGATGAGACGAAGGAGAAAGAAGATGAGGAGGAGAAGAAGAGATGAAGAAGAAAGAGGAGACGGATGAGACGAAGAAGAAAGAAGATGAGGAGGAGAAGAAGAGATGAAGAAGAAAGGAGGAGACAGATGAGACAAAGGAGAAAGAAGATGAGGAGGAGAAGAAGAGATGAAGAAGAAAGAGAAGACGGATGAGACGAAGGAGAAAGAAGATGAGGAGGAGGAGAAGAGATGAAGAAGAAAGGAGGAGACAGATGAGACAAAGGAGAAAGAAGATGAGGAGGAGAAGAAGAGATGAAGAAGAAAGGAGGAGACAGATGAGACAAAGGAGAAAGAAGATGAGGAGGAGAAGAAGAGATGAAGAAGAAAGAGAAGACGGATGAGACGAAGGAGAAAGAAGATGAGGAGGAGAAGAAGAGATGAAGAAGAAAGAGAAGACGGATGAGACGAAGGAGAAAGAAGATGAGGAGGAGAAGAAAGATGAAGAAGAAAGAAGATGAGGAGGAGAAGAAGAGATGAAGAAGAAAGGAGGAGACAGATGAGACGAAGGAGAAAGAAGATGAGGAGGAGAAGAAGAGATGAAGAAGAAAGGAGGAGACGGATGAGACGAAGAAGAAAGAAGAGGAGGAGGAGAAGAAGAGATGAAGAAGAAAGAGAAGACGGATGAGACGAAGGAGAAAGAAGATGAGGAGGAGAAGAAGAGATGAAGAAGAAAGGAGGAGACAGATGAGACGAAGGAGAAAGAAGATGAGGAGGAGAAGAAGAGATGAAGAAGAAAGGAGGAGACGGATGAGACGAAGGAGAAAGAAGATGAGGAGGAGAAGAAAGATGAAGAAGAAAGAGGAGACGGATGAGACAAAGAAGAAAAAAGATGAGGAGGAGAAGAGATGAAGAAGAAAGAGGAGACGGATGAGACAATGAACGTTTCTGGCGACCTGAGCCAATTTATGCAGATGCCAGGATGGTAACGTCATCCCAATACATGCGGCCCCTTCTGCTTTATGCTCCAGTCACATCCAAAGCTGTGGCCATAATTCTGCTGTTTGCTGCTAGCTCTCAGGCTGCAGGAATGTTGACTGTAGCACTGGGTGGGTATGACGGTAGCAGTGGGTGTGACGGTAGCAGTGGGTGTGACGGTAGCGGTGGGTGTGACGGTAGCGGTGGGTGTGACGGTAGCGCTGGGTGGGTGTGACTGTAGCGCTGGGTGGGTGTGACTGTAGCACTGGGTGGGTGTGACTGTAGCCCTGGGTGGGTGTGACTGTAGCGCTGGGTGGGTGTGACTGTAGCGCTGGGTGGGTGTGACTGTAGCACTGAGTGGGTGTGACTGTAGCCCTGGGTGGGTGTGACTGTAGCACTGGGTGGGTGTGACGGTAGCGCTGGGTGGGTGTGACTGTAGCGCTGTGTGGGTGTGACTGTAGCACTGGGTGGGTGTGACTGTAGCTCTGGGTGGGTGTGACTGTAGCGCTGGGTGGGTGTGACTGTAGCTCTGGGTGGGTGTGACTGTAGCGCTGGGTGGGTGTGACTGTAGCGCTGTGTGGGTGTGACTGTAGCTCTGGGTGGGTGTGACTGTAGCTCTGGGTGGGTGTGACTGTAGCGCTGGGTGGGTGTGACTGTAGCGCTGGGTGAGTGTGACTGAAGTGTGGAAATGTCTCACCACAATAGTGGATGCAGCAGCTCTCGGTGTGATTGGAGGGCGTAATGACAGTGACACATACATTGCTCTATAATGACGGAGCTTTTTTTAAAGAGACAGTGCCACAGACGCTCCCACTCCGGCGTGCAGGCGGGCGTTCTGACAATGATTGCAGATGACTTCTCTATATCTCACACATAACAATCATCTATCAGTCCGACCTCCGGAGCGGACGCAGCCATCGCCCGACCATCATCCCCCGCATCTTGTACCAGCCCGGGGCTCTGCACAGGACCCGCCATCATCCGCGGATCAGTCAGCGTCACCTACAACGCCCGCTGCAGCATTGTCTCACTATTAGTCACGGCGACGTCAGACCATCGCCAATATTGTAATCATTGCAGACACTAATGGATGATGCCTTCATGTGAGGAGATCATGAGGAGACTTGTAGATCAGCGGCCGTTATCTCTGAAGACGCCGCTGATCAGTCATTTATCTCCAGAAATGTCGCCAAAGAAGAGAAGATCCAACATCTGGTAAGTGACGATGTGGAAGAGTAATGTAAGAATCCCCGTCCCCTACAAAGCCAGGATCACTGAGGGGCCAGGATCACTGAGGGGCCCGGATCACTGAGGGGTCCGGATCACTGAGGGGCCCGGATCACTGAGGGGCCTGGATCACTGAGGGGCCCAGATCACTGAGGGGCCCGGATCACTGAGGGGCCGAGATCATTGAGAGGCCCGGATCACTGAGGGGCCCGGATCACTGAGGGGCCCGGATCACTGAGGCGCCCGGATCACTGAGGGGCCAGGATCACTGAGGGGCCCGGATCACTGAGGCGCCCGGATCACTGAGGGGTCCGGATCACTGAGGGGCCCGAATCACTGAGGGGCCTGGATCACTGAGGGGCCCGGATCACTGAGGGGCCCGGATCACTGAGGGGCCGGGATCATTGAGAGGCCCGGATCACTGAGGGGCCCGGATCACTGAGGGGCCCGGATCATTGAGGGGCCCGCATCACTGAGGGGCCCGGATCACTGAGGGGTCCGGACTCCAAGACCCCAAAAGCCATAGCACTCCTCCCAGTTCAGCATTTCCCTGCTGCATACATGTGAATGGACGGCTGGGATTAGGGGCCACAGGGACCCCCACTCTGAGGGGCTTCTCATATGGAGCCGCTGCTTTACATCGCAGGCCTTCACCTGAGACAGACATAAGATGTAACTGGATCTCAGACGAGCCGCAGCAGAAGAACAATTGGCTGTGTCCATAAAGGGTTAAGTGCAAGAAATATTAAAGGAAATTCACAAAGATGCAGAAATCAATTTACTTTGACTCTGGCAATAAAGGGATGCAATATTCTCCGTGCCTGCAGGAAACATGTAGGAACATGTGGAAATAAGGAGCAATGAGGAGCGGGAGAGTCAGAGCGCGCAGATCTCGAGACGCTGAGTGAGAGCCTCCATACAGAGCTGGACCTGGGGTTCTGTCCCATGGATCTGTCAGTCCCCGAGAACCAGCGCTTCCTCACACCCTGCAGGGCTCCGTTCACACCGGCAAGTGGAGCGCTGCTTCTCTGCCAATGCAGGAACCAAACACCTGAAGTCATGAAGGAAACGGAGCCATGACGGAGACAAACCCCCCTCCCCCCCGCATACGTCGACAGAGCAACCTGTTATGTACATAAAACTAATTGTCTCTCCAGGAAAGGAGACAAACTCTAGCGCCACCTATTGGAAGTAGCAATCCTAAAAGTCAAAAGTGGCCTTTTAACAAGTCTTTTCATATGACCTAGGATATATGCCAGGTCAGAATCCCAATTTGCAGACATGGTGTTTCGGGGTGATTGCCCCTCGTCTGTGCAAAGTGTGGGTACATAAAACTCTCAAACACGGGTAAGAGAGAGGGAAGACCAACTACAGAGAGACACCCGCGCCCAACTGGTGCCTGTACAGACTAGAAGGACCCAAGCCGCACAACTAAAAACACCACCTTGGACCTGACACCCTAAAAGGCCGTCTAAGGGTTTTTCGTACCTCCTGACGGGAGGCTACAACACATTGCCAAAAAGGGGAGAGGGAGGTGTGCAGGAAGATACAAAAACCTTGAGTGAGAAAACTATAACACCTTTATATACGGTAAAGAGGAAAGCTAAAGAGAGGTGCAAAAAGGCGGAACAAGTAAAATTTCCCAGGAACCAAACAGAGGTGGAAGGAAAAAAAACTACTCACTGCAGGAATTAAACCGGTGTTTACCCCATAAGGTGAAACCCTAAGATGAAGGGCTGGAACTCCTAGACACAATTCCACCTAGAGGTATAGCCAGCAAGGAAGTGCAGGGAAAGGTGAATGTATAAAACCCAACCCAAAATGTGATAGGGCAGACCAAAAAGAGAAAATGAGAAACGCCTGGAGCGGAGCGAACCAAGAAGGGAGAACAAAGACAATAAGAACCAACATTTAGACAGAGAAGAAAAGGCAACATCTCAGAAGACAGAGGAACCGACCAAGAAACAACAGGTCACCAGATAGAATCCGCAAACCGAGCCATGACAGTACCCCGCTTCAACGAGGAGGCACTGGACCCTCAGAAGCCCCTATTGTCTGATGTCACTGACGAGCTCCCCCATCATCTGCACGAGGATCCTCCGAAACAACCCAGGAGTTACCTTCAGGACCATAAAGTTTCCACTTAATGAGATATTGTAGCTGGCGCCTGGAACCAAGAACTCGCTGTCCCCCATACTCCCGATACCCGTCCAAACCCACCTCTATTATGTCCTGAGGACCAGGTGAACTTTACTTTTATTAAAAGGGTAGACTGGAAAGAATTGTTGGTCCTCCAAGTAATATGAAAGTGCAACTTAACCGTCACTGGATTTAAAATTTTAATAACTTTATAAGGACCTACAAATTTAGGTGCAAACGTCCTGGACGCGACCTTCAGGTATAGATGCTTTGAGGACAAGCACCAAAATCCCCCACCGTAAAGACCGGAGCCTTCCCACCTCTGCAGGGAGCCCCTATGTGGGTCAATTAACCAGGCACCAAAAGACGCCTTTCGATCTCCGTCCAGACCATAATTAATCGGGAAGTAAATCTCTGCTTCTCTGGTTTGGAGAACCGTGACTCGGACATCTTAAGAACTGAAGAAAGCCCCTCTCCTTTATCTTTCTTTCCTTTCTTCCTGCCCTCCTTTATTTTTCTTTCTTTCTCTCTTTCTTTATTTCTCACCTTCTTTATTCTTTTACTTTATTTCTTTCTTCCTCTGTTCAGTTATTTCTTATCTCTTTCTTTTCTTTTTCTTTATTTCTTTCTTCCTCATTTTCTTTATTTTTCTCTTTCCTTTATTTCTATCTTTCCTTACTTTTTTTCTTCCATCTTCCAGAGAGATCTCCAAGTGGTAGACAGAACTCTTTCTTTCTTTTTCTTTCTCTCCTTTTTTTCTTTCTTTCACTTTATTTCTTCTTTCCTCTTTTAAATTTTGCTATATTTTCTCTCTCTTTCTTCTCTTTCTTTTCTTTTTTCTTTCTATCCTCCTCTCCTTTTCTCATGTTTGTCCCTTTTCCCTCGCTCTTCCCCTTTCACATTTTCCTCTTTTTATTTTTGCTATATTTTCTCTTTCTTGTTTCTTTCCATCCTTCTCTCCTTTTATCATGTTTGTCCCTTTTCCCTCGCTCTTGCCCTTTCACATTTTCCTCTTTTTATTTTTGCTATATTTTCTCTTTCTTTTTTCTTTCCATCCTTCTCTCCTTTTCTCATGTTTGTCCCTTTTCCCTCGCTCTTCCCCTTTCACATTTTCCTCTTTTTATTTTTGCTATATTTTCTCTTTCTTTTCTTTTTTCTTTCCATCCTTCTCTCCTTTTCTCATGTTTGTCCCTTTTCCCTCGCTCTTCCCCTTTCACATTTTCCTCTTTTTATTTTTGCTATATTTACTCTTTCTTGTTTCTTTCCATCCTTCTCTCCTTTTCTCATGTTTGTCCCTTTTCCCTCGCTCTTGCCCTTTCACATTTTCCTCTTTTTATTTTTGCTATATTTTCTCTTTCTTTTTTCTTTCCATCCTTCTCTCCTTTTCTCATGTTTGTCCCTTTTCCCTCGCTCTTCCCCTTTCACATTTTCCTCTTTTTATTTTTGCTATATTTTCTCTTTCTTTTTTCTTTCCATCCTTCTGTCCTTTTCTCATGTTTGTCCCTTTTCCCTCGCTCTTTCCCTTTCACATTTTCCTCTTGCAGATTTATAGCCGTTGATGCTCGTTTTCCCTTTTTCTCGTCTTGGTAACTTCCAGTCGTCTCCTGTATTTGGGCAATTACCTCCTCATCATGTGATGGCGGCACATAACATTTTACCTTCCCGGCAGTCCTGGCATTATTGGGGGCACATTCCTGGCTGCACCGGGCTGCGGAGGGGGCGCCGCTCTCGGCCACAGATCATGGTATCACTTGGAGGAGAGGACAAGTCATTATTGCTGTTCCCAGGGAGGCGGGAGGCGTCTGGAGCTGCAGATACATTTGGGATTGTTGCTGAGGATGCAGCTTCATGTGCCTGGAAGAAGCAGGACATTGAGCGGCCTCCATCTTTGGACGTATTGTGGAGCCGCCAGTGACCTTTTTATCAGCAGTATAAAGCTGTAATGTGCTAAGAGCTCGGCGGCGCTCACCCACACCAGGAGAAGGCGACACATGGTGGTGGCCGACCCAGGATACTGCCGGCTGTTAATAAAGCGCCGTCGTCTCACCAGGAGAAGGCGACACATGGTGGTGGCCGACCCAGGCTACTGCCGGCTGTGAATAAAGCGCCGTCGTCTCACCAGGAGTGTGCGGCATGACTAGTGCTCATTTCTTTTTTTTGCCTTAACTCTGTTTTCGGCGCTCGGCCGCCCCCTCTCCTGGGTAAAGCTCAATCCACACTATAGAAAGCTGCCGAGGATCGGGGCTGGTGACTAAACCCCAGAAGTCGCAAAGGTTTCACCGAGCCACAAGTTAAGGAAACATTGTGTAATATTTCAGGCAGATTATGACAGAATTCTGGGGAGAAGGGACGACTCGGGGCCTCTGTGTTACAGGTATGCATCTTTTCAGTATCTCCGCTGACCGTCAGTGAATAGATCACTTTATCCATCCACATCCTGAGGCTGAACATCTGCAAAGAGCTGAGGGTTTGTTACAGTTGTCTGAAGTCTGGACACTCTCCGGATGGTTTGTTACAATGTATCAGTCTCGGATCCAGGCTGAGGATTATCAGTCACAATGCAATGACTGTGAGGGGCCCTAGATCCCGAGAGCCCGGGGCCCAGAAGCTCTCACTGCGCTGATGTATACGGGGGATATGACGTGAGGACGGGCTTCAATGTCTCCATCATCTTTCTGTTACACACATGACTATCACTTCCATCAGGACAAGATGAAGATCTCTACTTTCCATTTTTTTCCTTTTCCAGGAGGATTTTTACCTTTTTAAGTAGAAGCTGGAAGCGGATTTCACACAAACACCGACGTCCCGGGAATCTCAACTCATTTTGGTGATCAGAGATTGTGGTACTTATCCTCAGATGGTTAGCTAGCCTCCAGGTCGGGGAGGAACTGAGGCCGGGAGGATGGAGGCCGGGAGGACGGAGGCTGGGAGGATGGAGGCCGGGAGGATGGAGGCCGGGAGGATGGAGGCTGGGAGGAAGGAGGCCAGGAGGATGGGAGGCCGGAGGCCAAGAGGACGGAGGCCGCATTCAGGAAACATCTACAGAATATGGAGCAAAGGAAGGATCTGGTGAATGCTGCAGAATTTACACATGAGAATGTCCCATGAACCGTCGCATTTCATGGTCAGCAGCACCGACAGTAACGGAAATTAGTAATGGAGGGAAAGTGGATGGAGCAGACACGTGGTGGAAACGTTGTCACTTCCTCAGTGATACACGACTCATACATGGAAAGTTCCCCTACAGTTCCTGAATGTCGGAGGCGGCAGAACTCATTTACTGTTTTCACAAAAGGTGGTAAAAATTCTGGAAACAAAAAGAAAAAGAGCAATGAAGAAGATGATGGGTGAAGTAAGCATCAGAAGAGTGGAGGCAAAGCTAAGGGTGAGCTGAGGAGCCGAGCGCACAACGCCGAGAACCAGGACTGCACCGACCATTCCCCCTCACCAGGGAGCCGAGACAGAGGCCTAAGGAGGAAAACTGAACCCTCGTCCTGGGGAAGATCTGGAAGGAAAAAGAAGAGGCAGAAAAGAAGACAAGAAGAAGAAACAGGAGTAAAGGAAAGTAAAAGAGAAGAATAAATAGGGATATGGAGGAAAACTGAACCCTCGTCCTGGGGAAGATGTGGAAGGATGAGTATGGGAATGGATGAAGGAATCAACTGGAATCAGAGACGAAAAAGAAGAAAAAGAAGAAGAGGCAGAAAAGAAGAAGAGGCAGAAAACAAGAAAAGAAGAAGAAACAGGAGTAAAGGAAAGTAAAAGAGAAGAATAAATAGGGATATGGAAGAAAACTGAACCCTCGTCCTGGGGAAGATCTGGAAGAATGAGTATGGGAATGGATGAAGGAATCAACTGGAATCAGAGACGAAAAAGAAGAAAAAGAAGAAGAGGCAGAAAAGAAGAAGAGGCAGAAAACAAGAAAAGAAGAAGAAACAGGAGTAAAGGAAAGTAAAAGAGAAGAATAAATAGGGATATGGAGGAAAACTGAACCCTCGTCCTGGGGAAGATCTGGAAGGAAAAAGAAGAGGCAGAAAAGAAGACAAGAAGAAGAAACAGGAGTAAAGGAAAGTAAAAGAGAAGAATAAATAGGGATATGGAAGAAAACTGAACCCTCGTCCTGGGGAAGATCTGGAAGAATGAGTATGGGAATGGATGAAGGAATCAACTGGAATCAGAGACGAAAAAGAAGAAAAAGAAGAAGAGGCAGAAAAGAAGAAGAGGCAGAAAACAAGAAAAGAAGAAGAAACAGGAGTAAAGGAAAGTAAAAGAGAAGAATAAATAGGGATATGGAGGAAAACTGAACCCTCGTCCTGGGGAAGATCTGGAAGGAAAAAGAAGAGGCAGAAAAGAAGACAAGAAGAAGAAACAGGAGTAAAGGAAAGTAAAAGAGAAGAATAAATAGGGATATGGAAGAAAACTGAACCCTCGTCCTGGGGAAGATCTGGAAGGAAAAAGAAGAGGCAGAAAAGAAGACAAGAAGAAGAAACAGGAGTAAAGGAAAGTAAAAGAGAAGAATAAATAGGGATATGGAGGAAAACTGAACCCTCGTCCTGGGGAAGATGTGGAAGGATGAGTATGGGAATGGATGAAGGAATCAACTGGAATCAGAGACGAAAAAGAAGAAAAAGAAGAAGAGGCAGAAAAGAAGAAGAGGCAGAAAACAAGAAAAGAAGAAGAAACAGGAGTAAAGGAAAGTAAAAGAGAAGAATAAATAGGGATACGGCGGAAAACTGAACCCTCGTCCTGGGGAAGATGTGGAAGAATGAGTATGGGAACGGATGAAGGAATCAACTGGAATCAGAGACGAAAAAGAAGAAAAAGAAGAGGCGGAAAAGAAGAAGAGAAGGAGGAACAGGAGTAAAGGAAAGTAAAAGAATAAATAGGTGTCACAAACCACCGGGGGGGTCACTCAGAAATCCCCCGCGCTGGCTACCAGTACGTCACAATCGGGGGGTAACAAGTGGGGGTCACCCCTCCTTTATACCTCCCGACCGACAGACAGAGCACGTGACGCGCTCTCTAGCGCCCCTCTTATAGTCAGGCCAATTATGGAATTGCCCGACAATAAGCAAGGAGGCCGCTATACTACTTATGCCGATTATTGAAGGGTCCCCGGTGAGAGTAGGGTATATATTCCCCCGACCTCCGCGGGCGGAATATATAAAACCTCCCCGAATCTCACTGGCCTCCCCACAATAATCCTTGGCACAACTCGCTGCCACCAACCGCTTCACGGTAACTATTAGCCGAACACACAGACGTGGGATTCAAGATCGAGATAACAGAGCAGCCCAAGATTAATTATATAATTTAATCAGCCTAAAGCACACTAGAAACTACAATATATACAATAGGAGATCTACAGAATATACATATGTCAGAGTACAGTTACAAGCAAAGCATGGGTTACAAACAGGCATACACAGTTCCCGCAGTTACCTTGTGCGTCTGGCCACAGGGGGGCGCTGTAGGCCAGGTTTCCAGGAACTCCCACAGATGTTTCCTACACGTGACCCCCAGCGAAAGAACACTGGAAAATGGCCGAAGTAGGGTTATCAACCTGGGCAAATCCAGGTCCCCTCCTACCTTAGTGACCTCAGAGGGAGCACTGCTCCACCCCTGGCTGGAGTTATGGACAAAATCCACAACATGGAATATGGCCATAACTTGGCCTGGGAGCGTCGTAGGCGGACGCCGATGCTCTCATTGTGACAGTTATGAATTTAGCTACAGAATGAGAGGACTCATGACTTGTCTACTAGTTCCCCATTGGCTGATATCACGCCTGGGGTATTTCCCAAGCTCCCGCTCCCATAAAAAGGGTGTGCCAGCATCGTCCGCATGCGGAGACACCATTTTTATGGTTGCCATATTTATCGGAAATATGGCTTGCGAGATATGAACCATTTTTTACTGGAGTCGTTCTGTCTGGATACTTCCAAGCTTGCTAATTAGATAGCAGCTCCTACCACAGGGTCACGGCAGGGAGTCCTCCTGTGTCCATTGTTCCCACATCATCTCATCTCCATATCACAGGAGATGGCCATGGAGGTGTAACACCTTCACAGATGCTGGACATTGAGAACAAGAAGGGAGGGGGGCACTGCCAGGGAGTGATGAGCGATTATGACTGGAAGTCATAATTCATCTTCATATCCCGGGATTTGCCTCACACCTCCCCCCTTTTGAGGGCGCTAGGGGGCAGCACACTCCGGTGTTCCCCCGTGCGCCCGTCCGCGACCTCTCCTTGTCGGGACAGCCCGTCTGCGTTACCGTGGTCACGGCCCCTTTTGTGGCGAATGGTGAAGTTGTATTGCTGGAGCGCAAGGCTCCATCGCAACAATCGCCCATTCGTCCCAGAGACGGTGTGCAACCAGCTGAGGGGATTGTGGTCCGTCTCCACGATGAAGTGGCGCCCGTATAGATAGGGTTGCAGACGCTGCAGGGCCCACACTATGGCCAGGCACTCCTTCTCCATCGTGGAATAGGCCACTTCCCTTGGTAACAGCTTCCTGCTCAGGTACAAGACTGGGTGCTCTTGGCTCGCAGAGTCCACCTGGCTGAGCACCGCACCGAGGCCGAAGTCACTGGCGTCGGTCTGTACTACAAACGGCCGCGTGAAGTCGGCTGCCTGTAGCACGGGCGGGCTGGACAGGGCGTCCTTTAGGGCCTGGAAGGCTGTCTCGCAGTCCATTGTCCAATCGACTGCAGAGGGCAGCTTCTTCTTGGTGAGGTCCGTCAAGGGCTTTGCCAGGCTACTATAGCGTGGAACAAACCTCCTATAGTACCCGGCGGTCCCCAAGAAGGACATCACCTGCTTCTTGGTCCTGGGGGTGGGCCAGGATGCGATGGCCTCCACTTTCTCAGGCTCGGGCTTCAGTGTTCTCCCACCTACCCGGTGACCGAGGTACTGGACCTCGCTCATGGCCAGCTGACACTTTCCCGGCTTGATGGTCAAACCTGCCCGGTGGATCCGCCTGAGCACCTGTGCTAGATGCTCTAGGTGGTCCTCCCAGGTGGGACTGAAGACGGCAATGTCATCCAGGTACGCGGCCGCGTACCCTTCAAGTCCCTTGAGCAGGGTGTTGACCATCCGCTGGAAAGTGGCAGGGGCATTCCTCATCCCGAATGGCATCACCGTGGACTCGTATAGTCCAAATGGGGTAATAAAGGCAGAGCGTTCCCTGGCCTTGCGAGTCAGGGGGATCTGCCAATATCCCCGGCTCAGGTCCATGATGGTCAGGTACTGAGCCCCGGCCAACTGATCGAGCAGGTCATCGATGCGTGGCATTGGGTACGCATCGGCGACCGTGACAGCATTGAGCCCCCTGTAGTCCACGCAGAACCGAGTGGTTCTGTCCTTCTTAGGGACGAGGACTACAGGCGAGGCCCAAGCGCTGTTGGATGCCTGGATCACCCCCAGCTTCAGCATCTCGTCAATCTCCTGGCGCATGTGTTGCTGCACCTCCAGGGAAACCCGATATGCTGAACGCCGGATCGGGGGATGATCCCCAGTGTCCACGTGATGGACAGCCAAGTCAGTCCTTCCGGGCTGGTTGGTAAACAACCCCCGGAAGGGGTGTAGGGTGGCCCACAGCTGGGACCGTTGGTCCTCCAAGAGCTGGTGGCCAACCTCCACATCCTCAATGGATCCGCCTGCCCTAACCTGGGCTAGCATATCCAAGAGGGTTTCCGCTTCTCCCTCCTCGGGCAGGTTGCACACGGGGAGCGCACATGCCTCCCGCTCATGATGTGCCTTCATCATGTTCACATGGAAGGGCTTCCGCCTTCCACGGGCAGGGTCCAGGGTGACCAGGTACGTCACAGGGTTGAGCTGCTGGTACACGAGGTATGGGCCTTCCCAGGCTGCCTGAAGCTTGTCCTGTGGTACGGGGACCAGTACCCACACCTTTTGACCCACTTGGTAGGTCCTCTCACAAGCGTTCTGGTCGTACCAACGCTTCTGATCGGCCTGGGCTTGAGCCATATTGTCGTGTACCAGTTGCGTCAAGGCCTGCATTTTGTCCCGGAAGCGCATGACATACTCGATAACCGACACTCCAGGGGTGGCCAAATCCCCTTCCCAAGCCTCTTTCACCAGAGCCAGGGGGCCCCGCACACGTCGCCCGTACAGGAGCTCAAACGGTGAGAATCCTGTTGAGGCCTGTGGAACCTCCCGGTAAGCAAATAACAGGTGTGGGAGATACCGCTCCCAGTCACGCCCATGGGAGTCGACCAACATCTTAAGCATCTGCTTTAAGGTGCCATTAAACCGCTCGCACAGGCCATTAGTCTGTGGATGGTACGGGCTGGCCACCAGATGTCGCACCTGGACTTGCTTACAGAGGGCCTCCATCAGCTGGGACATGAATTGGGTCCCCCGGTCAGTGAGCATTTCCTGGGGAAAACCCACTCGGGAGAAAATCTCCAGCAATGCGGTGGCCACCTTGTCAGCCCGAATGGACGACAAGGCCACTGCTTCTGGGTACCGGGTGGCATAGTCCACTACCGTCAGTATGAAGCGTTTCCCGGAGCTGCTGGGGATGGCCAGCGGGCCGACCAGATCCACAGCCACCCTCCTGAAAGGCTCATCGATGATGGGCAGAGATACCAGTGGGGCTTTGGGGCGTGGCCCCGCCTTCCCCACTCTCTGACAGGTTTCACACGAACGGCAGTAGGCAGCCACATCGGCCCCCATTTTTGGCCAGTAGAAATGCTGGTTTAACCTGGCCTTGGTCTTAGCGATCCCTAGGTGTCCGGCCATCGGAATCTCATGTGCGATCCGCAACAACTCCGTCCGGAACGGATAGGGTACCACCAACTGTCGGTCCCTGGGCCACGCCTCCGGTGAACCCTGCTGGACCGTGGCCCGGTACAGCCGTCCTTGGTCCCAGACCACTCGCTCCGGGTCCGAGTCCGAGGGAGGCTGTGCCGCCTGCTCCTTAAGAGCTTTCAGGCTGTCGTCAGCTTCTAACGCTGCCTGAAACCCCTGACTAGATGTGGCCAGAATCGACGAGACTGTCACATCTTCGGTCAGTACCCCGGGACCTGTGTCCTGGCCTCCACCTGACTCGGCTGCCACTTGGTCAGAAGGGGAAGAGCTATCGGACCTCCGGGAGGCCCCTTGGCTTCCAGCACTCCCACTGCGGGTGACAGCGGCCACAGCCGCTGCGACCGTGGGTCGTGCCTGCTCCTCCTCCGTTCCTGACCAAGTCGCCGGTTCAGGCAGACCTACCTGGCTTCCTGACACCCCGGTTGTGGGGGAACCATGCACCGAGATCTTACCTGGGAGCACTTCCGCTCCTGGACCGGCCCCAATCTCACCTGCCTGTTCCCCTCCTGCAGCAACAGAACCCCGCTGTGAAATCTCTGGGGACCCCACATTTGCTGTGGTAGCCCCCACCCCACACACTGGTCCTCCCCCTGCAGCACCCTGCTCTCTGCTTATCCCTGCAGAGGGCAGCAGATCCCAGCTCACAGGCTGATTACTTGTAGAGGCATTGTCACACCTTTCTCTGACCCCCTCCCCTGTCACAGCTGCAGCTGTGTGTGTGTCTATGGTGTCTGTGCAAGCAGAAATATCAGAGTTCACTCCCCCCTCTCTCACATCATTCATAGATAACACATTAACATTGTCAGGAGTCATGTCCGTACTGGCTGAAGGTTCAGCCCTTGGTGGGGGCCCAAACTGGGAGGTTATCTGCCCCAAATCTGTCCCAAGTAGCACGTTTGCGGGGATCCGATCAGTTACCCCCACCTCCCTCACCCCTCGCCCTGCGCCCCAGTCCACATAAATGTCAGCAACAGGCAGCGCCGGGTCAATGCCTCCAATCCCGGAGACAGCGAGGGTTTTTCCAGGGATCAAGTCTTGGGGGGACACCATCTCAGGCCGCACCAGAGTCACCTCCGAGGCGCTGTCTCGCAGTCCTATGGTCACAGACCGGCCGACGGTGACAGGTTGGAAGCTGTCCAGGGACCTACCACCACCCCCACCCACACAATACACCTTGGGCGGCCCTTGGGACGGGGACGGAGCCGGGGCCTTGGGACGCTGAGGGCACATGGCCTTGAAGTGTCCAGGTAGGTTGCACTGGTGGCACCGTCTTGGCTCTGCCACGGGCCTGGAGAGGGGAGTTGAGGGGGACACCCCCTGCAGTCTAGGGGCAGGTGGGGCAGTCGCAGAATTCATCTTACCCCCTCTCCAGGTGCTGCTGGTGGCTGCTCTCCTGGCCTCAGGAGCCCGATTGTTGGTGTAGTCATCGGCCAGGCAAGCTGTAGCCGTGGACCCCTTTGGCTTCTGGTCTCGGATGAACTGGCGGAGATCCTCAGGGCAGTTCCACAAGAGTTGCTCCGTGATGAACAAGTCCAGGATCTCCGGTCCGGTGGAAAGCTGCAGGCCTTGGGTCCAGTGGTCGGCAGCTCGGGCAAGTGCCCGCCTGTGGTCAGCCCAGGAGTCCTTTGGTCCCTTCTGTAGGCTCCGGAACTTCTTGCGGTAGGACTCTGGAGTGAGGTTGTACTGTTGGATCAGGGCCCGCTTGATGGTGTCGTAGCCCTGATCTGCCTCAGCAGGCAAGTCCCCAAGGATTTCCAGGGCCTTACCCCTTAAACGGGGGGTCAGGTATTTGGCCCACTGGTCCTTGTCCAGATGGTGCTGCAAGCAAGTCCGTTCAAAAGCAGTCAAGAAAGAGTCCAAGTCTCCATCCTTCTCCAGCACTGGGAAGTCCTCAACACGGACCTTTGGAAGTTTGGTGTCTTGAAGGTCACGTGTGGCTGATGAGGGCCGGAGCTGAGCTAGCTGCAGCTGGTGGTCCCGGTCTGCCTGTTGCCGTCGCTCCGCAGCCTCACGCTCTGCCTGGCGCTCTTCACGCGCTGCCTGCCGCTCTGCCTGCCGCTCCGCAGCCTCACATGCGGCCCTGCGCTCTGCCATGAGTTCCCTGTAGCCCTCCCGGTCTCCAGCCTGGAGAAGGGCCATAGCCATTTGAAGAAGGCTATCCGAGCCTCCCAGGCTCGGTGGAATGGCACGTGGTGATCTGCGGCCCGCTGCGGAGCCTGGTGATTCACTGTCCATTGCAGAGCGGAGGGCTGGCATCTGGCTCGTTGAGGACCCTTGGGTGAGCTGCTCCTCATCTTGTCCAGCAGTGCCAGGTTGTGCAATGTCCTCTGCAGAGCTGTTTTCTGGCGTCGAGCTCCTGGAGGACTCGTGGGCAACCTCCTCATTACTGTCCACAGCACCGTCCTCCCTCTCTTCGGCTCCTGCTTTAGCATTGGCCAGTTGCCTAGCTCTGCTCCTGGTGCCATCAGCCATTCTTGCAGACTTTTGGTCACTGACACAGAACTGACACCTGATGCCTCCACACACCTTACAGTATCTGCACTCTGACCCTCTAGTGTTGAGCTAGTCTGAAGACCCCAGCAGCCACAGCTGCTGCAGGCAGTCTTTAGTGTCTGGGAGTATGGGTCTCACACTCACACACACTATTATCTCGATCCCACCGCTATGCCACCAATATGTCACAAACCACCGGGGGGGTCACTCAGAAATCCCCCGCGCTGGCTACCAGTACGTCACAATCGGGGGGTAACAAGTGGGGGTCACCCCTCCTTTATACCTCCCGACCGACAGACAGAGCACGTGACGCGCTCTCTAGCGCCCCTCTTATAGTCAGGCCAATTATGGAATTGCCCGACAATAAGCAAGGAGGCCGCTATACTACTTATGCCGATTATTGAAGGGTCCCCGGTGAGAGTAGGGTATATATTCCCCCGACCTCCGCGGGCGGAATATATAAAACCTCCCCGAATCTCACTGGCCTCCCCACAATAATCCTTGGCACAACTCGCTGCCACCAACCGCTTCACGGTAACTATTAGCCGAACACACAGACGTGGGATTCAAGATCGAGATAACAGAGCAGCCCAAGATTAATTATATAATTTAATCAGCCTAAAGCACACTAGAAACTACAATATATACAATAGGGAATCTACAGAATATACATATGTCAGAGTACAGTTACAAGCAAAGCATGGGTTACAAACAGGCATACACAGTTCCCGCAGTTACCTTGTGCGTCTGGCCACAGGGGGGCGCTGTAGGCCAGGTTTCCAGGAACTCCCACAGATGTTTCCTACACGTGACCCCCAGCGAAAGAACACTGGAAAATGGCCGAAGTAGGGTTATCAACCTGGGCAAATCCAGGTCCCCTCCTACCTTAGTGACCTCAGAGGGAGCACTGCTCCACCCCTGGCTGGAGTTATGGACAAAATCCACAACATGGAATATGGCCATAACTTGGCCTGGGAGCGTCGTAGGCGGACGCCGATGCTCTCATTGTGACAGTTATGAATTTAGCTACAGAATGAGAGGACTCATGACTCGTCTACTAGTTCCCCATTGGCTGATATCACGCCTGGGATATTTCCCAAGCTCCCGCTCCCATAAAAAGGGTGTGCCAGCATCGTCCGCATGCGGAGACACCATTTTTATGGTTGCCATATTTATCGGAAATATGGCTTGCGAGATATGAACCATTTTTTACTGGAGTCGTTCTGTCTGGATACTTCCAAGCTTGCTAATTAGATAGCAGCTCCTACCACAGGGTCACGGCAGGGAGTCCTCCTGTGTGCATTGTTCCCACATCATCTCATCTCCATATCACAGGAGATGGCCATGGAGGTGTAACACCTTCACAGATGCTGGACATTGAGAACAAGAAGGGAGGGGGCACTGCCAGGGAGTGATGAGCGATTATGACTGGAAGTCATAATTCATCTTCATATCCCGGGATTTGCCTCACAATAGGGATATGGATGAAAAGGAGAAGAAAGAAGTAGAAAAAAAGAATGAAAAGGAAGAAAGAAAAAGAAAAAGGAAAATAATAAGTTAAAAAAGGAAGAAAAAAGGAAGAAAAAGAAAAACTGTTGCATTTCATAATGAAATTAGAACTAGATGTTGAAGCTGGATGGTGCCGGGCGGTGGAGACACGTGGCCGAACGTGGCCGAACCTGCATGACATTCTCAGTGATCCACCACTGACAAACAAGAAGGTGACAAAGAACAAGAAATAGAGGCTGAAGAGCAGGAAAAGGAACTGGTGAAGAGAACTAAAAAAGATGATGAGGAAGACGTGGGGAAAAGAAAGAAGAGGAAGCGAGAAAGAGGAAGAAACAGCAATACAGAAAGTAAAAGAGAGGAGGAAAAGGGAAATGGGGAAAAAAGATTAGAAAAGAAGGAAGAACAGGGATAGAGAGAAGTCAAAGAGAAGGAAGAACAGGGATAGAGAGAGGTCAAAGAGAAGGAAGAACAGGGATAGAGAGAAGTCAAAGAGAAGAAAAAGGGAAATACAGAAGAGAGGAAGAGTCAGACAAGGAAATAGTGACGACGGAGAGAATAGAAAGAAACAGGAGAAAAACTAGAGCAGAAGAAGACAGAGAAAAAGAGAATACAGAGAGCAGAAGGGGAAGAAGGAGGAGGAATAGAGAGAAGCAGAGGAAGGAATACAGAAAGGTAAAGAGGAGTTCAGAAATAGAAATACTGTGTTTTCCTGAAGATAAGCCAGGGTCTAGTATCACTTCTTGCTATGAAACATGTGTGTCGCCCAGGGATAGGGGGTACTCAGATCCGGGCCAAGGGGCCGCTTCTGAAGGTATCACGGTGGCGTGACCCGGTCTGTGATCCCAGGCACCACAACAAAAGGGGCATTATATACAGGGGAGATTTGGTAGTCTATGTTCCATGACGCCACCCGTGGTGTGCGGTGAGGTAATGGAGCACCGCCGCTGCCGGTCACAGGATCCCGGGGATGGTAATGGGCAGCAAGGTGGTGATTTTCCCTCCACGGGTAGGGTGTTGATGTCCCGGGACCCCGGTGTGATGGATTGGGGAGTAACGGGTGCAGTCCACGGCTTGGACCGGGTGGTGCAGGAGTACTCACAGTATAAGGCAATAACTGACACGAGTCCAAGAATTAACCAAGTTGCTGGTAACTGGTGCCCACGGCTGCTGTGAGGACGGGTCCCACACCCGTGTGTGTAATTCAGGTGTCTTTCTCCTGCCTGGTGTCTGTGTCTGCTCCGTACACAGGTCCGGACTGGGTCCTGATAGTCGGCACCGGGGGGGGGCCACTACCCTCTCCCGGTTCAATTCAGGTCCCACAAGCGGCTGGTCTATTCCTGAGGCCCTCACTACCACTTCTCCTAGCTCCCACCGGAGCTGCTTCCAGACTTCTCTCCTCCTGCAGACTGACTAAAACTAAACTCTGCTCTCTCCAAGCTCCTCTCTCCCCCTCCCGTTTTCCTGAGGAGGGGGCGAGTGGGGCCTGGTTGGCTGGTGTGTATTGGTGTGGGAAACTCCCCAAGGGAGAGGGAGATCTGCACCAAAAAGAGGGATGCAGCCCTCTGTGACACCCTGGTTTTGCCAGGGCGGCACACATGCTCTAGGGTTTATTTTCAGGGGACATCTTATATTTTCCCGTGAACAACAATCCACATTGATTCTTGAACATAAAGCCAAAATTTATTGAAATGTCATCATCATCACATTCTGGAACATTCTGTATTAATCCTATCACTAGATCAGATGCACATGGTCTGATCTGCTGTTCTCATCGTCCAGTCCTATAGTGGTAGGTACAGGCCATATTTACAAAGGGTTAAATTACCTGCTTACATTTATTATTCTCTATATACTGCTAAGTGTCTCCCCAAAGGAAAGCAGACACCCCTAAAAGAATCCCTCTCACCAGACCCAAAACAATTAGAGTTGACAAGTGAATGGTCTCTCACATACAGATCTGTGTCTGTCAGGTCTCCCTGCGTTAGACAGTGGCTGGCTCCCCCTGGTGTCTGGAAGCAGTATCACTGGTGTGGAGAGATACTGGTACTCGATCTGTGTGTGAGAGCTGCAGTACAATGCAGATGGAGCGGTGAGGAATCTGACAGCAACGCAGATCTCTGTGTGAGAGCCCATCCACCATCCGCACTGGCCAGCTGTAATTGTTTGGGGTCTGGTGAGCACGATTTTTTTGGGGGTGGTAGGGGGGGGTCAAGGGCTGTTTGCTTTCTTTAGGGGGCGTCTGCTTTCTTTTTGGGGGTGTTTGCTTTTATTTGGGGGGGTTGTCTGGGATTTTTTTTTATGAATCGTCCTGCTATATTCTTTAACTTTTTAGCTACTTGGACACTTCTTTCTGGAACCACAACTAGGGCTTATTTTTGGAGTAGGGCATACTTTTCTGCATACGCCAAAATGCCAAAAAATCCTACTAGAGCTTATTTTCAGGGTAGGTCTTACTGTATTTTTAGGGAAAGAGAAAGCAGAAGGTGTAAATAGAAAGAAAGGGGAAGTTCAGGAAGGAAAATAATGAAGAAAATGCAATGTATAAATGGAGATCTCAGGCCTTGCCGGCGTCCTTATTCTCTCCTTATCCTCTATCTTCCGGTGGACCTTGCACTTGTAGTGCTCCTCCGCCTCCCCACACCTCTGGGTGATTCTGCGGCTCCGCACATGGACGGAGTCGTAATCCGCGGACCATAATTTTCTGGAGAATAATTGCTTTTCTCCCTTTTACGTCTGATATTGAATCATTAATCTGAATGTGTCAGTATCGGTGGAAGCCAAGACCACAATAAGGAGCGGCCCGACACTGCAGCGAGGTCCCAGCCGCGGCCAGCACCTCCCCACACGGACATATCGGGGAGTAATAAGTGCTGGTGAGAAGGAGACGCTGTTTGGGAGGTGACACATTTCTGGCGTCCTGCGGAGACTTCAGGAGACTTGTAGCTTTGCTGAGATTTAGGGTGAAATCTCTTCTGCGGTTTCCCCCTCACGTCCATTATTACCAGTTTGCTGGGGTCCATAGAACCAGCGATCGGCTTCAGATCCTGCATTATTACATCTCTTTGTATGAGAGGTTCTGCAGAAACCCAAAACATTGACCTGTGATGATGTCGCGCGGTGTTTGGCTCTAGACTCGCGGAGTGTCATGACGGCATCAGACGCTGTTCACACTGCAGACTCTGGTTGCACAGCCAGGCTCAGGCGTTGACCAGCTGTGTGCTCATTAGTGATTGAACTAGCAGCAGTTCATTTCTGCTAGCCTGCTGGATCACTTGTTGTGGGAGACCTATCACAGTCACTCCCCGCCTTTGTAAAATGGAGGAGCCTTCCTTCACACTATGGTTTTTTTGCTGTTTGCGTTACACAGTCATGCTCAGGCGTCAACCAGCTGTGTGCTCATTTATGGTCAGACTAGCAAGAGTTAACCTCTGCTACCCTGCTGGTTACCTCTGGGATAACATGTTGTTGGAAACTTATCACAATCATTCCACGCCTTTTTAAGATGGAAGAATCTGTCTTCCCATGCCGACTATAGCTTTGGCTACATAGGTCCGTGTGTTGTTGTATCCCAGTCCTGCTGGTGATTGTATTGCTTTGTGCGTGATTTTGTTGTGGACTTCTCCCGTTGTCTCCTCCCTGCTCTTATTTTCCTCCTCATCACTTGTTGTTGATTACTCAATGTGAACGTGGTGTGAGATGGAGTTTTGGTTTCCCCTGTTTGTCCAAATCTATGGGTTAAACCACTGTTGTCCCGGCTCATCCCTGGGGTGGAAGACAGAGGGGGGATTAGATCAGGGCTGGTCAGGAGCAGGGTCAGGAGCAGGGTCAGGCTGATGGCCAAGACATCGTCACCAATAGATGTATCTCTGTGATCAGGGACAGCTCGGGGCCCGTAGCCTGAGAGCCAGTTTAGGAGCCCCGCTCCTCGGTTATCCCATCACACCCCGTGATAGATCACCTCAGTCTTGGATTAACGAGACCTAATTGGACAAGTAATGATGATGGGGGCTGTGATGGAGGCCATCCCATTACATTCTGGATGCTTCTCTCTGACGGTTTCTCCCCTGTTCACACCTATGGTGATGTCACAGCTGTCGTGTGATCTCAGCCAATTATATGCTTTCCCTGCTTTTCCTAACCCTAAGGCAGACTGATAACTGCTGAGGGAGAACCTGCAGCTGCATCCCCCTCCTCCCTGCCTTATGCTGACTATTAATCCAGATGGCATTTTTAAGCACTATTGGAGGTGTACAGAGAAAGGAGATGAACGGGGGCGCAGAGGAGAGGACGAGGACGCCTCTCTCTGATGACTCGCTGTACAGACTATTACAATGTCACATGTTCCAATGACTATATGTGTTTTTATGACAGGTGCACTTTAAGAAAATGCAATATTTGAGGCAGAAGGTCACCGAGGAGGAGAGATTGGGAAACATGTGGAGTTTTATGACTTCTTGTACTTTCCAGAATTTCTGTAGAAAAATGAGACACAATGTAGGAATTGTGGTCCAGGCGGGAGTGTCTGGTGGGAGCTGCCGGAGCCGGTCACGGGCGCTCGCCGGACGGTGCACGCTGGATGCACTTATCACTGCTCTGCGGACAGCACTAATGTGAGGCAGCGCGAGGGGCGGCGGCGGCGGGGGCAGGAAACGATAGGACGCTGCCATCTGTTTTCTGGTAAAATGAAATGTTTGCAAATTATTAGAACATTTTCTTTCAGGTCAAATCAAGTTTAAAATTTGCATTTTCTGCCAAGTTGTGTCACGTTTTCTAACCTTTATTTTTATGGAAAACAAGGCGGACAAGTCACAGCCGCTCCCCGCACTCCCTGGAATATGTTTTACATTTAGAGGAAATCATGGGAACCGGGAGACAAGAAACAGAGCAGAAACCTGCGGATACATCAGCCGGCGTCAGGGGCCGGGGAGACCCTGGAGGCGACCAGAAACCTGCGGATACATCAGCCGGCGTCAGGGGCCGGGGAGACCAAGGAGGCAACCAGAGACCAGAAACCTGCGGATATATCAGCTGGCGTCAGGGGCTGGGGAGACCCAGGAGGCGACCAGAGACCAGAAACCTACGAATACATCAGCCGGCGTCAGGGGCCGGGGAGACCCAGGAGGCGACCAGAGACCAGAAACCTGCGGATACATCAGCCGGCGTCAGGGGCCGGGGAGACCCAGGAGGCGACCAGAGACCAGAAACCTACGGATACATCAGCCGGCGTCAGGAGCCAGGGAGACCCTGGAGGCGACCAGAAACCTACGAATTCATCAGCCGGCGTCAGGGGCTGGGGAGACCCTGGAGGGGACCAGAGACCAGAAACCTACGGACACATCAGCCGGCGTCAGGGGCCGGGGAGACCCAGGAGGCAAACAGAAACCTGCGGATACATCAGCCGGCGTCAGGGGCTGGGGAGACCCAGGAGGCGACCAGAGACCAGAAACCTGCGGATACATCAGCCGGCGTCAGGGGCCGGGGAGACCAAGGAGGCAACCAGAGACCAGAAACCTGCGGATATATCAGCCGGCGTCAGGGTCCGGGGAGACCCAGGAGGCGACCAGAGACCAGAAACCTGCGGATATATCAGCCGGCGTCAGGGGCTGGGGAGACCCAGAAGGCGACCAGAGACCAGAAACCTACGAATACATCAGCCGGCGTCAGGGGCCGGGGAGACCCAGGAGGCGACCAGAGACCAAAAACCTGCGGATACATCAGCCGGTGTCAGGGGCCGAGGAGACCCAGGAGGCGACCAGAGACCAGAAACCTACAGATACATCAGCCGGCGTCAGGGGCCGGGGAGACCCTGGAGGCAACCAGAAACCTACGAATTCATCAGCCGGCGTCAGGGGCCGGGGAGACCCTGGAGGCGACCAGAAACCTACGAATTCATCAGCCGGCGTCAGGGGCTGGGGAGACTCTGGAGGCGACCAGAAACCTGCGGATACATCAGTCGACGTCAGGGGCCGGGGAGACCCTGGAGGCGACCAGAAACCTACAGATACATCAGCCGGCATCAGGGGCCGGGGAGACCCAGAGGCCACCAGAGACCAGAAACCTGTGGATACATCAGCTGGCGTCAGGGGCCATGGAGACCCAGGAGGCAACCAGAGACCAGAAACCTGCGGATACATCAGCCGGCGTCAGGGGCCAGGGAGACCCTGGAGGCGACCAGAAACCTACGAATTCATCAGCCGGCGTCAGGGGCCGGGGAGACCCTGGAGGCGACCAGAGACCAGAAACCTACGGACACATCAGCCGGCGTCAGGGGCCGGGGAGACCCAGGAGGCAAACAGAAACCTGCGGATACATCAGCCGGCGTCAGGGGATGGGGAGACCCAGGAGGCGACCAGAGACCAGAAACTTGCGGATACATCAGCCGGCGTCAGGGGCCGGGGAGACCAAGGAGGCAACCAGAGACCAGAAACCTGCGGATATATCAGCCGGCGTCAGGGTCCGGGGAGACCCAGGAGGCGACCAGAGACCAGAAACCTGCGGATATATCAGCCGGCGTCAGGGGCTGGGGAGACCCAGGAGGCGACCAGAGACCAGAAACCTACGAATACATCAGCCGGCGTCAGGGGCCGGGGAGACCCAGGAGGCGACCAGAGACCAGAAACCTGCGGATACATCAGCCGGCGTCAGGGGCCGGGGAGACCCAGGAGGCGACCAGAGACCAGAAACCTACGGATACATCAGCCGGCGTCAGGGGCCGGGGAGACCCTGGAGGCGACCAGAAACCTACGAATTCATCAGCCGGCGTCAGGGGCCGGGGAGACCCTGGAGGCGACCAGAAACCTACGAATTCATCAGCCGGCGTCAGGGGCTGGGGAGACTCTGGAGGCGACCAGAAACCTGCGGATACATCAGTCGGCGTCAGGGGCCGGGGAGACCCTGGAGGCGACCAGAAACCTACAGATACATCAGCCGGCATCAGGGGCCGGGGAGACCCAGAGGCCACCAGAGACCAGAAACCTGTGGATACATCAGCTGGCGTCAGGGGCCATGGAGACCCAGGAGGCAACCAGAGACCAGAAACCTGCGGATACATCAGCCGGCGTCAGGGGCCGGGGAGACCCTGGAGGCGACCAGAAACCTACGAATTCATCAGCCGGCGTCAGGGGCCGGGGAGACCCTGGAGGCGACCAGAGACCAGAAACCTACGGACACATCAGCCGGCGTCAGGGGCCGGGGAGACCCAGGAGGCAAACAGAAACCTGCGGATACATCAGCTGGCGTCAGGGGCCGGGGAGACCCTGGAGGCGACCAGAAACCTGTGGATACATCAGCCAGCGTCAGGGGCCGGGGAGACCCAGGAGGCGACCAGAAACCTGTGGATACATCAGACGGCGTCAGGGGCCGGGAAGACTCTGGAGGCGACCAGAAACCTGCGGATACATCAGCCGGCGTCAGGGGCTGGGAAGACTCTGGAGGCGACCAGAAACCTGCGGATACATCAGTCGGCGTCAGGGGCTGGGGAGACCCAGGAGGCAACCAGAGACCAGAAACCTACGGACACATCAGCTGGTGTCAGGGGCCGGGGAGACCCAGGAGGCAAACAGAAACTTGCGGATACATCAGCCGGCGTCAGGGGCCGGGGAGACCCTGGAGGCGACCAGAAACCTGTGGATACATCAGCCGGCGTCAGGGGCCGGGGAGACCCAGGAGGCGACCAGAAACCTGTGGATACATCAGACGGCGTCAGGGGCCGGGGAGACTCTGGAGGCGACCAGAAACCTGCGGATACATCAGCCAGAGTCAGGGGCTGGGGAGACTCTGGAGGCGACCAGAAACCTGCGGATACATCAGCCGGCGTCAGGGGCTGGGGAGACTCTGGAGGCGACCAGAAACCTGTGGATACATCAGTCGGCGTCAGGGGCCGGGGAGACCCTGGAGGCGACCAGAAACCTACAGATACATCAGCCGGCATCAGGGGCCGGGGAGACCTAGAGGCCACCAGAGACCAGAAACCTGCGGATACATCAGCTGGCGTCAGGGGCCATGGAGACCCAGGAGGCAACCAGAGACCAGAAACCTGCGGATACATCAGCCGGCGTCAGGGGCTGGGGAGACCCCGGAGGCGACCAGAGACCAGAATCCTGCGGATACATCAGTCAGTGTTGGGTGCTGGAAAGACCCCGGAGGTGACCAGAGACCAGAAACCTGCAGATACATCAGTCAGGGTCAGGGGCTGGGAAGACCCCGGACGCAACCAGAGACCTGCAGATACATCAGCCAGCGTCAAGGCCCAGGGAGACCCCGGAGGCCACCAGAGACCCGAAACCCTGCGGATACATCAGCCGGCGTCACAAGGCAGGGAGACCCAGAGGCCACCAGAGACTAGAAACCTGCGGATACATCAGCCGGCATCAGGGGTCGGGAAGATCCGGGAGGTGACCAGAGACCAGAAACCTGCAGATACATCAGCCAGCGTCAGGGGACTGAGAGACCCGGGAGGTGACCAGAAACCTGTGGATACATCAGCCGACGTCAGGGGCAGGGGAGACCCCGGAGGCCACCAGAGATCAGAAACCTGCAGTTACATCAGCCAGCATCAGGGGCCAGGGAGATCCCAGAGGCAACGAGAGACCTGCGGATACATTAGCCAGCGTCAGGGCCCGGGGAAACCAAGGAGGCCACCAGAGACCAGAAACCTGTGGAGACAACAGCCGGCGTCAGGGGCTGGGGAGACCCCGGAGGCAACCAGAGACCAGAAACCTGTGGATAAATCAGCCGTCAGGGGCAGGGGAGACCCCAGAGGCAACTAGAGACCATAAGTCTGCGGATATATCAGTCAGTGTCAGGGGCTGGGGAGACCCTGGAGGTGACCAGAGACCATAAACCTGCGGATACCTCAGCCGGCGTCAGGGGCTGGGGAGACCCGGAGGCGACCAGAGACCCGAAACCCTGCGGATACATCAGCCGGCGTCACGAGCCGGGGAGACCCAGAGGTCACCAGAGACTAGAAACCTGCGGATACATCAGCCGGCGTCATGGGCCGGGGAGACCCAGAGGCCACCAGAGACCAGAAACCTGTGGATACATCAGCTGGCGTCAGGGGCCGGGGAGATCCTGGAGGTGACCAGAAACCTGCGGATACATCAGCCAGCGTCATAGGCCGGGAGGCCCGGGAGGCAACCAGAGACCAGAAACCTGCAGATACATCAGCCAGCGTCAGGGGACTGAGAGACCCGGGAGGTGACCAGAGACCAGAAACCTGTGGATACATCAGCCGACGTCAGGGGCAGGGGAGACCCCGGAGGCCACCAGAGACCATAAACCTCCAGTTACATCAGCCAGCATCAGGGGCCAGGGAGATCCCAGAGGCAACGAGAGACCTGCGGATACATCAGCCAGCGTCAGGGCCCGGGGAGACCCCAGAGGCAACCAGAGACCAGAAACCTGTGGATAAATCAGCTGACGTCAGTGGCTGGGGAGACCCCAGAGGCAACCAAAGACCAGAAACCTGCGGATATATCGGGTCAGTGTCGGGGGCTGGGGAGACCCTGGAGGTGACCAGAGACCATAAACCTGCGGATACATCAGCCGGCGTCAGGGGCTGGGGAGACCCCGAAGGCGACCAGAGACCAGAAACCTGCGGATACATCAGCCGACGTCAGGGGCAGGGGAGACCCTGGAGGCAAACAAAGACCAGAAACCTGTGGATAAATCAGCTGACGTCAGGGGCTGGGGAGACCCCAGAGGCAACCAAAGACCAGAAAACTGCGGATATATCGGGTCAGTGTCGGGGGCTGGGGAGACCCTGGAGGTGACCAGACACCATAAACCTGCGGATACATCAGCCGGCGACAGGGGCTGGAGAGACCCCGGAGGTGACTAGAGACCAGAGACCAGAAACCTGCGGATACATCAGCCAACGTCAGGGGCAGGGGACACCCTGGAGGCAACCAAAGACCAGAAACCTGCTGATACATCAGTCAGTGTCAGGGGCTGGGAAGACCCCGGAGGCAAGCACAGACCTGCAGATACATCAGCCAGCGTCAGGGCCCGGGGACACAACGGAGGTGACCAGAGACCAGAAACCTGTGGATAAATCAGCCGATGTCAGAGACAGGGGAGACCCCGGAGGCAACCAGAGACCATAAACCTGCGGATATATCAGGTCAGTGTCGGGCTGGGAAGACCCTGGAGGTGACCAGAGACCAGAAACCTGCGGATACATCAGCCGGCGTCAGGGGCTGGGGAGACCCCGGAGGCGACCAGAGACCAGAAACCTGCGGCTACATCAGCCGACATCAGGGGCAGGGGAGACCCCGGAGGCAACCAAAGACCAGAAATCTGTGGATGTATCAGCCGGCGTTAAAGGCTGGGGAGACCCTGAAGCCCACCAGGTACCAGAAACCTGGACTCCAGTCAGGACCCTGGCCCACAGGGTTTATAAACGGAACCAGGCCTGGGGTTATAGAACAAGGGGCATTGCTCAGAAACACAGGTAGAGAACTGGTTAATGAGGCTATGATTAGAGGTAAGGGGAGGTGAAAGGGTCAATAGCACATTGTCTACGGCAATTTCATCATCGGATTCCCCCTTTTAATGGGAGCCATAGACAACTGCCCAGTTTGCTTCCCCTTAAAGCTGGAAAGTGATGAGGAAGTGGGGGGTGATTCCAAAAAATGGTAAGAACAGGAATGAGAGTGACCGGTGCAAGAGAAAGATAAAAGTGCGGCTAATCGTATCAGATGTAATTATTTCTTGTGAGACATCTGAGACCAGGAGATCGGGGTCCTGAGGATCCAATAAGTTCACAGTGGACGTCACATCCCGGGGAGAACGTTGCACCAGGTCCTCATCCGGTGTCCCTGTTCCTGACTCTTGTGTATCTGACAACCCAACACCCCGAACCCCGACTGTCAGACACCGGGAAACACATGACGCTCCTCCTGGTCTCCTGCCAAGTCCAAAGCATCAAGAAGATCTTGGCAGGATCTCGGCTTCAGGCTTAGAAGGTTCCTATTTCTGGTGGGGAGAAGGGGGAGGTGCAGCTGCCAAACCACAGAAAGCACTGGAATGTCACGTTACAGCAGAAGATGAAGTGCCGAGCTCAGATATTCTGTAAGGAGAACCGTAGATGTGTGTGTTACCGACCCAAATGTGTCTGGTCACCCCATAGCCCACCGGCCCATGTGGGGAAACTGCGAGATATTTTGGGGAGACGCATCAATAGTGATTGAGACATGCTAGATTCATCAAAATGGGGCCATGACATTGAGGTGAATGGGTCAGGGCTCCAATACCATATATGCCCACGGACAGGGGTGGCGCTGTTTCTGACCAAGTGGGAAACTGAAGGCCGCACTTTACATCACTGACAGTGATAGAGAGTTACGTGCGGAGAGCAATTTGTCCGGGTTGTCAGAGCGGAGGTCTCCTGGTGTATAATCAGCAATGTGGCGTGGAGCGAGGCTCCGCCGCTCATGTAAATGGTGTCAGTTTGAGTAGTTGTCCCCTTGCTGCAATGCATCATATCCAGCTCTATCGTATATGAATGCGAAGGGATCTGGAGACCAGTGATTACATAATGAATGAGGGGCGTAAGTGACACGGACGGCGGCACGGGGGTGCCGAGACATAAGGTGGAGGGCGCTGGTCACACCGGCTGCAGCACGGGGCACCGAGACATAAGATGGAGGGTGCAGGTCACACGGGCGGCGGCACGGGGGTGCCGAGACATAAGGTAGAGGGTGGAAGTCACACCGGCTGCAGCACGGGGGTGCCAAGACATAAGATGGAGGGTGCAGGTCACATGGGCTGCAGTATGAGGGTGCTGAGACATAAGGTGGAGGGCGCAGGTCACACCAACTGCAGCGCGGGGCACCGAGACATAAGGTGGAGGGCGCAGGTCACACCGGCTGCAGCACGGGGCACCGAGACATAAGATGGAGGGTGCAGGTCACACCGGCTGCGGTATGGGGGTGCTGAGACATAATGTGGAGGGCGCTGGTCACACCGGCTGCAGCACGGGGCACCGAGACATAAGATGGAGGGGGCAGGTCACACCGGCTGCGGTATGGGGGTGCTGAGACATAATGTGGAGGGCGCTGGTCACACCGGCTGCAGCACGGGGCACCGAGACATAAGATGGAGGGGGCAGGTCACACCGGCTGCGGTATGGGGGTGCTGAGACATAATGTGGAGGGTGCAGGTCACACCGGCTGCAGCACGGGGGTGCCGAGACATAAGGTAGAGGGTGCAGGTCAAACCGGCTGCAGCACGGGGGTGCCGAGACATAAGGTAGAGGGTGCAGGTTACACCGGCTGCAGTATGAGGGCGCTGAGACGTAAGGTGGAGGGTGCAGGTCACACGGGCTGCAGTACGGGGGCGCTGAGACATAATGTGGAGGGTGCAGGTCACACGGGCTGCAGTATGAGGGTGCTGAGACATAATGTGGAGGGTGCAGGTCACACGGGCTGCAGTATGAGGGTGCTGAGACATAAGGTGGAGGGCGCAGGTCACACGGGCTGCAGTATGAGGGCGCTGAGACATAAGGTGGAGGGTGCAGGTCACACGGGCTGCAGTATGAGGGCGCTGAGACATAAGGTGGAGGGTGCAGGTCACACGGGCGGCGGCACGGGGGTGCTGAGACATAAGGTGGAGGGTGCAGGTCACACGGGCTGCAAAATGAGGGCGCTGAGACATAAGGTGGAGGGTGCAGGTCACACGGGCGGCGGCACGGGGGCGCTGAGACATAAGGTGGAGGGTGCAGGTCACATGGGCTGCAGTATGAGGGCGCTGAGACATAAGATGGAGGGGGCAGGTCACACGGGCGGCGGCACGGGGTCGCTGGGACATAATGTGGAGGGTGCAGGTCACACTGGCTGCAGCATGGGGGCGCTGAGACATAAGGTGGAGGGTGCAGGTCACATGGGCTGCAGTATGAGGGCGCTGAGACATAAGGTGGAGGGTGCAGGTCACACCGGCTGCGGTATGGGGGTGCTGGGACATAATGTGGAGGGTGCAGGTCACATGGGCGGCGGCACGGGGGCGCTGAGACATAAGGTGGAGGGCGCAGGTCACACGGGCTGCAGTATGAGGGCGCTGAGACATAAGGTGGAGGGCGCAGGTCACATGGGCTGCAGTATGAGGGCGCTGAGACATAAGGTGGAGGGTGCAGGTCACACCGGCTGCGGTATGGGGGTGCTGGGACATAATGTGGAGGGCGCAGGTCACACGGGCGGCGGCACGGGGTCGCTGGGACATAATGTGGAGGGCGCTGAGACATAGAGTGGAGGAATTTACTTTTATGAGAAAAGGTTCTAGCAGCGACAGATGTATAATGACAAATCAGGGGAAATAGAAGATAAATGGGTCTCAGGCGCCTCCCGGGGAAATAAAACATTAGCGCCACAACTTTATGAAAAAAATCTGTGTAAATTATATCTGTCAAGTAAAATGAACACGGAGAGATCCGGACTGAGCCTCGATATGGAAAGCGCAAAAGGCGAAGAACGGCACAATTACAGGGTGATATATATATATACTGTATATACGGCAAAGCCCGGGGAAGTCAGGAGAAGTCAGACGGACGGAGCAACATCGTAAGAAGGAAAGGAAATGTGCTAATATACAGTATAAGTATAAAAGTATAACACCACCGTAATAAAGTCATCGAGTAACAATAGTAACAGCGTAAGAAAGAATTATAGACATAAAAGTTTACTAATACAGGATTCCACTAATATAGGATCATAGTAGTAAAGAAGGAATAATAGGAACACAATCTGTATAATAACACAGTAAATGAGCGGAAGAATAAAGTAGTGACACAATGATGCAGTACCAGCAAATTATGGCTGATGCAGTAACAGTGCCCCTGAGGATATTCTGCCCCCGCATCACTGGCGGTAATACGGCATATTAGCAGCACAGACCCATGGCCCCGAGTCATCACTGTCTTTGCACCTTTTCCCGGAGCACCAGTGGATCCTTTTTTCATTTCCACCTTTTGCTGTTACCTTTACTTGGTTTTGCCTGTTTTTTTTCTTACTGTTTGACATATTTGCTTATTCGGATAATTTAATCTAATTTGTAAACTTTGGCAAATACCTGTCACAAGGTATAATATGATAACTGGGGGGAGGGGCGCCTAGACCGGCCCTCAGACTAGGGGACTCTAAGCTGTCCCTTATTCCAGAGGTACGCCTGATGGTGGCGAGGTCTGGACCGCCAGCATAGCCCTGACTCCTGTAAAGCCCTGGTCTAACACCCTCACACCCCCACCAAGGGGAGGGCCGGGACAGGAGAAATGAACCCCACAAATAGCAACAAACAGGGGAAACCAAAGCTCAAACTCCCTGCACGCACACACATGGCAGAAGACAATGTGTGCTCAGGCAGAAACAAAGTGCAGGGAGGAAATAAACCAACTACAAGGGTATTTCCATGACACACCAAATATCATACAACAAATCACCAAAGCAGGATCAAATGCACAGGACCAATGTCGCTGGAGCAAAGCAAAGCTATCATCGGCATGGTACCCCAGGTTCCACCATCTTATAGGCTGGAGGCGGCTGTGATAGGTCTTCCATACCCTGAGCTCACAGCAGCAAGTCACAGATGAGCAGGAATTAACTCCCGCTAGACCGGACACCAGAGAGAACAAAACCGGGCAACACCCTGCTCTGGCTGAGCAACTAGGAGACGTGCCAGACTCTGCAGTGTGAACAGGGTCTGAAGACGCCAGCCACCTCGGAGTGAGGAAAAGAACTCCGCATCACAGTACCTGGACATGTTCATACCCTTGTGCTCCAGGGCGCTAACATAGTACAAGTCTGTCTCGTTATTTGTGCGGCTGAAGTTTAGCCTGAGACCTTCTAATGGATTGTGCAATAAAAACCCAAAAATAGGTCAAAGTCAGGAAAAAAAGGTGCCCTTTAATTTTGGGGAAAATTTAATACAGTATAAAACCCTGATCATCAGTTTGAAAATTTGGTGCAAAAATGGCAACAAATATCACAAGACAAAAAAAGTCACTTAAAAAATGGCACCTGATGAATGTGGCCCCAGGGAGGCGCTACGATAGCGACATAGTGACACTGATATGGCATGGGGGTACACACCCGCAGCACAGCACCACCCAAACCTGTAGAGGACACTAAGGTGACAGTATGAGGTGAGGTTCTCACAGTGGGCAGTTAGCTGGGACCCCACCGATCACCGAGGGTCCCGATCCCCGTCCTTCCTCGATCCCTCTGGAGCAGCGTGCACTTAATGCTCCCTCGGGGTTGTCACTCAGCTTTCCCCGATGTGGTGGCTGCAGAGAGCGATTACCAGCAGAGGATTTATAGAGTAGCTCCTACGCGGCGGTGACCTCTGATAGTAATGTGCATTGATTGATCTCCATTTCCAGCAATGCTTTCCAATCATCTCCAGTATTAACCTTCTCCCAATGTGATGAGTTTATTAATCTCGGGTTGGATCTCATTAATATTCACTTATTTATTCCATTACCGCGCTCTGCCATTAACGCTTCACAGACCTGGAATAAATGATCCTGGTATCAGTCGATTTAGTATTAGCGCCCCCGGTGCAGCATGGTGCTCATTCCTCCTCACATTTTGTCATCGCACCAAATATTCAGATGGATGAAATCCGCCTCCGTTTCCGGATCGTTTGTCATGAGCTTCGCCACCATTGATCCCTCACCTGAAATGTGGGAAAAGTTCCATTTCTCGTGTCACGGTCTCTTAGGTTCCAGCGTCCAACTCCTCGGGGAGGAGAAATCCAATACTGCAGATGGCGGCGGGTAATGGAGCTGGGAACGGGCCGGGTCTTTTATTAGCTAGTAGCTTCTCCTTGGTCACAGTGAATGACCCTCACTATATTATATACTGGTGGAACATATACAGTCCTAGATGGAGTATGTGTCACTGAGGTGCATAGCCTCAGTGATGTGAAACCCAGAGAGGACGCTCAAGCACTAATAGTGCTGAGAGGTTTATTTAAAGGACCTGGATTTTGGGTCCAGGTTTTAGGAAAGACTGGAAGAGCTGGGTGGGTCTGGTTGTTCCCATATGTCCAATCCAGGATTTGCAGCTCATGTAATCAGCAGAAGGTGTCCGGGCCCGTGGAGGTGAAAACACAAATGGTACAGGACCCCACAAGAGGGGGAGCACTACTAGACCTTGTACTAACCAATAGGCCAGACCGCATATCAAATATACAAGTTGGGGGTTACTTGGGGAATAGTGATCACAAAATAATAAGTTTTCATGTATTCTTTAGTAAGATGTCTAGTAGAGGGGCTACAAGGACACTAAACGTCAGGAAAGCAAATTTTAAACGGTTGAGAGATGATCTTAGTGCAATAAACTGGGATGATGTACTAAGTAATAAAAGTACACAAAGCAAATGGGAGACTTTTATGAGCATCCTGAATAGGGCTTGTGCAGAAAATATACCCTATGGGAACAAACATGCTAGAAATAGGAGGAAACCCCTATGGCTAAATAGAGCTGTAAGGGAAGCAATAAAAGAAAAACAGAAAGCCTTAAAAGAATTAAAGAGGGTAGGTAGTGATGAGGCATTATATAATTATAGAAAATTAAATAAAATATGTAAAAAGCAAATTAAGTTAGCTAAGTTTGAGACAGAGAGACTCATTGCGAGAGAAAGTAAAAATAATCCTAAAATATTCTTTAACTACATAAACAGTAAAAAACTGAAAAGCGATAGTGTTGGCCCCCTTAAAAATAGTCTTGGTGAAATGGTGGAAGGGGATGAGGGTAAAGCCAACCTGCTGAATGACTTTTTTTCTACGGTTTTTATACAAGAAAATGCCATGGCAGATGACATGACCAGTGATACCATAAATTCACCCTTGAATATTACCTGCTTAACCCAGCAGGAAGTACGCCGCCGCCTCGAAATCACTAAGGGTGACAAATCTCCGGGCCCGGATGGCTACACCCCAGAGTACTACAGGAATTGAGTTCTGTGATAGATAGACCATTATTTTTAATCTTCTCAGATTCCTTAATAACAGGGTCGGTACCGCAGGACTGGCGCATAGCAAATGTGGTGCCAATATTCAAAAAGGGGACAAAAACTGAGCCGGGAAATTATAGGCCGGTAAGTTTAACCTCTACGGTTGGTAAAATCCTTCAGGGTTTCTTGAGAGATGCTATACTGGAGTATCTCAAGAAAAATAACCTTATGACAGAGATCAACATGGGTTTATGAGGGATCGATCCTGTCACACTGATCAGCTTCTATGAAGAGGTAAGTTCAAGCCTGGACCAAGGAAATGCAGTGGATGTTGTGTATATGGACTTTTCAAAAGCTTTTGATACGGTGCCACACAAAAGGTTGGTACATAAAATGAGAATAATGGGGATAGGGGAAAATATGTGTAACTGGGTTAAAAACTCGCTCAGTGATAGGAAACAAAGGGTGGTTATTAATGGTACGTACTCGGACTGGGTCTCAGTTCATAGTGGGGTACCACAGGGGTCAGTATTGGGCCCGCTTCTTTTCAACATATTTATAAATGACCTTGTTGGGGGCATGCGGAGTAGAATTTCAATATTTGCAGATGATACTAAACTCGGCAGGGTAATCAATACAGAGGAGGATAAGTTTATATTACAGGGAGATTTATGTAAATTGGAGGATTGGGCTGAGAAGTGGCAATTGAAGTGTAATGTAGATAAATGTAAGGTCATGCACTTGGGTAGAGGAAATAACATTTATGATTATGTACTTAATTGTAGAGCACTGGGTAAAACAGACACAGAAAAAGACTTGGGTGTATGGGGGGATGGTAAACTTCACTTTAGTGGCCAGTGTCAGGCAGCTGCTGCCAGGGCTAATAAAATAATGGGATGTATTAAAAGAGGTAGAAGTGTTCATGAAAAAAATATAGTTCTACCTCTGTACAAGTCACTAGTGCGACCGCACTTATATACTGTGTACAATTCTGGTCACCGATATATAAGAAGGACATAGCTGAACTGGAGAGGGTGCAGAGAAGACCACCAAGATTATTAGAGGAATGGGTGGGCTGCAATACCAAGACAGGAAAAACGAAGGCTTAGGGGGGATCTAATCACAATGTATAAATATATGAGGGGACAGTACAGAGACCTTTCCAAAGATCTTTTTACACCTAGGCCTGCGACTGGGACACGGGGGCATCCGCTACGTCTTGAGGAAAGAAGGTTTAATCATAATCACAGACGAGGATTCTTTACTGTACGAGCAGTGAGACTATGGAACTCTCCGCCGCATGATGTTGTAATGAGGGAGTCACTACTAACATTAAGCAGAGCCTGGACGCCTTTCCTGAAAAATTTAATATTACCAGTTATGTATATTAGATTTTATGACAGGGTATTGATCCAGGGAACTAGTCTTATTGCCGGATGTGGACGAAGGAAGGACATTTTTTCCCCATTGGAACTTGTTTGCCACATTGGGGTTTTTTTTGCCTTCCTCTGGATCAACAGGTTAGGCTACGGGTTGAACTAGATGGACTTAGAGTCTCCCTTCAACCTTAAAAACTATGATACTATGATACACCTCTTAAACTTGAGTCTGGAGGACGGAGAGAAGACTTGTGATCCTGTGTGACTTGGATGGAGACCTACTGTATACGGGAGAGCCCATACTGCTGGACGGACGGTTTTGTTTGTTATACCTTCATGTTTTCTGTAGGTTTGTTGGCGATGTATGGATTTTATAGAATCTGTCTGCAGTTGTTTCACCACCTGAGATCACAGATCTGTCACAAGAGATGATGGTGGTGCAACAACTGCCGCATACTGCGGGTCTGCTGGTCTCAGCTCAGACATAGCCTGAACCCCACATCGCCCTCCCAGGGGCGTGAGAAATTTGTGGTGTTCCGAGAGGCCTGTATATTTCAGGCTTCATCCTCATTCCTCAGGGCGTGATTAACAGCGAGTGTGGACAGTGGTCTCCGTGTTGCGGGGAGATCACCAGTCCTGGGCCTTCTCTCTGCTGAGCGATATTCTGGCGATGCGGTCGGTGGATGAGTTTTTTGCGGCTCTGGCCCTGGTCTTTGGTGATCCTGATAGCGTCTTCCTTGCACAATCTAAACTCCGTAGTCTCCAGCAGGGGCGCGGCCGGCAGAGGAGTACTGCTCTGAGCTCCGGAGATGGGACACAGACACACAATGGAAGTATCCAGCTCTCAGGAGTCTGAATCACCGAGAGCCGGATCACTGGATCGTCTGAACATCTCTGACCTCGGAACCAGTTATAGATCACTTTACACATGAGGAATTAGAAGCATTTTATGGAACAAGACCGTGTGTCTCGGAATGGTACTGCCTCCTTGTGAAGTCCAGGTGTACTGCCTCCTTGAATGGTGCTGGCTCCTTGTGAAGTCAAGGTGTACTACCTCCTTGAATGGTGCTGCCTCCTTGTAAGGTCCAGGTGTACTGTCTCCTTGAATGATGCTGGCTCCTTGTAAGGTACAGGTGTACTGTCTCCTTGAATGCTGCTGGCTCCTTGTAAGGTCCAGGTGTACTGTCTCCTTGAATGGTGCTGCCTCTTTGTAAGGTGCAGGTGTACTGTCTCCATGAATGGTGCTGGCTCCTTGTAAGGTCCAGGTGTACTGTCTCCTTGAATGGTGCTGCCTCTTTGTAAGGTCCAGGTGTACTGTCTCCTTGAATGGTGCTGCCTCTTTGTAAGGTGCAGGTGTACTGTCTCCTTGAATGGCCTCCTTGTAAGGTGCAGGTGTACTGCCTCCTTGAATGGTGCTGCCTCTTTGTAAGGTGCAGGTGTACTGTCTCCATGAATGGTGCTGGCGCTTTGTAAGGTCCAGGTGTACTGTCTCCTTGAATGGTGCTGGCTCTTTGTAAGGTCCAGGTGTACTGTCTCCATGAATGGTGCTGGCTCCTTGTAAGGTCCAGGTGTACTGTCTCCTTGAATGGTGCTTTCTCCTTGTAAGGTGCAGGTGTACTGTCTCCTTGAATGGTGCTGGCTCTTTGTAGTAAGGTGCAGGTGTACTCTCTCCTTGAATGGTGCTGGCTCTTTGTAGTAAGGTGCAGGTGTACTGTCTCCTTGAATGGTGCTGGCTCTTTGTAAGGTCCAGGTGTACTGTCTCCTTGAATGGTGCTGGCTCCTTGTAAGGTCCAGGTGTACTGTCTCCTTGAATGGTGCTGCCTCTTTGTAAGGTGCAGGTGTACTGTCTCCTTGAATGGTGCTGGCTCTTTGTAAGGTCCAGGTGTACTGTCTCCTTGAATGGTGCTACCTCTTTGTAAGGTGCAGGTGTACTGTCTCCTTGAATGGTGCTGGCTCCTTGTAAGGTCCAGGTGTACTGTCTCCTTGAATGGTGCTGCCTCTTTGTAAGGTGCAGGTGTACTGTCTCCTTGAATCGTGCTTTCTCCTTGTAAGGTGCAGGTGTACTGTCTCCTTGAATGGTGCTGGCTCTTTGTAGTAAGGTGCAGGTGTACTGTCTCCTTGAATGGTGCTAGCTCCTCGTAAGGTCCAGGTGTACTGCCTCCTTGAATGGTGCTGGCTCCTCGTAAGGTCCAAGTGTACTGCCTCCTTGAATGGTGCTGCCTCTTTGTAAGGTGCAGGTGTACTGTCTCCTTGAATGGTGCTGGCTCTTTGTAGTAAGGTGCAGGTGTACTGTCTCCTTGAATGGTGCTAGCTCCTCGTAAGGTCCAGGTGTACTGCCTCCTTGAATGGTGCTGGCTCCTCGTAAGGTCCAAGTGTACTGCCTCCTTGAATGGTGCTGCCTCTTTGTAAGGTGCAGGTGTACTGTCTCCTTGAATGGTGCTGGCTCCTTCTAAGGTGCAGGTGTACTGTCTCCTTGAATGGTGCTGGCTCCTTGTAAGGTACAGGTGTACTGTCTCCTTGAATGATGCTGGCTCCTTGTAAGGTACAGGTGTACTGTCTCCTTGAATGGTGCTGCCTCTTTGTAAGGTACAGGTGTACTGTCTCCTTGAATGGTGCTGCCTCCTTGCAAGGTCCAGGTGTACTGTCTCCTTGAATGGCCTCCTTGTAAGGTCCATAATAGGTTAGAATTTGATTCATGCTGGAATGAAGCATGGCTGCACAATGAGGCGGATCTGCAGGAAGCTGGGAGGTTGCCCCTATGGACCTTATATCAGTGTTTCCGGGGGTCTTTGCTTGTGCGGTGTCCTCCAGCGGCTCCTTCCTGTGCAGGTTGCTGGGTTCAGGCGTCTTCCTGCAGCGACGTCTTTTCTCATGCCCTGAAGGTCTGGACCTCACAATACAGTAGATGATCTCTCCACCACATCCCCTGGCGCGGCTCCACCTTCACCGCGGCCTTCACTGACTTCTGAGGGCATTTACCTCATACCGAACACAAAGTAGCAAAACCACAAAATGGAATAAAATCTGTATAAACAGCGACATAACCTCAGCAGCAATGTAAGAAAGCTGCGTCAATGTTATGGCACAAGTGTAAGAGCATCACATCCGGCACATCTGCAGCACATTACACGTGCCCGGGTGCTCGCTCGCACAGCCGCCATTATCATGGTCAGGCGGGGGTGTCATCAGGCATAGAGCGCAGCTCTGGAGGACAAGCTGCTCCATTCCTCCAGTGTTCTCACTCGGCTTCTCACAGATCCTCACTCCGCGGACACAGCAGTTCTATCATTTTCTGATTACACCAGGAGGCTCAGGATAAGCAGGGTTTGAGCTCCTGGCCGTGCTGGAGATTGCTCTCCTCCCATGCTGTATCATCTCCAGTCGCCTCTCGCTCCAGTCGCCATTTGTCTTCATTTGGTTCTTTATTTTTCTTGTCATTTACAAACTTTCCTTAACGATCGCTGATGAATCTTTATCGTCTCAGAGAAAAGGTCGAAGCCATTCGCACTTAATAAACGGCGCTGAGATTTAGTCTTTGTGGAGTGAGCAGCCAAAGAGGGAGAGAAGGGAGTGTGACCCTGGATCAAAGACGGGAGAAGGGAGCGTGACCCTGGATCATAGTCGGGAGAAGAGAGCGTGACCCTGGATCATAGACGGGAGAAGAGAGCGTGACCCTGGATCATAGACGGGAGAAGAGAGTGTGACCCTGGATCATAGGCGGGAGAAGAGAGCGTGACCCTGGATCATAGACGGGAGAAGAGAGCGTGACCCTGGATCATAGACGGGAGAAGAGAGCGTTGTGATGGTGGGATATGGGGGGAGGTGTATCTTGCTGTACAGATTCCTATTTCAAGCTTGGTTCATTGTCTTATTTGAACTACTTCTGTGTACATTTCTATTGTTGTAGGTAATCACCCCCTATAGTGCAAGGTTGTAGCCTCTTGAGGCACTTCCATCCCTGGGAGTAGGGGGAGGTGGGCCTAGAGTCCAACTAGTGTAAACTCTCTGCTTACCTGGGAGATTCAGTCAGTCTGTGTGAAACTTGAAGAAAGAAGATTGATCTTCTGGGAGGGAATAGCTGAGGCTGGATCCTAGAGCCTGTGTATGGACAGTTACAGACTGGAGATCAGTGGCCACGTGGGATTGCGTTTTGTTGTTCACCTGTTGGACTCAAGGAACTCATATAAGGACCATTGCCCTATTTTCCCTGGCATCGGAATACCAGGAGGTGCCCCTGGATCTTTTGTTTTGTTGTGGACTTCTTGCAGACTTTAAGGATCTATATTTATGTTTGGTGCTTTATCTTTGTGGTTCCAATAAAGCCCTTTGGATTGTTCCTTGGCCTGTTGTCCCTCCTTGCTCTGCTGTACACCCTGTCACAAACTGGTTGGCAGCGGTGGGATCAGAGCAGAAGAAATGGAGGACAACGGCCCATCAACAGCTGGAACCAGAACTTCAGAGTACAAGAACTGGACTGCGGTGAACCTACAAACAAAGGCCCGTGAACTGGGAGTCAGCTACAAGGGACTCTCCAAGGAGCAGCTGATTGAGGCGTTGGAAGGAGTTTCCTCGCAAAATGACGCTGAGGAAGGATCCTCCCAGCAAACGGAAGAAAGACGGCAGCCGGAGGTAAATACCCAAAAAAGTCAGTGGGTTGTGTGGTACGAGGAGGAGATGGCCTTGCTGGGAGAGTAGACCACCATAGAATATAAAATGGAGGTCATGTGTGGAGCTAAAGAGAAGGAGCGCAGGATGGAGGAGATGGCATTGCTGGATAAGCAGCTTGCTGTGGAAGCCGCGAGAGGTTCCAGACAGACTGTAACCCCACCACCCACCGTGAGGGAACTTCCCAGAGTGTCCCGCAAAGACTTCAAGCAGTTTAATGAGGCTGCTGGTGACATTGAGGGCTTCTTCCAGGACTTTGAGCATCAGTGTCGATTAATGGAAGTCCCAGAAAGGGAGCACGTCCGGCATCTGGTTGGGCTCTTAGAGGGTGGAGCTGCCGCAGCCTATAGAGCTATGGACCCTCGGTGGAACTGTGAGTATGCGGATATTAAACAGACTATTCTAGAACATTATGCTGTAACGCCAGACACTTACAGGACTCAGTTCCGTACTTTAGCATGTGATGAGGAAGTGTCCTTCAAGATGTATGCCCACAAACTCAAACATCTGTGGCATCGTTGGCTGGAGGCAGAAGAGGCCTTAACCTTGGAGACCGTTCTCCAGGTCCTCCTAAAAGAGCAGTTTTACTTCAAGTGCCCCGCTGAGATCCGGGAATGGGTGCGTGATAGGAGACCAGCCACTGTAGAGGAAGCTGCAGCTCTAGCTGATGAGGTGCTCACTATCAAGCCTCAGTGGAAGAAGCTGCTAGCAGAGGGAGCAAAAATGACCAGCTCCCCAACACCAGAGGTTACTTGTCCTTCAGTGCCCAATGTTCCTCGATCTCCTAGATCACCACCTCATGTGGATACCCGTGTGTATGTGCCTCCAGTTGTTTCTACCACATTTTCTGGAATGCGACGAGGAGAGAAAGTAGAAGAGCGGAGATGTTATAGCTGTGGGCATCCCGGACATCTGCGGGCCACATGCCCATCTATCCAGTGGAGTCATCCTCCAAATCGACAACCACCTCCAGCACCTGCACCTCCCTATCAGTCACCAAGGTCTCCTACCTACTTCTCCAGAAGGCAAACTGGACGGAGTGAGACGCAGCGCAGATGTTATCAATGTGGGCAGCCTGGTCATCTGCAAGCTCACTGTCCAGGTGTTCGGAGGCAGAACAGCTGCAGACCACCTTTGCCTGTCCATTATCTACAGACACCCTCAGCAGGAGAAGAGCTGGATTCTGGCCCTGATGATTTGCCAAGTGACTCTGATATGTTGACTTCCCTACCAGGAGTCTATGGGGTGCGAGCCACAGCCACCCGTTCTTATGATCTTCAGCATAAACATCTACAGGAGGTTGTGCTGGATGGCCAAAAAGTTGTTGGCTTTCGTGACACTGGGGCTTTTCTCACCATCGCAGATCCCCGAGTAATTCAACCAGAAGCAGTTCAGCAGGGACCAGGAATTGCCATTGAATTGGCTGGAGGTACTCAAAGATACATTCCAAGAGCGAGTGTGACCCTGGATTATGGCTTTGGGGCAAAACAATGCATAATCGGTGTGATGAGCGGCCTTCCTGCAGACATACTCCTAGGCAATGATGTGGGAGATATACAATGCCGATTTGTGGGTGCAGAAAGCCGAGTTTGAGTGAGGGAGGACACAAAAGGAACCTTGTCCTTCCAACCCTATCGCTCTACAAGGGATTACCTACAGCTTTTCCATCCACTACAAGTGTGGAAGCCAACACCAGAATGCTGATGTACTGTCCCAGCAAGAAGAACCATAGACTATTCACAGCTGAGCAACATGGACGTAAGTGAGATGGCCAGAGGTCTGTGTAGACCTCGTGGCATACTCACTTATTAAAAAGGGGGGACAGGTTGTGATGGTGGGATATGGGGGGAGGTGTATCTTGCTGTACAGATTCCTATTTCAAGCTTGGTTCATTGTCTTATTTGAACTACTTCTGTGTACATTTCTATTGTTGTAGGTAATCACCCCCTATAGTGCAAGGTTGTAGCCTCTTGAGGCACTTCCATCTCTGGGAGTAGGGGAGGTGGGTCTAGAGTCCAACTAGTGTAAACTCTCTGCTTACCTGGGAGATTCAGTCAGTCTGTGTGAAATTTGAAGAAAGAAGATTGATCCTCTGGGAGGGAATAGCTGAGGCTGGATCCTATAGCCTGTGTATGGACAGTTACAGACTGGAGATCAGTGGCCACGTGGGATTGAGTTTTGTTGTTTACTTGTTGGACTCAAGGAACTCATATAAGGACCATTGCCCTATTTTCCCTGGCATCGGAATACCAGGCGGTGCCCCTGGATCTTTTGTTTTGTTGTGGACTCCTTGCAGACTTTAAGGATCTATATTTATGTTTGGTGCTTATTCTTTGTGGTTCCAATAAAGCCCTTTGGATTGTTCCTTGGCCTGTTGTCCCTCCTTGCTCTGCTGTACACCCCGTCACAAGCGTGACCCTGGATCATAGACGGGAGAAGAGAGCGTGACCCTGGATCACAGACGGGAGAAGGGAGAGTGACCCTGGATCATAGACGGGAGAAGAGAGCGTGACCCTGGATCACAGACGGGAGAAGGGAGAGTGACCCTGGATCATAGATGGGAGAAGGGAGCGTGACCCTGGATCACAGACGGGAGAAGGGAGAGTGACCCTGGATCATAGACGGGAGAAGGGAGCGTGACCCTGGATCAAAGACGGGAGAAGAGAGCGTGACCCTGGATCATAGACGGGAGAAGTGAGCATGACCCTGGATCAGAGACGGGAGAAGAGAGCGTGACCCTGGATCAGAGACGGGAGAAGGGAGCGTGACCCTGGATCAGAGACTGGAGAAGGGAGCGTGACCCTGGATCAGAGACGGGAGAAGGGAGCGTGACCCTGGATCAGAGATGGGAGAAGGGAGCATGACCCTGGATCAGAGACGGGAGAAGGGAGCATGACCCTGGATCAGAGACGGGAGAAGAGAGCGTGACCCTGGATCATAGACGGGAGAAGGGAGCATGACCCTGGATCAGAGACGGGAGAAGGGAGCGTGATCCTGGATCAAAGACGGGAGAAGGGAGCATGACCCTGGATCAGAGACGGGAGAAGAGAGCGTGACCCTGGATCATAGACGGGAGAAGAGAGCGTGATCCTGGATCAGAGACGGGAGAAGAGAGCGTGACCCTGGATCATAGACGGGAGAAGGGAGCGTGATCCTGGATCAGAGACGGGAGAAGGGAGCGTGATCCTGGATCAAAGACGGGAGAAGGGAGCATGACCCTGGATCAGAGACGGGAGAAGAGAGCGTGACCCTGGATCATAGACTGGAGAAGGGAGCGTGACCCTGGATCAGAGACGGGAGAAGAGAGCGTGACCCTGGATCATAGACGGGAGAAGAGAGCGTGATCCTGGATCATAGACGGGAGAAGGGAGCATGACCCTGGATCAGAGACGGGAGCAGGGAGCGTGATCCTGGAGCAAAGACGGGAGAAGGGAGCATGACCCTGGATCAGAGACGGGAGAAGAGAGCGTGACCCTGGATCATAGACTGGAGAAGGGAGCGTGACCCTGGATCATAGACGGGAGAAGGGAGCATGACCCTGGATCAGAGACGGGAGAAGGGAGTGTGATCCTGGAGCAAAGACGGGAGAAGGGAGCATGACCCTGGATCAGAGACGGGAGAAGAGAGCGTGACCCTGGATCATAGACTGGAGAAGGGAGCATGACCCTGGATCATAGACGGGAGAAGGGAGCATGACCCTGGATCAGAGACGGGAGAAGGGAGCGTGATCCTGGATCAAAGACGGGAGAAGGGAGCATGACCCTGGATCAGAGACGGGAGAAGAGAGCGTGACCCTGGATCATAGACGGGAGAAGGGAGCGTGATCCTGGATCAGAGACGGGAGAAGGGAGCGTGACCCTGGATCAGAGACGGGAGAAGAGAGCGTGATCCTGGATCAAAGACGGGAGAAGGGAGCGTGACCCTGGATCAGAGACGGGAGAAGAGAGCGTGACCCTGGATCAGAGACGGGAGAAGAGAGCGTGACCCTGGATCAGAGACGGGAGAAGAGAGTGTGACCCTGGATCAGAGAAGGGAGAATGACCCTGGATCAGAGATGGGAGAAGGAAGCGTGACCCTGGATCAGAGACGGGAGAAGGGAGCGTGACCCTGTATCAGAGACGGGAGAAGAGAGCGTGACCCTGGATCAGAGATGGGAGAAGAGAGCATGACCCTGGATCAGAGATGGGAGAAGGGAGCATGACCCTGGATCAGAGATGGGAGAAGGGAGCGTGACCCTGGATCAGAGATGGGAGAAGGGAGCGTGACCCTGGATCAGAGATGGGAGAAGGGAGCATGACCCTGGATCAGAGATGGGAGAAGGGAGCGTGACCCTGGATCAGAGATGGGAGAAGGGAGCATGACCCTGGATCAGAGACGGGAGAAGGGAGCGTGACCCTGTATCAGAGACGGGAGAAGAGAGCGTGACCCTGGATCAGAGATGGGAGAAGAGAGCATGACCCTGGATCAGAGATGGGAGAAGGGAGCATGACCCTGGATCAGAGATGGGAGAAGGGAGCGTGACCCTGGATCAGAGATGGGAGAAGGGAGCGTGACCCTGGATCAGAGATGGGAGAAGGGAGCGTGACCCAGGATCGGAGAAGGGAGCATGACCCTGGATCAGAGACGGGAGAAGGGAGCGTGACCCTGGATCACAGACGGGAGAAGAGAGCGTGACCCTGGATCATAGACGGGAGAAGGGAGAGTGACCCTGGATCATAGACGGGAGAAGGGAGCGTGACCCTGGATCAGAGACGGGAGAAGGGAGTGTGACCCTGGATCAGAGACGGGAGAAGGGAGCGTGACCCTGGATCATAGACGGGAGAAGGGAGCGTGACCCTGGATCATAGACGGGAGCGTGACCCTGGATCAGAGACGGGAGCGTGACCCTGGATCATAGACGGGAGAAGAGAGCGTGACCCTGGATCAGAGACGGGAGAAGGGAGCGTGACCCAGCGTACCTAGACACCACTTCTATGCCTATAGCTGCCGCCGTTCTCACGTTAATGGCGATGGACAGGATATGGGTGGACACACTGTATATAGGTGCGGTGTATACAGGATATGGGTGGACACGCTGTATATAGGTGCGGTGTATACAGGCTATGGGTGGACACGCTGTATATAGGTGCGGTGTATACAGGATATGGGTGGACACGCTGTATATAGGTGCGGTGTATACAGGCTATGGGTGGACACGCTGTATATAGGTGCGGTGTATACAGGATATGGGTGGACACACTGTATATAGGTGCAGTGTATACAGGATATGGGTGGACACACTGTATATAGGTGCGGTGTATACAGGATATAGGTGGACACACTGTATATAGGTGCAGTGTATACAGGATACGGGTGGACACACTGTATATAGGTGCGGTGTATACAGGATATAGGTGGACACACTGTATATAGGTGCGGTGTATACAGGATATGGGTGGACACACTGTATATAGGTGCAGTGTATACAGGATATGGGTGGACACACTGTATATAGGTGCGGTGTATACATGATATGGGTGGACACACTGTATATAGGTGCAGTGTATACAGGATATGAGTGGACGCACTGTATATAGGTGCGGTGTATACATGATATGGGTGGACACACTGTATATAGGTGCGGTGTATACAGGATATGGGTGGACACACTGTATATAGCTGCGGTGTATACAGGATATGTGTGGACACACTGTATATAGTTGCAGTGTATACAGGATATGGGTGGACGCACTGTATATAGGTGCGTTGTATACAGGATATGGGTGGACGCACTGTATATAGGTGCGGTGTATACAGGATATGGGTGGACACACTGTATATAGGTGCGCTGTATACAGGATATGGGTGGACACACTGTATATAGGTGCGGTGTATACAGGATATGGGTGGACACACTGAATATAGGTGCGGTGTATACAGGATATGGGTGGACGCACTGTATATAGGTGCGGTGTATACAGGATATGGGTGGACGCACTGTATATAGGTGCGGTGTATACAGGATATGGGTGGACGCACTGTATATAGGTGTGGTGTATACAGGATATGGGTGGACACACTGTACATAGGTGCGGTGTATATAGGATATGGGTGGACACACTGTATATAGGTGCGGTGTATATAGGATATGGGTGGACACACTGTATATAGGTGCGGTGTATACAGGATATGGGTGGACACACTGTATATAGGTTTGGTGTATACAGGATATGGGTGGACACACTGTATATAGGTGCGGTGTATACAGGATATGGGTGGACACACTGTATATAGGTGCGGTGTATATAGGATATGGGTGGACACACTGTATATAGGTGCGGTGTATACAGGATATGGGTGGACACACTGTATATAGGTGCGGTGTATACAGGATATGGGTGGACACACTGTATATAGGTGCGGTGTATACAGGATATGGGTGGACACACTGTATATAGGTGCGGTGTATACAGGATATGGGTGGACGCACTGTATATAGGTGCGGTGTATACAGGATATGGGTGGACGCACTGTATATAGGTGCGGTGTATACAGGATATGGGTGGACGCACTGTATATAGGTGTGGTGTATACAGGATATGGGTGGACACACTGTACATAGGTGCGGTGTATATAGGATATGGGTGGACACACTGTATATAGGTGCGGTGTATATAGGATATGGGTGGACACACTGTATATAGGTGCGGTGTATACAGGATATGGGTGGACACACTGTATATAGGTTTGGTGTATACAGGATATGGGTGGACACACTGTATATAGGTGCGGTGTATACAGGATATGGGTGGACACACTGTATATAGGTGCGGTGTATACAGGATATGGGTGGACGCAATGTATATAGGTGCGGTGTATACAGGATATGGGTGGACGCACTGTATATAGGTGCGGTGTATACAGGATATGGGTGGACACACTGTATATAGGTGCGGTGTATACAGGATATGGGTGGACACACTGTATATAGGTGCGGTGTATACAGGATATGTGTGGACACACTGTATATAGGTGCGGTGTATACAGGATATGGGGGGACATGCTGTATATAGGTGCGGCGTATACAGGATATGGGTGGACACACTGTATATAGGTGCGGTGTATACAGGATATGGGTGGACGCACTGTATATAGGTGCGGTGTATACAGGATATGGGTGGACACACTGTATATAGGTGCGGTGTATACAGGATATGGGTGGACGCACTGTATATAGGTGCGGTGTATAAAGGATATGGGTGGACGCACTGTATATAGGTGCGGTGTATACAGGATATGGGTGGACGCAATGTATATAGGTGCGGTGTATACAGGATATGGGTGGACGCACTGTATATAGGTGCGGTGTATACAGGATATGGGTGGACACACTGTATATAGGTGCGGTGTATACAGGATATGGGTGGACACACTGTATATAGGTGCGGTGTATACAGGATATGGGTGGACGCACTGTATATAGGTGCGGTGTATACAGGATATGGGTGGACACACTGTATATAGGTGCGGTGTATACAGGATATGGGTGGACACACTGTATATAGGTGCGGTGTATACAGGATATGGGTGGACACACTGTATATAGGTGCGGTGTATACAGGATATGGGTGGACACACTGTATATAGGTGCGGTGTATACAGGATATGGGTGGACACACTGTATAATAATACACTGCATACAATACATAGCATTATATACATGTAATATAGTAATGCAGGTGCTCACACGGTAATGTCGGAGCTGAATGTTCCCCCAGGTCAGACGTGAGTCAGCGGTTGGGTGGGTTCTCTTTTGGGGTCTCCTCTATGGGTCGTACAATATTGGGGCAATGCCAGTTTGGCCTCTTACAACCTGAGGATGAAGTTATGACACAAAGAGGCAGCGACCGACATTATAAATGTGATGTCCAGATGGTGGAATCGGAGCCGGGTCCTGGGGTCTCCGCACACAGGAGGACGTAATACACTGATGACAGATATCCGGCTAATTACACACAAATTCCTCACCGCCGATTATCGATCAAATGTAACACGACCCCAAACCGCAGCAACACCCCCAAATCCTGGAGATTAGAGGCAGGACACAAAGGAGCACAGAGATGGGAACATTACCATCATTAGCTTATTTTTCTCATTTTTACCTAAATATTTATCCGGGATGTCGCCCCCTCACGCGCCCCATAAAGGACACAGAGGATAGAGGTTCATAAAACCGGGACCAGAAATCCCCCTCCCCCACTTATGGTAACCTGAGGCTTCTTTACCCCTCGGCCCACACTCCATGACTTTCCTGGTTCTACCCCCTCAGTAGAGAATGGTGCCATCATCGGCCTCTCTCGAGGGGCCCCGTACCGGCAGAACTGTGGGATCACTTGGGTTGAGGCAGACACGGGAAACATTTCTATGTAAAGTAATGCCTCAACATGTCAACCACGCACTTAATGGCCAGGCACTCCTCCTCCATGACGGAACAGTTCTTTTTGCTGTATGACAGTTTCCTTCTCAGGTAGAGTATTGGGTGATCCGGAGGCGTCTGTCTGGACCACGAATTCCTTATTGAAGTTGTGTGCCATCTATACCGGCTGTTTACAGAGGGTTAACTTTAACTCTTGAAAAGCCGTCTGCCTCTAAAGTCCATTTGGCCATAGCTAACTTCGTACCTTTATGAAGGTTCACCAGGGGTGTAGCCATCATGGTGAAGTTTAGGATGAACCATCTGTAGCATCCCTCAATGCCAAGAAATTTCCTAACTTGCTTCTTCGAGAGCAGTTTAGGCCAATCCTGGATTTGGCCTCCTCCTTCCCCATGTCACACTTCTTCAGGTTTATAAAAAAAACACCTTCCGGCCTGAAAATCATATTGTCATCCGGCTATGCTGCGGTGTACGTCTTGTGGGGAGCTAAGATCCGGTCCATGGCCCTCTGGAAGGTGGCTGAACCTCCTTACAACCCAAACTGCATTCTTGTACCTGAAAGCACCCGTCAGGCATACAGAAGCCCATCTTCTCCTTAGCTTCATGGGACAGGGGGATCTGCCAGTACCTTTTTATCAGGTCACGGGTGATAATACAGCTTGCTGGCCATAGCCTCTCAATTAGCGCATCGACACAAGGCATTGGATACGCATCGAATTTGGAGACTTCATTAAACTTCCGATAGTCATTGCAGAATCTCCATTGGGTTTCGGCACTAAGACAACGGGGCTGAACCAGCTGCTCTTAGACTCCTCAAAGACACCCAGGCTCAATATTTGCTTCACCTCCTCTGAGATCCGCTGTTGACTGGCCTCTGGGATCCGGTACGGCTTCAAGTTCACCCACACATGAGGTTCCTGAATCTCATGTTCCACAATCTGCAGTAATTCTGATAACAGGTCTCGGGTTCGCTGGAACAATTTCCGGCACTGCTGTTTCTGGGCCGGTGACAGAGTCTCAGCAACCGTGACGTCCTCAATATCAACTTGAGGATTGGCCACCAGACACGGAGTTTCAACCGGCTTCCTGTCTCCCGACAGCTTGGGCAGGTTGATGTGCTATACTTGAGAGGGCTTTTGTGTTCCTGACAGTTCACCGCCCCAAGTTTTTATACCACTTCGTATGGCTCCTGCAATTTGGTCAGGAACTTGCTCTCCACCATAGGAATCAGCAGTAACACCCGTTCTCCAGGGCTGAATTGTCTCCCCCTGCAGATCGATTGTGTCTGGAGAAGGCTTTCCTTCACAATAGGCAGCACCTCTACAACCTTCTCCTGCATCTGCGCAATACGTTTGATAATACTCCCGTAGGTTGTAACTTCAGATTCCCAGATCTCCTTCATGTGTCTAAGAGTCCAGTCCCCGAGGATGTCAGCCATAAAGGAGATCAAATGGAGAAAACCTTGTAGAGGTGTGGGGAACGTCTCTAATGGAGAACATCAGATACAGCAGCAGACATTCCCAGTTCCAGCCATGTTTTTCCTCCACCTTCTTGAGCATTGCCTTCAAGGTATTGTTGAGCCTCTCTACGAGACCGTCCATCTGCAGATGATATAAGGATGTCCTGAGTAGTGTAATCTGAAGGGCTTTACATAAATCTCTCATCACTTTGGACATGAAGGGAGTCCCTTGCTCCTTCAGGCTCCTTTTTGGCAGTCCGGTCTGGGAGAAGATATGGACCAATTCTCGGGCAATACTCCTAGCAGAGGAGTTCTTTAGTGGTACCGCCTCCAGGTACCATGTTGCATAGGGCAGCACAACTAGGATATATTCATGCAGACTTCAACAGGTGTCACACTAAATCCATAGTAAATCGGTCAAACAAGACCTCAATGAAGGGTAATGGCAGTAAGGGACTACGGAAGTGAGCGACCAGAGCGGTTAGCTGGCAGGTGGGAGAGGACCTGTAATAGTTCACAATCTCTTGGTACATCGAGGTCAGTAGAACCGCTAGAGGATCTGCTCTTGGGTTTGGTTTCAACCCAGATGACCACCCAAGACATGAGTATGGGCTGGGTCCAACATCTTAAGCCTATAGGGTCCTGGTACCAAAAGTTACTTTGGTACTTCACATCTCTGCTTGGTAACCTGATATAACAAGTCCTCATTTGCAATGAAGTATGGTTACGTGGTGATGGCCCCCGGCTGTCACGATGTGACTGCAAGTGTCAAGCCAGGTACGAGAGGCCTCATGCGCAACACAGAGGGAACACCAGGGTAGAAATACAATGGTAGGCCCTGGTACTGGGCAGAGGAAAGTGGGGTCACCTCCTAATACTCACCTGGGGCTGATCCCTGCACTCCCTAACATCCCTAGATAGATCCTTACCCCTGTGCTCCGTCACATGCCTAGGCCCTCGCTGGCCCAGAACTCACTCTGACTAGTGAGGGCCATGGAGATGCTATTGTCACCACTACAATAAGACAACACAAAGAAGGTAAGACAAATGGGTAGTGAAAGGCACAACAATCACTCCTTGGTTTCTTCAGAAGGAAACTTCGCAGCTGCAACAGAAACAACACCACAGCTATGCAACGACGAGCTCCTTCAACATCGACAGCATAGGCATGAGCTATAGCCGGTAGAGGGAGGAGTGAGGAGCGGATATCTATAGCAGGAGGGAGCGGCTGCAGCTGAGGTTACAACTACCTGTTACATCAATGCAGGATAGAAATGAACCTTAACCCCTTCAGTACTGGATAAAATTAAATATGCCCCAACTGAGGGTAAACGTTGAGCGAGCACTAAGGCGGATCTGTGATCCACAATGTGCTGTGACTTTCTGATCTCAGATCCCCGTGAGATCACATCAGGCCATGACACACTCATGACACCGGCTCCTGAGCACCCTTATTTACAACCGTAACATTATTAAGAGTTAGGTCCCTAAATTGAGAGGTCCAAAAGTTCCCCCCGGAGACCCTCAACTCAGAAATGTCCGCCTCATGGGACAGCGCCTTGTTATCATTGCCCATGAGTGCACACAAGGGACATGTATCCGCCTCTGGATGTCCCGGGATTTCTGTAAGGGCGAATGGGCCGATACCTGACGCCTCCAGAGACAGCGCTGCGTATCACCAGTATATGGCGACACATTAGTTTATACTGTATCCATTTATATTGAGGACCGCGTTACACTGCGGCGGCGGCAGCAGCGACCACACAGCGCGCGGCTGGTCTAGAAATTCAGCTTTCAATGTCTTCGCTGGCAACATCAAAACCCCAAATGACCAAAAAATCCGCCCTCCTCCCCCCCCTGATCCCAAATTAAACCCTCCACTACCGGTATTACCAATAAATCTCTGATATTAGTGAATGGGGCAATAATGTAATCTCCGGCTCAGTCATGTGACCGTCCCGCGCCGCCGCGCACTGTTATGGTTGGCCCGCGCCGCGCACCAACTTATGAACCGCTCTGTATTTTATCTGCTAAAGCTGGAAGTCCTAGCGAAATGAGGTGTCAGAGCTCAAATACCAGCCGAGGGCGCTTTCATTTACTGCCCGCATAAATCCTGGCACCCCCTCACTGCGCTCTACAAGCCCTAAAAACACAATCATGTGAAACAAAAGGAATGTCGCGGAGTGATCTCATCGCGGAGCCCGGAGCGCGGCCGGAGCCGAGCCTGAACCACCGCCAAGACATAAGTCCTCCAAACTCCATCCCTCACCCGACCGGCGGACAGACATGGTGTAACTCCCCGAAACTACGAGAGCAAACGTCCTGACAACCTCCCCCTCCCAAACCTGACCCCAAATGAGGAGCGAGCGATTATAGAGGAGGAAACGGCAGGAGACGCCGCGCTCCTAATACAAGAGGCTATAACATACGAGCTACAGAGGAAGGAGGACGACCAAAATCCTGCGCTATACCGCTCTATACACAGGAATATGCACCAAAATCCTGCGCTATACCGCCCTATACACAGGAATATGCACCAAAATCCTGCGCTATACCGCCCTATACACAGGAATATGCACCAAAATCCTGCGCTATACCGCCCTATACACAGGAATATGCACCAAAATCCTGCGCTATACCGCTCTATACACAGGAATATGCACCAAAATCCTGCGCTATACCGCCCTATACACAGAAATATCCACCAAAATCCTGCGCTATACCGCCCTATACACAGGAATATGCACCAAAATCCTGCGCTATACCGCCCTATACACAGGAATATGCACCAAAATCCTGTGCTATACCGCCCTATACACAGGAATATGCACCAAAATCCTGCGCTATACCGCCCTATACACAGGAATATGCACCAAAATCCTGCACTATACCGCCCTATACACAGGAATATGCACCAAAATCCTGTGCTATACCGCCCTATACACAGAAATATCCACCAAAATCCTGCGCTATACCGCCCTATACACAGGAATATGCACCAAAATCCTGCGCTATACCGCCCTATACACAGGAATATGCACCAAAATCCTGCGCTATACCGCCCTATACACAGAAATATCCACCAAAATCCTGCGCTATACCGCCCTATACACAGGAATATGCACCAAAATCCTGCACTATACCGCCCTATACACAGGAATATGCACCAAAATCCTGTGCTATACCGCCCTATACACAGAAATATCCACCAAAATCCTGCGCTATACCGCCCTATACACAGGAATATGCACCAAAATCCTGCGCTATACCGCCCTATACACAGGAATATGCACCAAAATCCTGCGCTATACCGCCCTATACACAGGAATATGCACCAAAATCCTGCGCTATACCGCCCTATACACAGGAATATGCACCAAAATCCTGCGCTATACCGCCCTATACACAGGAATATGCACCAAAATCCTGCGCTATACCGCCCTATACACAGAAATATCCACCAAAATCCTGCGCTATACCGCCCTATACACAGGAATATGCACCAAAATCCTGCGCTATACCGCCCTATACACAGGAATATGCACCAAAATCCTGCGCTATACCGCTCTATACACAGGAATATGCACCAAAATCCTGCGCTATACCGCCCTATACACAGGAATATGCACCAAAATCCTGCGCTATACCGCCCTATACACAGGAATATGCACCAAAATCCTGCGCTATACCGCCCTATACACAGAAATATCCACCAAAATCCTGCGCTATACCGCCCTATACACAGGAATATGCACCAAAATCCTGCGCTATACCGCCCTATACACAGGAATATGCACCAAAATCCTGCGCTATACCGCTCTATACACAGGAATATGCACCAAAATCCTGCGCTATACCGCCCTATACACAGGAATATGCACCAAAATCCTGCGCTATACCGCCCTATACACAGGAATATGCACCAAAATCCTGCGCTATACTGCCCTATACACAGGAATATGCACCAAAATCCTGTGCTATACCGCCCTATACACAGGAATATGCACCAAAATCCTGCGCTATACTGCCCTATACACAGGAATATGCACCAAAATCCTGCGCTATACCGCCCTATACACAGGAATATGCACCAAAATCCTGTGCTATACCGCCCTATACACAGGAATATGCACCAAAATCCTGCGCTATACCGCCCTATACACAGGAATATGCACCAAAATCCTGCGCTATACTGCCCTATACACAGGAATATGCACCAAAATCCTGCGCTATACCGCCCTATACACAGAAATATGCACCAAAATCCTGCGCTATACCGCCCTATACACAGGAATATGCACCAAAATCCTGCGCTATACCGCCCTATACACAGGAATATGCACCAAAATCCTGCGCTATACCGCCCTATACACAGAAATATCCACCAAAATCCTGCGCTATACCGCCCTATACACAGGAATATGCACCAAAATCCTGCGCTATACCGCCCTATACACAGGAATATGCACCAAAATCCTGCGCTATACCGCTCTATACACAGGAATATGCACCAAAATCCTGCGCTATACCGCCCTATACACAGGAATATGCACCAAAATCCTGCGCTATACCGCCCTATACACAGGAATATGCACCAAAATCCTGCGCTATACTGCCCTATACACAGGAATATGCACCAAAATCCTGTGCTATACCGCCCTATACACAGGAATATGCACCAAAATCCTGCGCTATACTGCCCTATACACAGGAATATGCACCAAAATCCTGCGCTATACCGCCCTATACACAGGAATATGCACCAAAATCCTGTGCTATACCGCCCTATACACAGGAATATGCACCAAAATCCTGCGCTATACCGCCCTATACACAGGAATATGCACCAAAATCCTGCGCTATACTGCCCTATACACAGGAATATGCACCAAAATCCTGCGCTATACTGCTCTATACACAGGAATATGCACCAAAAACCAGCGCTATACCGCTCTATACACAGGAATATGCACCAAAACTTGCGCTATACCGCTCTATACACAAGAATATGCACCAAAAACCTGCGCTACAATACTGCTCCTATGTACAAGAATATAACTACTATAATACTGCTCCTATGTACAAGAATATAACTACTATAATACTGCCCCCTATGTACAAGAATATAACTACTATAATACTGCTCCTATGTACAAGAATATAACTACTATAATACTGCTCCTATGTACAAGAATATAACTACTATAATACTGCTCCTATGTACAAGAATATAACTACTATAATACTGCTCCTATGTACAAGAATATAACTACTATAATACTGCCCCCTATGTACAAGAATATAACTACTATAATACTGCTCCTATCTACAGGAATATAACTACTATAATACTGCCCCGTGTGTACAAGAATATAACTACTATAATACTGCCCCCTATGTACAAGAATATAACTACTATAATACTGCTCCTATGTACAAGAATATAACTACTATAATACTGCTCCTATGTACAAGAATATAACTACTATAATACTGCCCCTATGTACAAGAATATAACTACTATAATACTGCCCCTATAGTGCACATTTTCAGATATCCTCTATCCTCATGGTTATGGGGTGTTCTTGTTCTATCACTGCGCGCCATATTTCCAGTTTGGCTCCTGCTCCTCCTGTATCTCGTCTCTTGCAGGAGGAGATGGTGGTGATTTATGGAGATGATGGAGTTGGAGTCTCCTGGGAGAGGACGGTTCCTCCTGGCAGCTCCTCTGATCCTTCTCACCTGTCTGACAGGTCTGGCCTAAATTCAAGGCTCCGGCAGTGACTCAGTGCAGAGCTGCTCTGGTGAAGCTCATTGCCCAGATCATACATCATGCAGCATTAGGGGGGACGCGGCTGGAGACCACTGATTCCCAGGAATGTTCTCAGGCTGCAGGAGGGGGGTCATTGAGGAAAGCGCTCACCTTGCAGTAAATCAGTCACAGTATATAGAGACCTCACTATGCTGCGGCTAATCAGCGCATAAATATCACTGTTTATAGGACAAGTATAATCCATGGACGCTCCGCAACACTCATAAAGAGAGGTTGTATCATCTGCTACTAACTGAGCTGAGAGGCAGAACATGCGGGGGACGCCTCTGTATAGAGGTCCGCAATCCACGCACCCACCAAAATCCATCCAGTGTAAAACCCTGGAAAAAGGGGAGAGGAGGGGTGTGCAGCTGCAGATTCACAATCCCTGAGTCTGTGGTAGAGGGCATCCTGTGAGAGGGATGGAGAGGGGATGCAGCTGCAGAATCCTGATCTCCGAGTCTGTGGTAGAGGGCATCCTGTGAGAGGGATGGAGAGGGGATGCAGCTGCAGAATCATGATCTCTGAGTCTGTGGTAGAGGGCATCCTGTGAGAGGGATGGAGAGGGGATGCCGCTGCAGAATCCTGATCTCCGAGTCTATGGTAGAGGGTATCCTGTGAGAGGGATGGAGAGGGGATGCAGCTTCTCTCCTTCTGTGGAGCAACGCATGTTGTATGAGGCAATATGAGGGGATGCAGCTTCTCTGTGTTTCTGTATGAGAGGGCATGCTCTACGAGGAGGCAGTTTCTCTATCTCAATGTTTGTGTCAGGCAACATGCTGTGAGAAGAGAGGATGAGGGTGCTGCTGCAGCTCCTCTCTGTGTGTCAGCGGGTATCATGGGAGAGGGACAGCATGATGGTCTCTCTGTTAGTGGGTATGCTGTGAGAAGGGAGGATGAGGGTGCTGCTGCAGCTTCTGTTAGTTGGTATGCTGTGAGAAAAGAGGATGAGGGTGCTGCTGCAGCTTCTCTCTCTATTAGTGGGTATGCTGTGAGAAGAGAGGATGAGGGTGCTGCTGCAGCTTCTCTCTCTATTAGTTGGTATGCTGTGAGGAGAGAGGATGAGGGTGCTGCTGCAGCTTCTCTCTCTATTAGTGGGTATGCTGTGAGAAGAGAGGATGAGGGTGCTGCTGCAGCTTCTCTCTCTGTTAGTGGGTATGCTGTGAGGAGAGAGGATGAGGGTGCTGCTGCAGCTTCTGTTAGTGGGTATGCTGTGAGAAGAGATGATGAGGGTGCTGCTGCAGCTTCTCTCTCTGTTAGTGGGTATACTGTGAGAAGAGATGAAGGTGCTGCTGCAGCTTTTCTCTGTTAGTGGGTATACTGTGAGAAGAGAGGATGAGGGTGCTGCTGCAACTTCTCTCTCTGTTAGTGGGTATGCTGTGAGAAGAGAGGATGAGGGTGCTGCTGCAGCTTCTCTCTCTATTAGTGGGTATGCTGTGAGAAGAGAGGATGAGGGTGCTGCTGCAGCTTCTCTCTCTATTAGTGGGTATGCTGTGAGAAGAGAGGATGAGGGTGCTGCTGCAGCTTCTCTCTCTGTTAGTGGGTATGCTGTGAGGAGAGAGGATGAGGGTGCTGCTGCAGCTTCTGTTAGTGGGTATGCTGTGAGAAGAGATGATGAGGGTGCTGCTGCAGCTTCTCTCTCTGTTAGTGGGTATACTGTGAGAAGAGATGAAGGTGCTGCTGCAGCTTTTCTCTGTTAGTGGGTATACTGTGAGAAGAGAGGATGAGGGTGCTGCTGCAACTTCTCTCTCTGTTAGTGGGTATGCTGTGAGAAGAGAGGATGAGGGTGCTGCTGCAGCTTCTCTCTCTGTTAGTGGGTATGCTGTGAGGAGAGAGGATGAGGGTGCTGCTGCAGCTTCTCTCTCTGTTAGTGGGTATGCTGTGAGGAGAGAGGATGAGGGTGCTGCTGCAGCTTCTCTCTCTGTTAGTGGGTATGCTGTGAGGAGAGAGGATGAGGGTGCTGCAGCTTCTCTCTCTGTTAGCGGGTATGATGTGAGGAGAGAGGATGAGGGTGCTGCAGCTTCTCTCTCTGTTAGTGGATATGCAGTGAGAAGAGAGGATGAGGGTGCTGCTGCAGCTTCTCTCTCTGTTAGCGGGCATGCTGTGAGAAGAGAGGATGAGGGTGCTGCTGCAGCTTCTCTCTCTGTTAGTGGATATGCTGTGAGAAGAGAGGATGAGGGTGCTGCTGCAGCTTCTCTCTCTGTTAGTGGGTATGCTGTGAGGAGAGAGGATGAGGGTGCTGCTGCAGCTTCTCTCTCTGTTAGTGGATATGCTGTGATAAGAGAGGATGAGGGTGCTGCTGCAGCTTCTCTCTCTGTTAGTGGGTATGCTGTGAGGAGAGAGGATGAGGGTGCTGCAGCTTCTCTCTCTGTTAGTGGATATGCTGTGAGAAGAGAGGATGAGGAAGCTGCTGCAGCTTCTCTCTCTGTTAGCGGGTATGATGTGAGGAGAGAGGATGAGGGTCCTGCAGCTTCTCTCTCTGTTAGTGGATATGCAGTGAGAAGAGAGGATGAGGGTGCTGCTGCAGCTTCTCTCTCTGTTAGCGGGCATGCTGTGAGAAGAGAGGATGAGGGTGCTGCTGCAGCTTCTCTCTCTGTTAGTGGATATGCTGTGAGAAGAGAGGATGAGGGTGCTGCTGCAGCTTCTCTCTCTGTTAGTGGGTATGCTATGAGGAGAGAGGATGAGGATGCTGCTGCAGCTTCTCTCTCTGTTAGTGGATATGCTGTGAAGAGAGAGGATGAGGGTGCTGCTGCAGCTTCTCTCTCTGTTAGTGGGTATGCTGTGAGGAGAGAGGATGAGGGTGCTGCTGCAGCTTCTCTCTCTGTTAGCGGGTATGCTATGAGGAGAGAGGATGAGGAAGCTGCTGCAGCTTCTCTCTCTGTTAGCGGGTATGCTATGAGGAGAGAGGATGAGGGTGCTGCAGCTTCTCTCTCTGTTAGTGGATATGCTGTGAAGAGAGAGGATGAGGGTGCTGCTGCAGCTTCTCTCTCTGTTAGTGGATATGCTGTGAAGAGAGAGGATGAGGGTGCTGCTGCAGCTTCTCTCTCTGTTAGCGGGTATGCTATGAGGAGAGAGGATGAGGGTGCTGCAGCTTCTCTCTCTGTTAGTGGATATGCTATGAGGAGAGAGGATGAGGGTGCTGCAGCTTCTCTCTCTGTTAGTGGATATGCTATGAGGAGAGAGGATGAGGGTGCTGCAGCTTCTTTCTCTGTTAGTGGATATGCTGTGAAGAGAGAGGATGAGGGTGCTGCTGCAGCTTCTCTCTCTGTTAGTGGATATGCTGTGAAGAGAGAGGATGAGGGTGCTGCTGCAGCTTCTCTCTCTGTTGGAGGCTTGCAGTCTGGTCTATCACCAAGGAGAGTGATAAGCATCCCAGTTGCTGACTGTTACTATGCCAGTATTGTATCGGTGATTATCTTTCCTTTAGGCTCTTGCAGACAATACTTTCTTCCTGACGGAGACATTTTGCTATAGTGTAAGCGCTGGGCACTTTGTTGTTGAACATTGCCCTTTATAGGCACGTAAGTTCCTTTCTGACACACGTATTTAGGGTGAATTAGGGAAAGACGGCGGTGAGTGGGGCGCCGTATCGCACTTCAAGGTGCCGACCTCCGCTGTCAGGCCGGGCACAGGAGGGGGAGGCTTATTAGGGTCAGTGGATCTCCTTCTGTGCACATTGGAATCTATGGAGGACGGATCCGCTGCCTGATTACTATTCAGCCTCCGTTTTTCTTACATTTGTAAAGGATCTGTTTTTTTTACAGAATCTGTTACAAATGGAAGATACATAGCGATCTGTTACCGGATCCGTTCTCCATAGACTCCAATGTTAAAAAACGGATCCGGCAGAAATCAGCTATCAACGGACAAATTGTGTTTGCAGAAGTTTTTTGCCTTGAGATCTCTGCAGGATCCGATCTAATGGATGATCACAGGACGATGCTATTAGGAATCCTGGTACCTGTGAGCGCAGCTCTGGAGGTGACTGGGATTAAGAGACTGTACGCTCAGGGTCGCTGCCATCATCACTATGCTCTTTTCTCCATATTCATCACATCCCCGTTTTCCGCTGGCTGTGGACCCCTGTGCTGGTGATAGAGGACAGAGGACAGAGGAGGAGCGCGAAACTTCAGCCTCATGTTCTCACATTTACTCCAACATCTGAGAATAGGATTACAAATGGCTGAAAAGCTGGAAGTGACAGCAGACGCCGCGTGACTCTGCGCGCAGTGACGAGCGCGGAGCCGTGATTGATGAGCTCCGCCACTCCGTATATCTTATAATTATACAGCAAGCCGAGCGGCGTGAAGATCGGGGACGGGGAAAGCATTACACCGCTGTGCACAGACCGTCCCTCTAATGTGCACCGCCAGGAAGAACGCCAGGCCAGCGACCAGAGCGCAAACTGCGCAGAGTCACTGCGCAGCGCTAACAGGAGAAAGCTTTACAGCCTTCAGAGCTGCACTCACTATTCTACTGGTGCAGTCACTGTGTACATACATTACTGATCCTGAGTTACCTCCTGTATTATACTCCAGAGCTGCACTCACTATTCTGCTGGTAGTCACTGTATACATACATTACTGCTCCTGATGTGGTTGTCTGCGTCCCCGGCTCTCATGGACATGGTTGCACACATTGTGATGTGAGTGCACGGCGGTGATACTGTCGCACAATCGCTGACTCTGGTGTTATTTCCCCCGTTCGCTGTGATGCGCCGTGTGTCGGAGGCTTGTGGCGCAGCATTTGCAGGTCTCTTTAGCTATGGTCAGAGCCGCGTGCAGCCCGGTTAGCGCCGTCGTCCGCCTCGTGTTCGCGCTGCGGCAGATATTCCTTGGTGACGATTCATTCACTTCACGTCCAGAAATGAATCCAATTTAAAAATCAAAGTGAGAAAAGTTTGGTGAAAGTGGCGGCTGCGAGTTCTGATAAATTCTGTCTCTTCTTTCATTCTCGTCTTCTCTTCTTCCCTTTGAGGTGGGATTTCTGCTCTGTCAGGTTTCGCTTCTTAATGAATCTATAGATGAACGCTCGACCCTTTCATGTCTGCGCTGCCTAATCAGCGGCTACCTCATCCTCCGGCGTTTGATCACATTCGTTATCTGTAAACATCTGCAGGATCCGCGTCTACCTGTAATTATCAGGTGTAATGTACGGCGCTGACAGCGAGCGAGACCGGAACCGGCAGCGTACAATGCCCTCCAAAACTCCGAGGATACAGTGTATCACCCAAGACTCAGAGGATACAGTGTATCACCCAAAACTCAGAGGATACAGTGTATCACCCAAGACTCGGAGGATACAGTGTATCACCCAAAACTCAGAGGATACAGTGTATCACCCAAGACTCAGAGGATACAGTGTATCACCCAAGACTCGGAGGATACAGTGTATCACCCAAGACTCAGAGGATACAGTGTATCACCCAAGACTCGGAGGATACAGTGTATCACCCAAAACTCGGAGAATACAGCATATCACCCAAAACTCGGAGGATACAGCGTATCACCCAAGACTCGGAGGATACAGCATATCACCCAAAACTCGGAGGATACAGCGTATCACCCAAAACTCGGAGGATACAGCGTATCACCCAAAACTCGGAGGATACAGCGTATCACCCAAGACTCGGAGGATACAGCGTATCACCTAAGACTCGGAGGATACAGTGTATCACCCAAAACTCGGAGGATACAGCGTATCACCCAAAACTCGGAGGATACAGCGTATCACCCAAAACTCGGAGGATACAGCGTATCACCCAAGACTCGGAGGATACAGCGTATCACCTAAGACTCGGAGGATACAGTGTATCACCCAAAACTCAGAGGATACAGTGTATCACCCAAAACTCAGAGAATACAGCGTATCACCCAAAACTCGGAGGATACAGCGTATCACCCAAGACTCGGAGGATACAGCATATCACCCAAAACTCGGAGGATACAGCGTATCACCCAAAACTTGGAGGATACAGCGTATCACCCAAAACTCGGAGGATACAGCATATCACCCAAAACTCGGAGGATACAGCGTATCACCCAAGACTCGGAGGATACAGCGTATCACCTAAGACTCGGAGGATACAGTGTATCATCCAAGACTGGAAAGATACACTGTATCACCCAAGACTGGAAAGATACACTGCATCACCCAAGACTGGAAAGATACACTGCATCACCCAAGACCGGAAAGATACACTGTATCACCCAAGACCGGAAAGATACACTGTATCACCCAAGACTGGAAAGATACACTGCATCACCCAAGACCGGAAAGATACACTGTATCACCCAAGACCGGAAAGATACAATGTATCACCCAAGACTGGAAAGTTACACTGTATCACCCAAGACTGGAAAGATACAATGTATCACCCAAGACTGGAAAGATACACTGTATCACCCAAGACTGGAAAGATACACTGTATCACCCAAGACTGGAAAGTTACACTGTATCACCCAAGACTGGAAAGATACACTGTATCACCCAAGACTGGAAAGTTACACTGTATCACCCAAGACTGGAAAGTTACACTGTATCACCCAAGACTGGAAAGTTACACTGTATCACCCAAGACTGGAAAGATACACTGTATCACCCAAGACCGGAAAGATACAATGTATCACCCAAGACTGGAAAGATACAATGTATCAGCCGGGACCAGAAAGATACAATGTATCACCTGGGACTGGAAAGATACACTGTATCACCCAAGACTGGAAAGATACACTGTATCACCCAAGACTGGAAAGATACACTGTATCACCCAAGACTGGAAAGATACAATGTATCACCCAAAACTGGAAAGATACAATGTATCAGCTGGGACTGGAAAGATACAATATATCACCTGGGACTGGAAAGATACAATGTATCACCCAAGACTGGAAAGATACAATGTATCAGCCGGGACCGGAAAGATACAATGTATCACCCAAGACTGGAAAGATACAATGTATCACCCAAAACTGGAAAGATACAATGTATCACCCAAGACTGGAAAGATACAATGTATCACCCAAGACTGGAAAGATACACTGTATCACCCAAGACTGGAAAGATACACTGTATCACCCAAGACTGGAAAGTTACACTGTATCACCCAAGACTGGAAAGATACACTGTATCGCCCAAGACTGGAGTTACACTGCATCACCCAAGACTGGAAAGATACAATGTATCACCCAAGACTGGAAAGATACAATGTATCACCTGGACTTGGAGGTTGCAATGTATCACCCAAGACTGGAAAGATACACTGTATCACCTGGACTTGGAGGTTACAATGTATCACCCAAGACTTTGAGGTTACATTGTATCAGCCAGGATTCGGAAGTCACACTATATCAGCGGGAAGTCTGAGCTTATGATGTATCACCCGGATTCAGCAGTTACAATGTATCACCTAGACTTGGAGGTAACAATCTATAAACTGAAAGTCAGAGGTCACAATGTATAAGCCAGACGTTGGAGGTAACAATGTATAAGCCAGAAGTCAGAGGTTGCATGTATCAGTCTGTGCTTGCAGATTACAATGTATCAGCTGAGGCATGGAGGTATGGAGGTGCAGTGTATATACTGTATGTATGTACCATATGCAGTGCATATTCAGTTTGTTGTCAGGGGCATCACAGTGGTCAGTGGAGCTTGTATGTTCTCCTCGGGTTCTCCGATTCCTCCCACTCTCCATTCACTGATAGGTAATGTACATTGTGATCCCCACTGGGGAAAGCGATGATGATGTCTGCAATGTGCTGTGGATTCTGATGCTATCTAAGCAAAGCATAATAAATAAATCATTTTCATATATGTATGTATGTATGTATGTACGCAGTCCATCTTTCGCATGTATATGTATGTAGTCCGTCTTTCGCATGTATATGTATGTAGTCCGTCTTTCGCATGTATATGTATGTAGTCCGTCTTTCGCATGTATATGTATGTAGCCCGTCTTTCGCATGTATATGTATGTAGTCCATCTTTCGCATGTATATGTATGTAGTCCGTCTTTCGCATGTATATGTATGTAGTCTGTCTTTCGCATGTATATGTATGTAGTCCGTCTTTCGCATGTATATATATATAGTCCATCTTTCGCATGTATATGTATGTAGTCCGTCTTTCGCATGTATATGTATGTAGCCCGTCTTTCGCATGTATATGTATGTAGTCCGTCTTTCGCATGTATATGTATGTAGTCCGTCTTTCGCATGTATATGTATGTAGTCCGTCTTTCGCATGTATATGTATGTAGTCTGTCTTTCGCATGTATATGTATGTAGCCCGTCTTTCGCATGTATATGTATGTAGTCCATCTTTCGCATGTATATGTATGTAGTCTGTCTTTCGCATGTATATGTATGTAGCCCGTCTTTCGCATGTATATGTATGTAGTCCATCTTTCGCATGTATATGTATGTAGTCCGTCTTTCGCATGTATATGTATGTAGTCCGTCTTTCGCATGTATATATATATAGTCCATCTTTCGCATGTATATGTATGTAGTCCGTCTTTCGCATGTATGTGTATGTAGTCCGTCTTTCGCATGTATATGTATGTAGTCCGTCTTTCGCATGTATATGTATGTAGTCCGTCTTTCGCATGTATATGTATGTAGTCCGTCTTTCGCATGTATATGTATGTAGCCCGTCTTTCGCATGTATATGTATGTAGTCCATCTTTCGCATGTATATGTATGTAGTCCGTCTTTCGCATGTATATGTATGTAGTCTGTCTTTCGCATGTATATGTATGTAGTCCGTCTTTCGCATGTATATATATATATAGTCCATCTTTCGCATGTATATGTATGTAGTCCGTCTTTCGCATGTATATGTATGTAGCCCGTCTTTCGCATGTATATGTATGTAGTCCGTCTTTCGCATGTATATGTATGTAGTCAGTCTTTCGCATGTATATGTATGTAGTCAGTCTTTCGCATGTATATGTATGTAGTCCGTCTTTCGCATGTATATGTATGTAGTCTGTCGTTTGCATGTATGTGTATGTAGTCCGTCTTTCACATGTATATGTATGTAGTCCGTCGTTTGCATGTATATGTATGTAGTCTGTCGTTTGCATGTATGTGTATGTAGTCCGTGTTTTCTGTGTAGTCCGTCGTGTGCATGTATATGTATGTAGTTCGTCGTTTGCGTGTATATGTATGTAGTCCGTCTTTCTCATGTATATATATATATAGTCCGTCTTTCGCATGTATATGTATGTAGTCCGTCTTTCGCATGTATATGTATGTAGCCCGTCTTTCGCATGTATATGTATGTAGTCCGTCTTTCGCATGTATATGTATGTAGTCAGTCTTTCGCATGTATATGTATGTAGTCAGTCTTTCGCATGTATATGTATGTAGTCCGTCTTTCGCATGTATATGTATGTAGTCTGTCGTTTGCATGTATGTGTATGTAGTCCGTCTTTCACATGTATATGTATGTAGTCTGTCGTTTGCATGTATGTGTATGTAGTCCGTCTTTCACATGTATATGTATGTAGTCTGTCGTTTGCATGTATGTGTATGTAGTCCGTCTTTCACATGTATATGTATGTAGTCCGTCGTTTGCATGTATATGTATGTAGTCTGTCGTTTGCATGTATGTGTATGTAGTCCGTGTTTTCTGTGTAGTCCGTCGTGTGCATGTATATGTATGTAGTTCGTCGTTTGCGTGTATATGTATGTAGTCCGTCTTTCTCATGTATATATATATATAGTCCGTCTTTCGCATGTATATGTATGTAGTCCGTCTTTCGCATGTATATGTATGTAGTCCGTCTTTCGCATGTATATGTATGTAGTCCGTCTTTCGCATGTATGTGTATGTAGTCTGTCGTTTGCATGTATGTGTATGTAGTCCGTGTTTTCTGTGTAGTCCGTCGTGTGCATGTATATGTATGTAGTTCGTCGTTTGCGTGTATATGTATGTAGTCCGTCTTTCTCATGTATATATATATATATATATATAGTCCGTTTTTGCATATATACAGCATGTGTGTAGCGTACGGTCACCATGGCCGCCGTCCTGTGGTGTGAGGAAACCTCCACCTGTCCAATGATATCATGTGTCAGGAGTTGGATCGGGGGTCATTGTCCTGATGATCACACTGGTGGTCCGCAGCTGAGCCCCTGACACACAATAGAAGGAAGCTGGAGGAAGTCTGGGGTTTGATCTCTTCAGAGGGGACTTTCTGTTGGGTTTTATTGATGTGACCCCTGGTGGGCTGGTGGGCTGCCGCCGGATGCCGCTCCTCTCGTGTGTCCTCGGTGATGGCCAGCCCCTCTGAGGACGGATCTTGTAGACCGTGACTCCAGATTTCCTGGACTGATAATCCCGCTGCTGAGTGATGATCTTCCTTATCTCCCCCGCGCTGGACGAGTGCTGACGTGTGTGTGCCGCTCCGGATCAGCGCCATTGTGTCACAGCGCTGAAATATTCTCATTTGCCGAAACTCTATAATTAATTGTCAGGTTCTGATGAGCCTGAATCATAAACTGTCCCTGAACTTCTGGAGATTCCCGTACATGGGAGAAAATCCCGAAACACGCGGCAAACTACTCCAGACAGGAGCTCCTGACCCCAACACCCCCGACATGACCCCAGAAAAGGTAATAGGGGCCAATAAGGGGGCCCCTCTCTCTCCAGGGGCTTCCTCTCTCCAGGGGCCTCTCTCTCCAGGGGCTTCCTCTCTCCAGGGGCCTCTCTCTCCAGGGGCCTCTCTCTCCAGGGGCTTCCTCTCTCCAGGGGCTTCCTCTCTCCAGGGGCCTCTCTCTCCAGGGGCCTCTCTCTCCAGGGGCTTCCTCTCTCCAGGGGCTTCCTCTCTCCAGGGGCCTCTCTCTCCAGGGGCCTCTCTCTCCAGGGGCTTCCTCTCTCCAGGGGCCTCTCTCTCCAGGGGCTTCCTCTCTCCAGGGGCCTCTCTCTCCAGGGGCTCCTCTCTCCAGGGGCTTCCTCTCTCCAGGGGCTTCCTCTCTCCAGGGGCTTCCTCTCTCCAGGGGCCTCTCTCTCCAGGGGCTTCCTCTCTCCAGGGGCCTCTCTCTCCAGGGGCTTCCTCTCTCCAGGGGCTTCCTCTCTCCAGGGGCTTCCTCTCTCCAGGGGCCGCTCTCTCTCCAGAGGCTTCCTCTCTCCAGGGGCTTCCTCTCTCCAGGGGCCTCTCTCTCCAGGGGCCTCTCTCTCCAGGGGCTTCCTCTCTCCAGGGGCTTCCTCTCTCCAGGGGCCTCTCTCTCCAGGGGCCTCTCTCTCCAGGGGCTTCCTCTCTCCAGGGGCTTCCTCTCTCCAGGGGCCTCTCTCTCCAGGGGCCTCTCTCTCCAGGGGCTTCCTCTCTCCAGGGGCCTCTCTCTCCAGGGGCTTCCTCTCTCCAGGGGCCTCTCTCTCCAGGGGCTCCTCTCTCCAGGGGCTTCCTCTCTCCAGGGGCTTCCTCTCTCCAGGGGCTTCCTCTCTCCAGGGGCCTCTCTCTCCAGGGGCTTCCTCTCTCCAGGGGCCTCTCTCTCCAGGGGCTTCCTCTCTCCAGGGGCTTCCTCTCTCCAGGGGCTTCCTCTCTCCAGGGGCCGCTCTCTCTCCAGAGGCTTCCTCTCTCCAGGGGCCGCTCTCTCTCCAGGGGCCTCTCTCTCCAGGGGCCTCTCTCTCCAGGGGCCTCTCTCTCCAGGGGCCTCTCTCTCCAGGGGCCTCTCTCTCCACGGGCCTCTCTCTCCACGGGCCTCTCTCTCCAGGGGCCTCTCTCTCCAGGGGCCTCCTTTCTCTCCAGGGGCCTCTCTCTCCACGGGCTTCCTCTCTCCAGGGGCCTCTCTCTCCAGGGGCCTCTCTCTCCAGGGGCCTCCTTTCTCTCCAGGGGCCTCTCTCTCCACGGGCTTCCTCTCTCCAGGGGCTTCCTCTCTCCAGGGGCTTCCTCTCTCCAGGGGCCTCTCTCTCCAGGGGCTTCCTCTCTCCAGGGGCCTCTCTCTCCAGGGGCCTCCTTTCTCTCCAGGGGCCGCTCTCTCTCCAGGGGCCTCTCTCTCTAGGGGCTTCCTCTCTCCAGGGGCCGCTCTCTCTAGGGGCTTCCTCTCTCCAGGGGTATCTCTTTCTATGGGCCTCTCTCTCCAGGGGCCTCTCTCTCCAGGGGCCTCCTTTCTCTCCAGGGGCCTCTCTCTCCAGGGGCTTCCTCTCTCCAGGGGCTTCCTCTCTCCAGGGGCCTCTCTCTCCACGGGCTTCCTCTCTCCAGGGGCCTCTCTCTCCAGGGGCCTCCTTTCTCTCCAGGGGCCTCTCTCCAGGGGCCTCTCTCTCCACGGGCTTCCTCTCTCCAGGGGCCTCTCTCTCCAGGGGCTTCCTCTCTCCAGGGGCCTCTCTCTCCAGGGGCTTCCTCTCTCTCCAGGGGCCTCCTTTCTCTCCAGGGGCCGCTCTCTCTCCAGGGGCCGCTCTCTCTAGGGGCTTCCTCTCTCCAGGGGCCGCTCTCTCTAGGGGCTTCCTCTCTCCAGGGGTATCTCTTTCTATGGGCCTCTCTCTCCAGGGGCCTCTCTCTCCAGGGGCCTCTCTCTCCAGAGGCTTCCTCTCTCTCCAGGGGCCTCCTTTCTCTCCAGGGGCCTCTCTCCAGGGGCTTCCTCTCTCTCCAGGGGTCTCTCTCTCTCCAGGGGTCGCTCTCTCTCCAGGGGCCGCTCTCTCTCCAGGGGCCGCTCTCTCTCCAGGGGCCGCTCTCTCTCCAGGGGCCGCTCTCTCTCCAGGGGCTTCCTCTCTCTCCAGGGGCTTCCTCTCTCTCCAGGGGCCGCTCTCTCTCCAGGGGCCGCTCTCTCTCCAGGGGCCGCTCTCTCTCCAGGGGCATCTCTCTCCAGGGGCATCTCTCTCCAGGGGCATCTCTCTCCAGGGACCTCTCTCTCCAGGGGCCGCTCTCTCCAGGGGCCGCTCTCTCTCCAGGGGCCTCTCTCTCCAGGGGCCTCTCTCTCTCCAGGGGCCTCTCTCTCTCCAGGGGCCTCTCTCTCTCCAGGGGCCTCTCTCTCTCCAGGGGCCGCTCTCTCTCCAGGGACCTCTCTCTCCAGGGGCCGCTCTCTCCAGGGGCCGCTCTCTCTCCAGGGGCCTCTCTCTCCAGGAGCCTCTCTCTCCAGGGGCCGCTCTCTCTCCAGGGGCCGCTCTCTCTCCAGGGGCCGCTCTCTCTCCAGGGGCATCTCTCTCCAGGGTCATCTCTCTCCAGGGTCATCTCTCTCCAGGGACCTCTTTCTCTCCAGGGACCTCTTTCTCTCCAGGGACCTCTCTCCAGGGGATTCCTCTCTCCAGGGGCCGCTCTCTCTCCAGGGGCCTCTCTCTCCAGGGACCTCTCTCTCCAGGGGCCTCTCTCTCTCCAGGGGCCTCTCTCTCTCCAGGGGCCTCTCTCTCTCCAGGGGCCTCTCTCTCTCCAGGGGCCGCTCTCTCCAGGGGCCGCTCTCTCCAGGGGCCGCTCTCTCCAGGGGCCGCTCTCTCCAGGGGCCTCTCTCTCTCCAGGGGCCTCTCTCTCCAGGGACCTCTCTCTCCAGGGGCCGCTCTCTCCAGGGGCCGCTCTCTCTCCAGGGGCCTCTCTCTCCAGGAGCATCTCTCTCCAGGGGCCGCTCTCTCTCCAGGGGCCGCTCTCTCTCCAGGGGCCGCTCTCTCTCCAGGGGCATCTCTCTCCAGGGTCATCTCTCTCCAGGGTCATCTCTCTCCAGGGACCTCTTTCTCTCCAGGGACCTCTTTCTCTCCAGGGACCTCTCTCCAGGGGATTCCTCTCTCCAGGGGCCGCTCTCTCTCCAGGGGCCTCTCTCTCCAGGGGCATCTCTCTCCAGGGACCTCTTTCTCTCCAGGGACCTCTCTCTCCAGGGGCCTCTCTCTCCAGGGGCCTCTCTCTCCAGGGGCCTCTCTCTCCAGGGGCCGCTCTCTCTCCAGGGGCCGCTCTCTCTCCAGGGGCCTCTCTCTCCTGGGGCATCTCTCTCCAGGGACCTCTTTCTCCAGGGGTTTCCTCTCTCCAGGGGCCGCTCTCTCTCCAGGGGCCTCTCTCTCCAGGAGCATCTCTCTCCAGGAGCATCTCTCTCCAGGGGCCTCTCTCTCCAGGGGCCTCTCTCTCCAGGGGATTCCTCTCTCCAGGGGCCGCTCTCTCTCCAGGGGCATCTCTCTCCAGGGACTTCTTTCTCTCCAGGGACCTCTCTCCAGGGGATTCCTCTCTCCAGGGGCCGCTCTCTCTCCAGGGGCCTCTCTCTCTCCAGGGGCATCTCTCTCCAGGGGCATCTCTCTCCAGGGGCATCTCTCTCCAGGGACCTCTTTCTCTCCAGGGACCTCTCTCTCCAGGGGCTTCCTCTCTCTCCAGGGGCTTCCTCTCTCTCCAGGGGCCTCCTCTCTCTCGCCAGAGCCCTTCTCTCTCCAGGAGCCCCTCTCTATTCAGGGGTTTCCTCTCTATTCTGGGCCCCTCTCTTTTTCAGGGACCCCTCTATCTCCAGGGGCCCCTCTACGGATACATTGTGTCACTTCTGACATGTGTTCACCAGTAGACATTGTGTACCTATTTCAGCCAAGGTGACGCTCAGTCCCGTCCATGCAGTCATGTGACATAAATAAGTGCCCCCCCGTCATCGTCCATGGATCAGTGCGGTGAGAATGAAGATCTGGTTCTATGACTAAATCCGCAGCACGGTGAGAGGGATAATCAGGTGGAGCGGATGTGAAGTAATGAGGGGTTAAGCCTGAGGCCGGGGGGCTGCGGACTGTGGGGGACACATCCTCACCGCACGTGTTTCCACTTTCTCATCTTCGGTGCAGTTTTGGCAGCCCCCGATCTGTGAGATGATGAAGCGCCCGTCCAGATTCTCTCCCGCTAACTGGTTCATGGTGGGAAGATCGCGGCGTCCATGTGTACGGAGCTGTCCGTGGACAGGATCTGATACGTCTCACACCGGCCTCCTCAGGTCCATCCATCATAAACATGTGGACTCAGCTCCTTCACGATGGAGGATGGTTCTGACCCAGCTGGCGCCGTAATCTGCAGGATAAATCATGAAATCTGCTGCTCAGATATTACACATGGGGTCGGCTTCTTCATGTCTTGCCATATTTCATTCCAAAGTTACAGGATTTATTCTACAATCTTCTCATTCATTGCACATAGGAGACAAAGAATAAATCAGTATAGCATGGAGAGGCAGTGCATTGTACAGCAGAGGTACAGTAACAAGTCTGAGCACCATGGAGAGGCAGTGCATTGTACAGCAGACATACTGTAACAAGCCTGAGCACCATGGAGAGGCAGTGCATTGTACAGCAGAGGTACAGTAACAAGCCTGAGCATCATGGAGAGGCAGTGCATTGTACAGCAGAGGAACAGTAACAAGCCTGAGCTGCATGGAGAGGCAGTGCATTGTACAGCAGAGGTACAGTAACAAGCCTGAGCTGCATGGAGAGGCAGTGCATTGTATAGCAGACATACAGTAACAAGCCTGAGCACCATGGAGAGGCAGTGCATTGTACAGCAGAGGAACAGTAACAAGCCTGAGCTGCATGGAGAGGCAGTGCATTGTACAGCAGAGGTACAGTAACAAGTCTGAACACCATGAAGAGGCAGTGCATTGTACAGCAGAGGTACAGTAACAAGTCTGAGCACCATGGAGATGCAGTGCATTGTACAGCAGAGGTACAGTAAGAAGCCTGAGCACCATGGAGAGGCAGTGCATTGTACAGCAGAGGTACAGTAACAAGTCTGAGCACCATGGAGAGGCAGTGCATTGTACAGCAGAGGTACAGTAACAAGTCTGAGCACCATGGAGATGCAGTGCATTGTACAGCAGAGGTACAGTAACAAGTCTGAGCCCCATGGAGAGGCAGTGCATTGTACAGCAGATGTACAGTAACAAGCCTGAGCTGCATGGAGAGGCAGTGCATTGTACAGCAGACGTACAGTAACAAGGCTGAGCACCATGGAGAGGCAATGCATTGTACAGCAGATGTACAGTAACAAGCCTGAGCACCATGGAGAGGCAGTGCATTGTACAGCAGACATACAGTAACAAGCCTGAGCACCATGGAGAGGCAGTGCATTGTACAGCAGATGTACAGTAACAAGCCTGAGCACCATGGAGAGGCAGTGCATTGTACAGCAGAGGTAGTAACAAGCCTGAGCACCATGGAGAGGCAGTGCATTGTACAGCAGACATACAGTAACAAGCCTGAGCACCATGGTGAGGCAGTGCATTGTACAGCAGACATACTGTAACAAGCCTGAGCACCATGGAGAGGCAGTGCATTGTACAGCAGACATACAGTAACAAGCCTGAGCACCATGGAGAGGCAGTGCATTGTACAGCAGACATACTGTAACAAGCCTGAGCACCATGGAGAGGCAGTGCATTGTACAGCAGACATACAGTAACAAGCCTGAGCACCATGGAGAGGCAGTGCATTGTACAGCAGAGGTACAGTAAGAAGCCTGAGCACCATGGAGAGGCAGTGCATTGTACAGCAGAGGTACAGTAACAAGCCTGAGCACTATGGAGAGGCAGTGCATTGTACAGCAGACATACAGTAACAAGCCTGAGCACCATGGAGAGGCAGTGCATTGTACAGCAGAGGTACAGTAAGAAGCCTGAGCACCATGGAGAGGCAGTGCATTGTACATCAGAGGTACAGTAAGAAGCCTGAGCACCATGGAGAGGCAGTGCCTTGTACAGCAGAGGTACAGTAAGAAGCCTGAGCACCATGGAGAGGCAGTGCATTGTACAGCAGAGGTACAGTAACAAGCCTAAGCACCATGGAGAGGCAGTGCATTGTACAGCAGAGGTACAGTAAGAAGCCTCAGCACCATGGAGAGGCAGTGCATTGTACAGCAGACATACAGTAACAAGCCTGAGCACCATGGAGAGGCAGTGCATTGTACAGCAGAGGTACAGTAACAAGCCTGAGCACCATGGAGAGGCAGTGCATTGTACAACAGACATACAGTAACAAGCCTGAGCACCATGGAGAGGCAGTGCAGGGTACAGCAGACATACAGTAACAAGCCTGAGCACCATGGAGAGGCAGTGCAGGGTACAGCAGACATACTGTAACAAGCCTGAGCACCATGGAGAGGCAGTGAATTGTACAGCAGACATACTGTAACAAGCCTGAGCACCATGGAGAGGCAGTGCAGGGTACAGCAGACATACTGTAACAAGCCTGAGCACCATGGAGAGGCAGTGAATTGTACAGCAGACATACAGTAACAAGCCTGAGCACCATGGAGAGGCAGTGCAGGGTACAGCAGACATACTGTAACAAGCCTGAGCACCATGGAGAGGCAGTGCAGGGTACAGCAGACATACTGTAACAAGCCTGAGCACCATGGAGAGGCAGTGAATTGTACAGCAGACATACTGTAACAAGCCTGAGCACCATGGAGAGGCAGTGCAGGGTACAGCAGACATACTGTAACAAGCCTGAGCACCATGGAGAGGCAGTGAATTGTACAGCAGACATACAGTAACAAGCCTGAGCACCATGGAGAGGCAGTGAATTGTACAGCAGACATACTGTAACAAGCCTGAGCACCATGGAGAGGCAGTGCACTGTACAGCAGATAGCGCAGGTCTGTGCAGAGGCCGGGGATTGTACACAGTCGTGCATATGACATGAAGAGGTCTGCTGTACAGATCAGGGATTCTTTCTTTACAGGATCCATAACTGGAAGATAAATAGTAATCTGTTACCAGATCCATTCTCCACCGTCTCAAATGTCATAAAAGCGGATCCGGCAGAAATCCTATTACCAGCGGATCTCTGCAGGTTCTAATGGCTGATTATTATTGGACATGTGATCACTGTCTAATACATTCTAATTTCTCTTCATTCTCAAAAATATTTTGGCTGTGAATTAAAACCTTCTTATTTATACACTGTCACGGGTGTGTCACGGGTATAGACAGTCATGAGGTTTCTGCCAATAGAAGGTCACAGCGTCTGGCTGCGCAGAATGCTCCCTGACTTTCCATTGTTCCTGCTGCCAGTATACATTGGTATAGGGAGCTGCTTTCCTGCTGGATTCATCTCTCCCTTTTGGACCCAGCAGCGCTCGCCTTCCCCCAGCTGCTGGTCATCAGTATTCACTTGGTGATTAAATACTCCCATCTTCCCTGGACTGGTGCTGGTGATATTATTCAGCTCATTATGGCTCTGGTTGCAAGCAGGTGGCTTGTACTCCTCTGTGGTATTGTTGCTGAAAACATTGCTGAACTTCTACCTGAGTCATCTGGAGATAAGTAGTTCAGGCTTTTCCCCCTGTGTCCTCCTTGTGTCTTCTATAACCTTTAGTGGGGTTATCTCACGCTTCCCGGTCCCCGTGCCCCGCTCTCCGGTCCCCGTGGCCCGCTCCCCGCTTCCTGGCGGCGTCCCCGGCTCACCACTCCGGTCCCGGCCTCCTCTTCCTCGCCTGCACCCTCCATGCGTCCAGCTCCCCGCTCCTGGCGCTCCTCTGCGACGTGGGACACTCAGCCGGGCACTCCTGCTTCCTCTGCACCGCTCCCTGGACTGGCTTCTGGCACACGGGCCTCGCGCATGCGCATTAGGGCGCGCGCGTGGTCATTGACCCTTTCTTAAAGGGCCAGCACCTAGAAACAGGAAATTGCATAGACAGGTACAGGGTATATTAGGATTCTCTTTCCTGGTGGGCGGGGCCTGTTCTACGTGTTTAGTAAGCTAGGAGTTCAGGTCTCCGTATTGCTGTGTCCTGTATTAACCCCTGTCTGTGTCACAGAGCCTGTCCTGCCACGCCAGCCGCTCCGAACCACGTCCGTGCCAGTACCCTGACGGTGACTTCGGCGGATGTTCCACCACCTCTGCAGCTCCGCCAGTCTCCAGTCCCTGGCTCCGTTTGGTGACCCGTCCCATCGCTCAGCAGGTTCCGGATCCCGCCTGACCCTACAACCCGGCCTCGGACCCTGAGCCTCGTCACCCGGACTACCGTCTAGAATTCCGTGTTCTCAGCGACATCTACCTTCCAGCTCCCCTACGGACTGTCTTGCTACCAATAGTGCTTCGGCTGCCGTGCATCAAGACCCTCTGGCGGGGTGACCGGCCTGGCTGCCTCCCCAAGGGAACCCGGTGTACGGTCCAGTGTTTCCACCACCCGGACGTAACAGCTAGAACAGGCCATGGATCCCGCCGAAGCACTAGCGGCCCAGCTGGGCACCTTGCAGCAGGAACTCGTACGACAGCGCGAGACCCAGTCCCGCATGCTGGCCTTCATGTCCTCGGTGGATACCCGCCTGAACACGCTACAAGCAACTGCCACGTCCTTGGCATCTCAGGTTTCCACTGCACAATCAACGGCCACAGCTCCCGTGGCAGCCTCCTCGGATACTTCCAAACTTCGTTTGGCCTCACCACCCCGGTACGCCGGAGATCCCAAGACCTGCAGGGGATTCATAAATCAGTGCTCCCTCCATTTCAAGCTGCTGCCACACCTTTTTGCCTCTGACCAAGCCAAGGTCGCGTTCGTGATGTCCCATCTAGAGGGAGAGGCACTGGCCTGGATGAACCCCTTGTGGGAGAAGGAGGATCCGGTAACCACCAACATCCAGGACTTCCTGCAGGCTTTTCGTAGCACCTTTGACGAGCCCGGACGCGCCTCCGCGTCCGCCTCATCGCTCCTCAGGCTACATCAGGGGACTCTGACGGTGGGCCAATATGCCATCCGCTTCCGCACCTTGGCCTCGGAATTAGGGTGGAACAATGAGGCCCTAAAAGCCGCCTTCTGGGAGGGACTCTCGGGTCGTATTAAAGATGAGCTGGCTGGTCGTGACATGCCTTCCACCCTGGATGCCCTGATCGCTCTAGCGACTCGAGTGGATCTTCGCTTTCAGGAACGATCCAAATAGGTGTCCCGCGAGAGGCGTCCGATAAGGCACTCCTTCCCACCACTAAAGTCCATCGCTCCCCAGTCGGCGTCACCTGGCGCGTCTACCTACGAGCCCATGCAGATTGACCGCCTGAGGCAGTCTGAGCAACGCAGAGCAGAACGACTAGCAAAGGGTCTCTGCTTCTACTGCGGAGATGGCACACACCTGCTACGCTCTTGTCCCGAGAAGCCGGGAAACTCCAAAGCCTAGGCTTGGTAGGAGAGGCCACCCTAGGTGCTGGGACTCTCTCAGACTCCGTGACATGGACTGTTCAAGTGACTACAGAAGAGACCCGGTTCACGGCAGAGGCGTATCTCGATTCCGGAGCAGCAGGCAACTTCATCCAGCAGGCCACGGTGGATAAGTACTAGGTGCCTGTTCTCCCACTAGAAAAACCGCTGGTGATCACCTCTGTAGATGGGAGACCCCTCTCTGACACTGTCTCGCTGATCACCAAGCCTGTGGAATTACGGATCGGTGCCCTGCACACCGAAAATATCACCTTCTACGTCCTCCTGTGCATGTCTCATCAGATCCTGCTGGGACTTCCATGGTTACGGGCACACAAACCGTCGGTCAGCTGGAGTACAGGTGAAATTACCCGATGGGGCTCCTCGTGTCACGAGAGATGTCTGAAATCCATACAGCCCATCCGACGACCTCCGGTTCCAGAGTCTCTACCAGGACTGCCTTCTGCCTACTGGTCCTTCACGGACGTGTTTGATAAAAAGGAGTCAGAGGTACTACCGCCTCATCGTCCCTACGACTGTGCCATCGACTTACTGCCGGGAACTACGCCTCCTAGAGGACGGATATACCCCTTGTCCCCTGCTGAAACACGGGCCATGTCTGCCTATATCACCGAGAGCCTGGCAAAGGGGTTCATTCGGAGATCTTCGTCCCCTGCCGGAGCAGGTTTTTTCTTCGTCAAGAAGAAGGAAGGTGATCTGCGCCCTTGCATTGACTACCGGGGATTAAACCAGATCACCGTAAAAAAACAAATACCCTCTGCCACTCATCCCCGAACTATTCGATCGGCTCCGAGGAGCTCGTGTATTCACCAAGTTGGACCTCCGTGGGGCCTATAACCTGGTTTGCATTCGCTCTGGAGACGAATGGAAGACCGCATTCAACACTCGGGATGGGCACTACGAGTATTGTGTCATGCCCTTTGGTCTGTGTAATGCTCCGGCCGTCTTCCAAGAATTGGTGAACGACGTGTTCAGAGATCTCCTCTATGTCTGTGTCGTGGTATATCTGGATGACATCCTGGTCTTCTCTCCGGACCTACAGACCCACAGAGAGAACGTGCAGCTAGTTCTCCAGAGGCTTAGAGAGAACCGTCTATACGCCAAGTACGAGAAATGCATCTTTGAAAAATCGTCTCTTCCCTTCCTGGGTTATGTAATCTCGGACACTGGCCTGCAGGTGGACCCAGAGAAAGTGGCTGCCATTATCAACTGGCCTCCTCCTTCCGGACTGAAGGCCATCCAACGCTTCCTCGGCTTTGCAAACTATTATCGTCAATTCATCTCGCACTTCTCTGCCCTGACTGCGCCTCTCTCTGCCTTGACTAAGAAGGGAGCTAATCCTAAGGACTGGCCACCGGCGGCCGATGCCACGTTCTGCTCTTTGAAACAGGCGTTTGCTTCTTCTCCGGTTCTCCATCGCCCTGAATTGAACCGACAATTCACCTTAGAGGTTGATGCCTCCTCCTCAGGAGCCAGGGTAGTGTTGATGCAGAAATCCTCCTCCGGGAAGATGGTCACGTGCGGATTCTTCTCCAAGAGCTTCTCGGCACCCGAACGCAACTACACCATCGGGGATCGGGAGCTACTGGCCATCAAGCTGGCCTTGGAGGAATGGCGCTACCTCTTGGAGGGAGCAGTATACCCTGTGATCATCTACACGGACCACAAGAATCTGGAGTACCTGCGGTCAGCCCAAAGACTGAACCCGCGACAAGCCCGCTGGTCCTTGTTTTTTGCTCGATTTGATTTCCAACTCCATTTTCGGCCCGCGGATAAGAACGTGCGGGCAGACGCCTTGTCTAGGTCCTTCGTGCCCATAGAGCTGGAGGAGGAGACGTTCCAGCCCATCATCAGTCCCAGTAAAGTCATTCCGGTGGCTCCTGTCGCTCTGACTCAGATACCCCCTGGGAAAACCTATGTCTCCGATACTGACAGACAGAGAGTTCTGCAATGGGGCCATGCCTCGAAGATCGCCGGCCATGCTGGTCAGAAGAAGACTTGGAGTACGATTGTCCGTCACTATTGGTGGCCGTCCCTCCGTAAAGACGTTGCAACCTTCATCTCAGCCTGTCCATCCTGTGCCCGGAACAAGACACCCAAGCACCTACCATATGGACGTCTTCTGCCTCTGCCCATTCCTTCCGTTCCGTGGCAACATATTGCAATGGACTTCATTACGGACTTACCCTTATCCTCCGGACACACGGTCATATGGGTTGTGGTGGACCGTTTCTCAAAGATGGCTCACTTCGTTCCCATGGCCGGGCTGCCCTCTGCCCAGGAGCTAGCTGAAGCTAGCCTTTATACAACACATATTCCGACTGCATGGCTTTCCCGCACACATTGTGTCCGACAGAGGAACTCAGTTTACCTCGCGCTTCTGGAGGGCTCTCTGCAAACATCTGGGAGTATCCTTGGACTTTTCTTCGGCCTACCATCCTCAGTTGAATGGCCAAGTGGAACGGGTCAATCAGATCCTGACCTCCTTCCTGCGCCACTACGTCAACATCCATCATGACGATTGGTCCACGCTCCTACCCTGGGCTGAATTCTCCCACAACCAACACATCAGCGAGTCCACCTCCAGCTCTCCCTTCCAGGTCGTTTACGGACTTCGGCCTTCTGTTCCGTTGCCAGTATCCTCGGCTTTCGATGCCCCCGCAGCAGATGCTCTGGTCCAGGACTTCTCAGCTATATGGAACTCTGTCAAGACTTCCCTAGAACGTGCTTCTTTGCGGATGAAGAGACATGCGGACAAGAGGCGCCTGGATCCCCCGTGTTTCTCCCCAGGTGATCTGGTCTGGCTTGCATCCAAATATGTCCGATTAAAGTTATCATCATACAAGTTGGGTCCTCGTTACATCGGGCCGTTTAAAGTCATCAGCAAGATCAATGCAGTCTCCTACAAACTGCAGCTTCCGGCCACGATGAGGATACCCAACTCCTTCCATGTCTCCTTGCTCAAGCCTGTCGTCCTTGGTCCCTTCTCCGCTGATGCCAGTCCTGCTCCTCCTCCCATCGCTGATGATGACATCTATGCGGTAAGGGATATCGTGGCCATGAAGACCGTGCGAGGTCGGCAATACTTCATGGTGGATTGGGCGGGTTATGGTCCCGAGGATAGGTCCTGGGAGCCCCGGGAGAATGTTGGCACTCCTCTGATTCGTGCTTTCCTGTCCCGGTTGCGGGGAGGAGGGCGTGGGGGAGGGGGTACTGTCACGCTTCCCGGTCCCCGTGCCCCGCTCTCCGGTCCCCGTGGCCCGCTCCCTGCTTCCCGGCGGCGTCCCCGGCTCACCACTCCGGTCCCGGCCTTCTCTTCCTCACCTGCGCCCTCCATGCGTCCAGCTCCCCGCTCCCGGCGCTCCTCTGCGACGTGGGACACTCAGCCGGGCACTCCTGCTTCCTCTGCACCGCTCCCTGGACTGGCTTCTGGCACACGGGCCTCGCGCATGCGCATTAGGGCACGCGGTCATTGACCCTTTCTTAAAGGGCCAGCACCTAGAAACAGGAAATTGCATAGACAGGTACAGGGTATATTAGGATTCTCTTTCCTGGTGGGCGGGGCCTGTTCTACGTGTTTAGTAAGCTAGTTCAGGTCCCCGTATTGCTGTGTCCTGTATTAACCCCTGTCTGTGTCGCAGAGCCTGTCCTGCCACGCCAGCCGCTCCGAACTATGTCCGTGCCAGTACCCTGACGGTGACTTCGGCGGATGTTCCACCACCTCTGCAGCTCCGCCAGTCTACAGTCCCTGGATCCGTTTGGTGACTCGTCCCATCGCTCAGCAGGTTCCAGATCCCGCCTGACCCTACAACCCGGCCTCGGACCCTGAGCTTCGTCACCCGGACTACCGTCTAGAATTCCGTGTTCTCAGCGACATCTACCTTCCAGATCCCCTACGGACTGTCTTGCTACCAATAGTGCTTCGGCTGCCGTGCATCAAGACCCTCTGGCGGGGTGACCGGCCTGGCTGCCTCCCCAAGGGAACCCGGTGTACGGTCCAGTGTTTCCACCACCCGGACGTAACAGGTTGATGAAGAGTTCATCCCACCCGTTCATTATTTAGGGTCCAGCATTAGGGATACCTAGGGCCAGGTATCTGGCTCGGTGCATAGGTGAAGAACCTATCTAGGGTGGTGAGGGGTCAGCAGTAAATTTGGTCAGGGGTCACCATCTTCCCCTTGCCTAGACAGAGGGTTTCTCTTCCCTTTCGCCATTCGCTTGGTAGTTCCCCGTAACGAGCGTGAGACAATCTTGCTCAGTTTCCTGTGGCTCGCTTTTCTGTCACGATCCACAGGAAGAGCAAGGGACCTGGACTGACTGTCGGGGTACCCTAGCTATCCCTGCTCTCAGAGTTACCTCTGAAGGTGAGGATGTCTGAGCCGCCTTCATGACCCTGCTCCTCACCAGCCCGATCCTATATTCCCTACACCAGGAGAGGAATTGGACAGGAGTGTAATAAAACCAACAGAGATAGACAAACAGGGGAAACCAAAACTCTATCTCACAGCACGCTCACACAGAGGAATAAGACAATAAGAGCTTAAGAGGAAAATAAGAGCAGGGAGGAAACAGCAAGACGACAAGAGAATTCCACAACAAAGCACCACTCAATATACTCACCAGCAGGACTGGGACACAACAGCACACAGACCAACACAGCAACAAGCTATAGTCGGCGTGGGAAGACAGACTCTACCATCTTAAAAAGGCGGGGAGTAAATATGATAGGCTTCCAACAACATGTGATCCCAGAGGTAACAGCAGGGTAGCAGAGGTTAACTCTTGCTAGCCTGACCATTAATAAGCACTCAGCTGGTCGATGCCCAAGCCTGTCTGTGTAACTCAGAAACACCAGAGAAGCCATAGTGTGGAGTGTCAGAATCTGCAGTGTGAACAGCGCCTGATGCCTCCATGACACTCCGCGAGGCTTGAGAAAACCTCTGTGTGACTTCCTTCTGCTGGGTACAGCATTGAATTGCTGCGGTAACCCTGGATGTCAATGCCCCGCCACTGCAGAGGGGTCTTTTTGTCAGCTTTGCCCGGGTGCCGGGGTGCCGCGACCTCTGCAGCGCGGATCTGTCGGGAGCTCAGTCTCATCCTAAGTTCTCGTGTGATGGATGGCGGATCAGAAAACTGATGCATGAAAGGCTCCGTTATCAGAAGAGCCCACGACCGTCCTGTGTGGCCGGAGGTCCCACGACCCCCATCCCCCCGCCAGTCTCCACACTGGAGGATATCTGCGGAGGCTGAGGACCTCCAGGTTTCCTCAATCTTATGTACTCCGGCTATCCAGACAATAGATGAAGAACAGATGCCCCGGGCAGCGTGGCCCCCACAACTGGAGCACACCGGGGTGCAGCAATGTATGTGTGGGAGAAAAACGATCCAGGGAGAAGCCAAACAAGTGACGGAGAACGTGCGGCCACGAGACACACAGAGTACCACATGAAGGACAACATGGCCACGTTTCTACATGCTCCATATGGGGGTTCACCCTCTGCAGCACCCCCAGAATCATCCCCATAGTATTGATGGTGCCTGGATGTCAGCACTGATTCACCTGCAGTCTCCGATGACGGGTTGTGTGTGGCGCTGATTTGGGTAGTGTTGGTGGGTGCTATGATTTACCCTCTGTCACAAACCACCGGGGGGTCACTCAGAAATCCCCCGCGCTGGCTACCAGTACGTCACAATCGGGGGGTAACAAGTGGGGGTCACCCCTCCTTTATACCTCCCGACCGACAGACAGAGCACGTGATGCGCTCTCTAGCGCCCCTCTTATAGTCAGGCCAATTATGGAATTGCCCGACGATAAGCAAGGAGGCCGCTATACTACTTATGCCGATTATTGAAGGGTCCCCAGTGAGAGTAGGGTATATATTCCCCCGACCTCCGCGGGCGGAATATATAAAACCTCCCCGGATCTCACTGGCCTCCCCACAATAATCCTTGGCACAACTCGCTGCCACCAACCGCTTCACGGTAACTATTAGCCGAACACACAGACGTGGGATTCAAGATCGAGATAACAGAACAGCCCAAGATTAATTATATAATTTAATCAGCCTAAAGCACACTAGAAACTACAATATATACAATAGGGAATCTACAGAATATACATATGTCAGAGTACAGTTACAGATAAAGCATGGTTTACAACAGGTATGCAATTCAATCAGTTACCTTGTGCGTCTGGCCACAGGGGGGCGCTGTAGACCAGGTTTCCAGGAACTCCCACAGATGTTTCCTGCACGTGACCCCCAGCGGAAGAACACTGGAAAATGGCCGAAGTAGGGTTATCAACCTGGGCAAGTCCAGGTCCCCTCCTACCTTCGTGACCTCAGAGGGAGCACTGCTCCACCCCTGGCTGGAGTTATGGACAAAATCCACAACATGGAATATGGCCATAACTTGGCCTGGGAGCGTCGTAGGCGGACGCCAATGCTCTCATTGTGACAGTTATGAATTTAGCTACAGAACGAGGGGACTCATGACCTGTCTGCCAGTTCCCCATTGGCTGATATCACGCCTGGGGCATTTCCCAATGTCCTGCTCCCATAAAAAGGGTGTGCCGGCATCGTCCGCATGCGGAGACACCATTTTTATGGTTGCCATATTTATCGGAAATATGGCTTGCGAGATATGAACCATTTTTTACTGGAGTCGTTCTGTCTGGCTAGTTCCAGAGCCTTATAATGAGATACAACTCTTGTTACAGGGTGACGGCAGGGAGTCATCCTGTGTCCTTTGTTCCCACATCACCTAATTTCCATATCACAGGAGATGGCCATGGGATGGGTTGCTAAACAAGTTGTGTGAAGGAAAGGGGGGGTGACACCAGGAGAGGGCTTCCTGACATAACTTGAATATCATGATTTATCGTCATATCTCCGGATTTACCTCACACCTCCCCCCTTTTGAGGGCGCTAGGGGGCAGCACACTCCGGTGTTCCCCCGTGCGCCCGTCCGCGACCTCTCCTTGTCGGGACAGCCCGTCTGCGTTACCGTGGTCACGGCCCCTTTTGTGGCGAATGGTGAAGTTGTATTGCTGGAGCGCAAGGCTCCATCGCAACAGTCGCCCATTCGTCCCAGAGACGGTGTGCAACCAGCTGAGGGGGTTGTGGTCCGTCTCCACGATGAAGTGGCGCCCGTATAGATAGGGTTGCAGACGCTGCAGGGCCCACACTATGGCCAGGCACTCCTTCTCCATTGTGGAATAGGCCACTTCCCTCGGTAACAGCTTCCTGCTCAGGTACAAGACTGGGTGCTCTTGGCTCGCAGAGTCCACCTGGCTGAGCACCGCACCGAGGCCGAAGTCACTGGCGTCGGTCTGTACTACAAACGGCCGCGTGAAGTCGGCTGCCTGTAGCACGGGCGGGCTGGACAGGGCGTCCTTTAGGGCCCGGAAGGCTGTCTCGCAGTCCATTGTCCAATCGACTGCAGAGGGCAGCTTCTTCTTGGTGAGGTCCGTCAGGGGCTTTGCCAGGCTACTATAGCATGGAACAAACCTCCTATAGTACCCAGCGGTCCCCAAGAAGGACATCACCTGCTTCTTGGTCCTGGGGGTGGGCCAGGATGCGATGGCCTCCACTTTCTCAGGCTCGGGCTTCAGTGTTCCCCCGCCTACCCGGTGATCGAGGTACTGGACCTCGCTCATGGCCAGCTGACACTTGCCCGGCTTGATGGTCAAACCTGCCCGGTGGACCCGCCTGAGCACCTGTGCTAGATGCTCTAGGTGATCTTCCCAGGTGGGACTGAAGACGGCAATGTCATCCAGGTACGCGGCCGCGTACCCTTCAAGTCCCTTGAGCAGGGTGTTGACCATCCGCTGGAAAGTGGCAGGGGCATTCCTCATCCCGAATGGCATCACCGTGGACTCGTACAGTCCAAATGGGGTAATAAAGGCAGAGCGTTCCCTGGCCTTGCGAGTCAGGGGGATCTGCCAATATCCCCGGCTCAGGTCCATGATGGTCAGGTACTGAGCCCCGGCCAACTGATCGAGCAGGTCATCGATGCGTGGCATTGGGTACGCATCGGCGACCGTGACAGCATTGAGCCCCCTGTAGTCCACGCAGAACCGAGTGGTTCGGTCCTTCTTAGGGACGAGGACTACAGGCGAGGCCCAAGCGCTGTTGGATGCCTGGATCACCCCCAGCTTCAGCATCTCGTCAATCTCCTGGCGCATGTGTTGCTGCACCTCCAGGGAGACCCGATATGCTGAACGCCGGATCGGGGGATGATCCCCAGTGTCCACGTGATGGACAGCCAAGTCAGTCCTTCCGGGCTGGTTGGTAAACAACCCCCGGAAGGGGTGTAGGGTGGCCCACAGCTGGGACCGTTGGTCCTCCAAGAGCTGGTGGCCAACCTCCACATCCTCAATGGATCCGCCTGCCCTAACCTGGGCTAGCATATCCAAGAGGGTTTCCGCTTCTCCCTCCTCGGGCAGGTTGCACACGGGGAGCGCACATGCCTCCCGCTCATGATGTGCCTTCATCATGTTCACATGGAAGGGCTTCCGCCTTCCACGGGCAGGGTCCAGGGTGACCAGGTACGTCACAGGGTTGAGCTGCTGGTACACGAGGTATGGGCCTTCCCAGGCTGCCTGAAGCTTGTCCTGTGGTACGGGGACCAGTACCCACACCTTTTGACCCACTTGGTAGGTCCTCTCACAAGCGTTCTGGTCGTACCAACGCTTCTGATCGGCCTGGGCTTGAGCCATATTGTCGTGTACCAGTTGCGTCAAGGCCTGCATTTTGTCCCGGAAGCGCATGACATACTCGATAACCGACACTCCAGGGGTGGCCAAATCCCCTTCCCAAGCCTCTTTCACCAGAGCCAGGGGGCCCCGCACACGTCGCCCGTACAGGAGCTCAAACGGTGAGAATCCTGTTGAGGCCTGTGGAACCTCCCGGTAAGCAAATAACAGGTGTGGGAGATACCGCTCCCAGTCACGCCCATGGGAGTCGACCAACATCTTAAGCATCTGCTTTAAGGTGCCATTGAACCGCTCGCACAGGCCATTAGTCTGTGGATGGTACGGGCTGGCCACCAGATGTCGCACCTGGACCTGCTTACAGAGGGCCTCCATCAGCTGGGACATGAATTGGGTCCCCCGGTCAGTGAGCATTTCCTGGGGAAAACCCACTCGGGAGAAAATCTCCAGCAATGCGGTGGCCACCTTGTCAGCCCGAATGGACGACAAGGCCACTGCTTCTGGGTACCGGGTGGCATAGTCCACTACCGTCAGTATGAAGCGTTTCCCGGAGCTGCTGGGGATGGCCAGCGGGCCGACCAGATCCACAGCCACCCTCCTGAAAGGCTCATCGATGATGGGCAGAGATACCAGTGGGGCTTTGGGGCGTGGCCCCGCCTTCCCCACTCTCTGACAGGTTTCACACGAACGGCAGTAGGCAGCCACATCGGCCCCCATTTTTGGCCAGTAGAAATGCTGGTTTAACCTGGCCTTGGTCTTAGCGATCCCTAGGTGTCCGGCCATCGGAATCTCATGTGCGATCCGCAACAACTCCGTCCGGAACGGATAGGGTACCACCAACTGTCGGTCCCTGGGCCACGCCTCCGGTGAACCCTGCTGGACCGTGGCCCGGTACAGCCGTCCTTGGTCCCAGACCACTCGCTCCGGGTCCGAGTCCGAGGGAGGCTGGGCCGCCTGCTCCTTAAGAGCTTTCAGGCTGTCGTCAGCTTCTAACGCTGCCTGAAACCCCTGACTAGATGTGGCCAGAATCGACGAGACTGTCACATCTTCGGTCAGTACCCCGGGACCTGTGTCCTGGCCTCCACCTGACTCGGCTGCCACTTGGTCAGAAGGGGAAGAGCTATCGGACCTCCGGGAGGCCCCTTGGCTTCCAGCACTCCCACTGCGGGTGACAGCGGCCACAGCCGCTGCGACCGTGGGTCGTGCCTGCTCCTCCTCCGTTCCTGACCAAGTCGCCGGTTCAGGCAGACCTACCTGGCTTCCTGACACCCCGGTTGTGGGGGAACCATGCACCGAGATCTTACCTGGGAGCACTTCCGCTCCTGGACCGGCCCCAATCTCACCTGCCTGTTCCCCTCCTGCAGCAACAGAACCCCGCTGTGAAATCTCTGGGGACCCCACATTTGCTGTGGTAGCCCCCACCCCACACACTGGTCCTCCCCCTGCAGCACCCTGCTCTCTGCTTATCCCTGCAGAGGGCAACAGATCCCAGCTCACTGGCTGGTTACTTGTAGAGGCATTGTCACACCTTTCTCTGACCCCCTCCCCTGTCACAGCTGCAGCTGTGTGTGTGTCTATGGTGTCTGTGCAAGCAGAAATATCAGAGTTCACTCCCTCCTCCCTTACATCATTCATAGATAACACATTAACATTGTTAGGAGTCATGTCAGTACGGGCTGAAGGTTCAGCCCTTGGGGGGGGCCCAAACTGGGAGGTTATCTGCCCCAAATCTGTCCCAAGTAGCACGTTTGCAGGGATCCGATCAGTTACCCCCACCTCCCTCACCCCCCGCCCTGCGCCCCAGTCCACATAAATGTCAGCAACAGGCAGCGCCGGGTCAGTGCCTCCAATCCCGGAGACAGCGAGGGTTTTTCCAGGGATCAAGTCTTGGGGGGACACCATCTCAGGCCGCACCAGAGTCACCTCCGAGGCGCTGTCTCGCAGTCCTATGGTCACAGACCGGCCGACGGTGACAGGTTGGAAGCTGTCCAGGGACCTACCACCACCCCCACCCACACAATACACCTTGGGCGGCCCTTGGGACGGGGACGGAGCCGGGGCCTTGGGACGCTGAGGGCACATGGCCTTGAAGTGTCCAGGTAGGTTGCACTGGTGGCACCGTCTTGGTTCCGCCACGGGCCTGGAGAGGGGAGTTGAGGGGGACACCCCCTGCAGTCTAGGGGCAGGTGGGGCAGTCGCCGAATTCATCTTACCCCCTCTCCAGGTGCTGCTGGTGGCCGCTCTCCTGGCCTCAGGGGCCCGGTTGTTGGTGTAGTCATCGGCAAGGGCAGCTGTAGCCGTGGACCCCTTTGGCTTCTGGTCTCGGATGAACTGGCGGAGATCCTCAGGGCAGTTCCACAAGAGTTGCTCCGTGATGAACAAGTCCAGGATCTCCGGTCCGGTGGAAAGCTGCAGGCCTTGGGTCCAGTGGTCGGCAGCTCGGGCAAGTGCCCGCCGGTGGTCAGCCCAGGAGTCCTTTGGTCCCTTCTGTAGGCTCCGGAACTTCTTGCGGTAGGACTCTGGAGTGAGGTTGTACTGTTGGATCAGGGCCCGCTTGATGGTGTCGTAGCCCTGATCTGCCTCAGCAGGCAAGTCCCCAAGGATATCCAGGGCCTTACCCCTTAAACGGGGGGTCAGGTATTTGGCCCACTGGTCCTTGTCCAGATGGTGCTGCAAGCAAGTCCGTTCAAAAGCAGTCAAGAAAGAGTCCAAGTCTCCATCCTTCTCCAGCACTGGGAAGTCCTCAACACGGACCTTTGGAAGTTTGGTGTCTCGAAGGTCACATGTGGCTGATGAGGGCCGGAGCTGAGCTAGCTGCAGCTGGTAGTCACGGTCTGCCTGTCGCTCTCGCTCTTCACGCGCTGCCTGCCGCTCTCGCTCCGCAGCCTCACGCTCTGCGTGCCGCTCCGCAGCCTCAGCGTCACGCGCTGCCTGCCGCTCTGCCCTGCGCTCTGCCAGGAGTTCCTTGTAGCCCTTCTGGTCTCCAGCCTGGAGAAGGGCCATAGCCATTTGAAGAAGGCTATCCGAGCCTCCCAGGCTCGGTGGAATGGCACGTGGTGATCTGCGGCACGCTGCAGAGCTAGGCGATTCACTGTCCCTTTCAGAGCGGAGGGCTGGCATCTGGCTCGTTGAGGAACCTTGGGTGAGCTCCTCCTCATCTTGTCCAGCAGTGCCAGGTTGCGCAATGTCCTCGGCAGAACGGTTTTCTGGCGTCGAGCTCCTGGAGGACTCGTGGGCAACCTCCTCATTGCTGTCCACAGCACCGTCCTCCCTCTCTTCGGCTCCTGCCTTAGCATTGGCCAGTTGCATAGCTCTGCTCCTGGTGCCATCAGCCATTCTTGCAGACTTTTGGTCACTGACACAGAACTGACACCTGATGCCTCCACACACCTTACAGTATCTGCACTCTGACACTCTAGTGTTGAGCTAGTCTGAAGACCCCAGCAGCCACAGCTGCTGCAGGCAGTCTTTAGTGTCTGGGAGTATGGGTCTCACACTCACACACACTATTATCTCGATCCCACCGCTATGCCACCAATATGTCACAAACCACCGGGGGGTCACTCAGAAATCCCCCGCGCTGGCTACCAGTACGTCACAATCGGGGGGTAACAAGTGGGGGTCACCCCTCCTTTATACCTCCCGACCGACAGACAGAGCACGTGATGCGCTCTCTAGCGCCCCTCTTATAGTCAGGCCAATTATGGAATTGCCCGACGATAAGCAAGGAGGCCGCTATACTACTTATGCCGATTATTGAAGGGTCCCCAGTGAGAGTAGGGTATATATTCCCCCGACCTCCGCGGGCGGAATATATAAAACCTCCCCGGATCTCACTGGCCTCCCCACAATAATCCTTGGCACAACTCGCTGCCACCAACCGCTTCACGGTAACTATTAGCCGAACACACAGACGTGGGATTCAAGATCGAGATAACAGAACAGCCCAAGATTAATTATATAATTTAATCAGCCTAAAGCACACTAGAAACTACAATATATACAATAGGGAATCTACAGAATATACATATGTCAGAGTACAGTTACAGATAAAGCATGTTTTACAAACAGGTATGCAATTCAATCAGTTACCTTGTGCGTCTGGCCACAGGGGGGCGCTGTAGACCAGGTTTCCAGGAACTCCCACAGATGTTTCCTGCACGTGACCCCCAGCGGAAGAACACTGGAAAATGGCCGAAGTAGGGTTATCAACCTGGACAAATCCAGGTCCCCTCCTACCTTCGTGACCTCAGAGGGAGCACTGCTCCACCCCTGGCTGGAGTTATGGACAAAATCCACAACATGGAATATGGCCATAACTTGGCCTGGGAGCGTCGTAGGCGGACGCCAATGCTTTCATTGTGACAGTTATGAATTTAGCTACAGAACGAGGGGACTCATGACCTGTCTGCCAGTTCCCCATTGGCTGATATCACGCCTGGGGCATTTCCCAATGTCCTGCTCCCATAAAAAGGGTGTGCCGGCATCGTCCGCATGCGGAGACACCATTTTTATGGTTGCCATATTTATCGGAAATATGGCTTGCGAGATATGAACCATTTTTTACTGGAGTCGTTCTGTCTGGCTAGTTCCAGAGCCTTATAATGAGATACAACTCTTGTTACAGGGTGACGGCAGGGAGTCATCCTGTGTCCTTTGTTCCCACATCACCTAATTTCCATATCACAGGAGATGGCCATGGGATGGGTTGCTAAACAAGTTGTGTGAAGGAAAGGGGGGGGTGACACCAGGAGAGGGCTTCCTGACATAACTTGAATATCATGATTTATCGTCATATCTCCGGATTTACCTCACACCCTCTACTCATTATGTTATTGGGGTCCCACTGACTTGCATTGCTCTGTATTGTCCTGTTTTTTGGGCACCGTTGCAGTACTAATTTGGGCACTATGTGGCACTGAATGGTGTGTGACTGAGCTGAGAGACGCCATCTGCCACAGTGGGCAGCACTAGGACCCCCAGTCTGAGGGCTCGTGAGGATACAGGGCCTCACCTGGCCACCACTAGGACCCCCAGTCTGAGAGCTCGTGAGGATACAGGGCCTCACCTGGCCACCACTAGGACCCCCAGTCTGAGAGCTCGTGAGGATACAGGGCCTCACCTGGCCACCACTAGGACCCCCAGTCTGAGGGCTCGTGAGGATACAGGGCCTCACCTGGCCACCACTAGGACCCCCAGTCTGAGGGTTCGTGAGGATACAGGGCCTCACCTGGGCACCACTAGGACCCCCAGTCTGAGAGCTCGTGAGGATACAGGGCCTCACCTGGCCACCACTAGGACCCCCAGTCTGAGGGCTCGTGAGGATACAGGGCCTCACCTGGCCACCACTAGGACCCCCAGTCTGAGGGCTCGTGAGGATACAGGGCCTCACCTGGCCACCACTAGGACCCCCAGTCTGAGGGCTCGTGAGGATACAGGGCCTCACCTGGGCACCACTAGGACCCCCAGTCTGAGGGCTCGTGAGGATACAGGGCCTCACCTGGGCACCACTAGGACCCCCAGTCTGAGGGCTCGTGAGGGTACAGGGCCTCACCTGGGCACCACTAGGACCCCCAGTCTGAGGGCTCGTGAGGGTACAGGGCCTCACCTGGGCACCATTAGGAACCTCGGTTTAACGGCTCGTGAGGATACGGGGCCTCACCTGGCCACCACTAGGACCTCCAGTCTGAGGGCTCGTGAGGATACAGGGCCTCACCTGGGCACCACTAGGACCCCCAGTCTGAGGGCTCGTGAGGGTACAGGGCCTCACCTGGGCACCATTAGGAACCTCGGTTTGACGGCTCGTGAGGATACAGGGCCTTACCCGGGCTCGGGTTACTTTGCAGGCTGGGCACTATTAGGACCCACAGTCTGGGGGCTCGTGAGGATACAGGGCCTCACCTGGGCTCGGGTTACTTTGCAGGCTGGGCACTATTAGGACCCACAGTCTGGGGGCTCGTGAGGATACAGGGCCTCACCTGGGCAGTGCAGGCCGCGGGGGCTCGGGTTTCTCTGCAGCCTAGGCACCTTGGCACCCGCTGGTTATTTTGGGGTCGGATCATTCTGCAGACTTTGGCTTCTATATTTAACATCTTGTAGAATCATAAGGATCCCGCTGCCACTTATGGGAAGCAGCGGAGTAAGCGGCTCCGGGTACGCAGCCCTCCTGCTGTGTAATGCTTCTAGATTGCTGAAATTCATGTGTTTAATATTACGTGGCATCTCTTACCGGCCCAGAAATGTGGAGATGCCGCCAGCAGGGATTTTCACTTGACGCATGAACGAGGGGGACACCGCACAGCAATGAGGGGGCTTCCTGCTCCGCTCCGGGCATCGGCAGGAGACAGTGGTTTCTGAAAAACATTTGTGACTTTTTAAAGCCACAAAAATGGTAAAAATGATGAATCAGCCTCTTTATTTTAGTTGTTTTCCACTTCAGGATGAACGCATCACACATGAAGGGTTCTACAATCCGCGGCCGCACTGATACATTGTAACAGCACGGATACATCCTGAGCGGGTCAGACGTGTGCTGCCCCCATATAATATAATAATAATAATAATATTTATTCATTTATATAGCGCTATTCATTCCACAGCGCTTTACATACATTGGTCACACTGTCCCCATTGGGGCTCACAATCTAAGGTCCATATCAGTATATTTTTGAATTGTGGGAGGAAACCGGAGGAAACCCGCAAACCCGGGGAGAACATACAAACTCCTTGCAGATGGTGTCTTTGGTGGGATTTGAACCAAGAATCCCAGTGCTGCAAGACTGCAGCGATAGCCACTGAGCCACCACAAGACTGCAGCGCTAACCACTGAGCCACCACAAGACTGCAGTGCTAACCACAGAGACACCACAAGACTGTAGCGCTAACCACTAAGCCACCACAAGACTACAGCGCTAACCACTGCGCCACCACAAGACTGCAGCGCTAACCACTGAGCCACCACAAGACTGCAGTGCTAACCACAGAGCCACCACAAGACTGTAGAGCTAACCACTGAACCACCAGAAGACTGCAGTGCTAACCACTGAGCCACCACAAGACTGCAGCGCGAACCACTGAGCCACCACAAGACTGCAGCGCAAACCACTGAGCCACCACAAGACTGCAGCACTAACCACTGAGCCACCACAAGACTGCAGTGCTAACCACAGAGCCACCACAAGACTGTAGAGCTAACCACTGAACCACCACAAGACTGCAGTGCTAACCACTGAGCCACCACAAGACTGCAGCGCTAACCACTGAGCCACCACAAGACTGCAGCGCTAACCACTGAGCCACCACAATACTGCAGCGCTAACCACTGAGCCACCACAAGACTGCAGTGCTAACTACTGAGCCACCACAAGACTGCAGTGCTAACCACTGAGCCTCCGTACCGCCCCTATATACACTGTCAGAAATCTACACCATGTTCTAAATTATTATGCAAATGATAGTTTTCTCTGATTTTCCTAAATGGTCGGTGAAAATGACAGTCAGTCTAATAAAAGTCATCACCCGTTAGATTATACACTGATTTTTATTGTAGAAACCTCCCAACGATAACAGTACAGGGGAACCTTGGTTTACGAGAACAATCCGTTCCGGGAGTGGCTTGTAAACCAAGTTACTCGTCTAGCAAAGCAAAATATCCCATAGGAAATAATGCAAGCTCAGATGTTCCACAGTTTGTTCAATGTCCCATCCTGGTCCCCTATTGTGCCATTCCACACATGCACAAACGCGCACAAACACACACAAACGCACACAAACGCGCACAAACACACACACATTATGCTCACCTTACCTTCCGTTCCCTCGCCGGCCTCCTGGTTCTTGTAGTCCGCCGGTGCAGGATGTGTATCAGGTAACCATCGCGACCGATGCCGAAGCTTCCGCTGCCAGAGCGCTGACGTCAAAGGCAGGAGCCGCTTGCCTCTGAATGGTCAGGGTGCTGCCTTTAAGTAGCGGCTGACAGCAGAAGTTCCTCCATCGTCGCGATGGTTACCCGATACACATCCTGCACCGGCGAACTACAAGAACCATGAGGCCGGCGATGGAACGGAAGGTAAGGTGAGCATAATGTGTGTGTGTGTTTGTGCGGGGTGGAAGAGCGGGTCAGAGCGCGGTTAAAGTACGGAACCGGAAGTGTGTGCGGTGAGTATTTGCTCATACGGCAAATCTTGCTCGTAAACTGAGTTACAAATCTACAGCAAGCTTTGCTCATATAGCGAAATACTCGCTGACTGGGTTACTCGTACACCGAGGTTCCACTGTATAATCTTCAAAATGAAAAAAAATCAAAATGCACTGTTCCAAATGATTAGGCACAGGAGAGTTTCTAAACATTTTATATTTATTTTATTTTATACAGGTTTTAAAGACCTGAAAATGCTGATTTGTGGAATTTGCAGCATTAGGAGGTCACATTCACTGAAATAAAAAGCTATTTAATTCCAAAACCTCCTAACAGGCCAAGTTACCTGTAACAGAGGAGCCCTTCTTTGACGTCACCTTCACAATCCTTGCATCCATTGAATGCTTGAGTTTTTGGGGAGTTTCTGCTTGCATTTCTTTGCGTGATGTCACAATCGCCTCCAGAGCTGCTGTTTTGATGTGAACTGCCTCCCACCCTCATAGATCTTTTGCTTGATGATACTCCAAAGGTTCTCTATAGGGTTTAGGTCAGAGGAAGATGGTGGCCACATCATGGGGTTATCTCCTTTTATGCCCATAGCAGCCAATGACACAGGTATTCTTTGCAGCATGAGATGGGGCATTGTCATGCATGAAGTTGGCTTTGCTCCTGAAGGCACGTTTCTGCTTTTTGTACCATGGAAGAAAGTTGTCAGTCAGAAACTCTATATACTTTGCAGAGATCATTTTCACACCTTCAGGAACCGTAAAGGGGCATACCAGAAGTCTCCCCATGATTCCGGCCCAAAACATGACTCCTCCACCTCCTTGACGTCACAGCCTTGTTGGGACATGGTGGCCATCCACCAACCATCCACTACTCCATCCATCTGGACCATCCAGGGTTGCTCCACACTCATCAGTAAAGAAGACTGTTTGATAATTAGTCTTCATGTATGTCTGGGCCCACTGCAGCCGTTTCTGCTCGTGAGCACTGGTTAGGGGGTGGCCAAATAGTAGGTTTATGCACCACATCTAGTCTTTGAAGGACCCTACACCTTGAGGTTCATATACCTGTTTGCTGGTTTGTAATGGCTTTTTAGCAGCTGTTCTCTTAATCCGATGGACTCGCCTGGCAGAAACCTTCCTCATTCTGCCTTTATCAGCCCGAACACGTATGTGCTCTGGATCAGCCACAAATCTCAGCACAGTACGATGATCACACTCACGTTTTCATCCCTTGTCCAAGAGATTGCACTATTTGATGCTTTTCGGCAGCAGAGATCCTTTCTCTTTCCCATGTTACTTGTAAACTGCGGCTGCTTAATATTGTGGCACATCCAGTTTTCCTTTTATTGGCCTCACCTGGAAACTAATGATCACCGGTATCTGAGATTGATTTCAGTGACCAAAGACCCCGAGACACAAACCATCAATGAGCTTCATTATTAATCGATAGGACACTTACATCACATTTGCATAATAATTTGGAACATGGTGTATAGGTGTATGGCTAGGGGTGAGGAGGCCATCTACATCATGTGCAGAACTATCAGCAGTGAGTATATAGCATACACTGTGTGCAGAATTATCAGCAGTGAGTATATAGCATACACCGTGTGCAGAATTATCAGCAGTGAGTATATAGCATACACCGTGTGCAGGATTATCAGCAGTGAGTATATAGCATACACCGTGTGCAGAATTATCAGCAGTGAGTATATAGCATACACCGTGTGCAGGATTATCAGCAGTGAGTATATAGTATATAGCATATACCGTGTGCAGAATTATCAGCAGTGCGTATATAGCATACACCGTGTGCAGAACTATTAGCAGTGAGTATATAGCATACACCATGTGCAGAATTATCAGCAGTCAGTATATAGCATACACCGTGTGCAGGATTATCAGCAGTGAGTATATAGCATACACCGTGTGCAGAATTATCAGCAGTGAGTATATAGCATACACCGTGTGCAGAATTATCAGCAGTGAGTATATAGCATACACCGTGTGCAGAACTATTAGCAGTGAGTATATAGCATACACCATGTGCAGAATTATCAGCAGTGAGTATATAGCATACACACGGTGCAGAATTATCAGCAGTGAGTATATAGCATACACCGTGTACAGAACTATCAGCAGTGAGTATATAGCATACCCCGTGTGCAGGACTATCAGCCGTGAGTATATAGCATACACCGTGTGCAGGACTATCAGCCGTGAGTATATAACATACACCGTGTGCAGAACTATTAGCAGTGAGTATATAGCATACACCGTGTGCAGAATTATCAGCAGTGAGTATATAGCATACACCATGTGCAAAATTATCAGCAGTGAGTATATAGCATACACCGTGTGCAGGATTATCAGCAGTGAGTATATAGCATACACCGTGTGCAGGATTATCAGCAGTGAGTATATAGCATACACCGTGTGTAGAATTATCTGCAGTGAGTATATAGCATACACACGGTGCAGAATTATCAGCAGTGAGTATATAGCATACACCGTGTGTAGAATTATCTGCAGTGAGTATATAGCATACACACGGTGCAGAATTATCAGCAGTGAGTATATAGCATACACACGGTGCAGAATTATCAGCAGTGAGTATATAGCATACACCGTGTGCAGAATTATCAGCAGTGAGTATATAGCATACACCATGTGCAGGACTATCAGCCGTGAGTATATAACATACACCGTGTGCAGAACTATTAGCAGTGAGTATATAGAATACACTGTGTGCAGAACTATTAGCAGTGAGTATATAGCATACACCGTGTGCAGGATTATCAGCAGTGAGTATATAGCATACACCATGTGCAGAACTATTAGCAGTGAGTATATAGAATACACTGTGTGCAGAACTATTAGCAGTGAGTATATAGAATACACTGTGTGCAGAACTATTAGCAGTGAGTATATAGCATACACCGTGTGCAGGATTATCAGCAGTGAGTATATAGCATACACCATGTGCAGGAATATCAGCAGTGAGTACCGTATATAGCATACACCGTGTGCAGAACTGTCAGCAATGTATATACTTATACATTATACCATAAATGTGAATACACTCCTCACATTTATGTAAATCTTTTATTATGTGCACTGACACTGTGCATTGTAGCAAAGTGTCAGATCTTCAGTGTTGCACAAAATGAGAAGCAGCAGTGGATTAGTGACATTTCCTTATTATATTGCTCGCCCCCGCGCAGCCCCAGAGTTAGGCTGGATATTGGTAGCAGAGTTCCTCCTCGGACTGCACATTAGTATTCACCTGAGGAAGTCAACATTGATGTTGAAACGCGTTGTGACTATAAGGGACTACTAATAAAAGGATTGTTTTTTAAAATATCTCTAAAAAAACATTCCCTGGTTTCCTTTAATCAGATATAGCGCTCCATCAGACCGGCGGCTTTTTTCCTTGCAGATCTTCAGTGTTGTCCCAGTTACAGAAATGTCAGGGGTGTACTCACTTTTGTGATACTCTGTAGTTCCTAACACCATATAAGCAGGTAAATTCCTCTAATACCAGTATACGGCACTGCTGGAGAGGCATAGGGGCTGCAGTCCGGAGATACGGGCGGAGTATATGTAGAGCATATAGACCGTTTAGTTCATTGTTTCCTTTCCGTCTCCGCCCCAATTCCTCGCGTTCCATGGGACGACGCTATCTCCGCTCCTTCTTTGTGGGGATATAATCAATAATTCTAAATCTTCATTATTTCTCTGTGGGTTTCATTTCAAGAAAATGTCTAGAGACTGGAAGACGTAATTTTTACATTTGTTCTGTAAATCAGGGATGATTTATTCCCATGTTGTTTCACTGACTGTAAAGAACGGGCGATGTAAGAGGCAAATAACCGTTACGGAGGGACGCGGTGACCAGTGATTGATCCTATTAATCGTATCAGTTATTGGATGGGTAAAATTGGCCACTTTCAACATTAAATAGCAATTTGTAGACCAGAGAATCGTTCCTTTCTTTGCACACCAGTTAGATAAGTTTCTGTTAATTCTTAATTTCTTTTCACTTATAGATTAGTGATGAGGGGTCTCATAGATGCCTCCCATCACTAATCTAGGGCTTAATGACAGCTGTGAGCTGACATTAACCCCTTATTACCCTGATTGCCAACGCACCAGGGCAATCGGGAAAAGCTGGATAAACTGCTGGGTTTGTTGCATCTAATGGATGCAACAATACTGGGCAGCTCCAGGCTGATATTTTTAGGCTGGGGGGGCCCCCAATAACCCTGCGCCTTTCCAGCCAGAGAATACCAGCCTCCAGCTATCAGGCTTTATCTTGGCTAGGTATTGAAATTGGGGGGACAGCACGCCAATTTTTAAAATTATTTAAAAAATGTAAAAAAAAAAAAGTCGCATGCGGTTCCTCTTATTTTGATACACGGCCAAGATAAGCACACGGCTGGGGGCTGCAGCCTCTAGTCACGCTTTATCTGTGCTGGTATCATAATATGGGGGGCCCTATGCCAAATATGTCATTTATTTATTTTACTGTACGCTATAGGTGCACAGACCCAGTCTGTGACTGGAAACATCAGGCACTGTCACTCAGCGTGGGGCGCGTCTGACTGCAACCAATCACAGACGCCGGTGGGTGGGGGAAGCAGGGAATATGTATGAGCCTAATGAGCGGCCCGGGAAGAAGATCGAGAGGCCATGTGAGCAGCTACAGCTGTCGTGAATCGGTAAGTATGAAGCTTGATCCTACCTCTTTCCGCTGGATTCTAGTCCCTATAGATGGGGACCGGCATCCAGCCAGATACCGGGGATCGGGGTCAGCGGGGGATTGATCTATGAGTCCTCCCATCACTAGTGAGAAACGCAGGAACAAAATGCAAAAAGAATGACCACGCTGCAGTTTGTCAGAAGTTTGTGCAAATAAACTGCAGACAAAAAAAACTGCAGACACAAAAGCTGCAGACAAAAAAAACTGCAGACATAAAAAACTGCAGACACAAAAGCTGCAGAAAAAAAAAACTGCAGACATAAAAAACTGCAGACATAAAAAACTGCAGACAAAAAAAACTGCAGACATAAAAAACTGCAGACATAAAAATTGCAGACACAAAAGCTGCACCGTGCGCACAGCAAATCTGGATTATCATAGAGTTTGCTGGGAGGTCAAAAGTGAGAACTTTCTGACAGCGAAACTGCACCAAAGATGCGGCAACATAAGCAGCAAAAAAATGCAGCGTGTGCATGAGGCCTTAGACGTATTTTTGGGAACAGGGATAGTTATGTAGGTGCCCCTGTTCCATGTTTCCTCGTCACACCCCGTGACGACTACTGTGTAACATGAGGGTAACTGTGATCTTGATCCTGAACATATCCGGAGGCCTGAATATAAGAGGGTGTTCACACTTACAGTCATATGAAAAAGTTTGTGCACCCCTATTAATGGTAACTTTTTTTCTTTATAACAATTTGGGTTTTTGCTATTTCAGTTGCATATATATAATAACTGATGGACTGAGTAATATTTCTGGATTGAAATGAGGTTTATTGTAATAACAGAAAATGTGCAATCCGCATTTAAACAAAATTTGACCGGTGCAAAAGTATGGGCACCTCAACATAAAAGTGACATTAATATTTTGTAGACCCTCCTTTTGCAGAAATCACATTCTCTAGTGGCTTCCTGTAGCTGTTAATGAGTTCCTGGATCCTGGATAAAGGTAGATTTGACCATTCCTGTTTACAAAACAATTCCAGTTCAGGTAAGTTTGATGGTCTCGAGCATGGACAGCCGCTTCACATCATCCCACAGATTTTCAATGATATTCAGGTCTGGGGACTGGGATGGCCATTCCAGAACATTGTAATTGTTCCTCTGCATGAATGCCTGAGTAGATTTGGAGCGGTGTTTTGGATCATTGTCTTGCTGAAATATCCATCCCCTGCGTAACTTCAACTTCGTCACTGATTCTTGCACATTATTGTCAAGAATCTGCTGATACTGAGTTGAATCCATGCGACCCTCAACTTTAACAAGATTCCCGGTGCCGGCATTGGCCACACAGCCCCGAAGCATGATGGGACCTCCACCAAATTTTACTGTGGGTAGCAAGTGCTTTTCTTGGAATGCCGTGTTTTTTTGCCTCCATGCATAACGCCTTTTTGTATGACCAAACAACTCAATCTTTGTTTCATCAGTCCACAGGACCTTCTTCCAAAATGTAACTGGCTTGTCCAAATGTGCTTTTGCATACCTCAGGCGACTGTTTGTGGCGTGCTTGCAGAAACGGCTTCTTTCGCATCACTCTCCCATACAGCTTCTCCTTGTGCAACGTGTGCTGTATTGTTGACCGATGCACATTGACACCATCTGCAGCAAGATGATGCTGCAGGTCTTTGGAGGTGGTCTGTGGATTGTCCTTGACTGTTCTCACCATTCTTCTTCTCTGCCTTTCTGATATTTTTCTTGGCCTGCCACTTCTGCGCTTAACAAGAACTGTACCTGTGTTCTTCCATTTCCTTACTATGTTCCTCACAGTGGAAACTGACATTGTAAATCTCTGAGGCAACTTTTTGTACCTTCCCCTGAACAACTATGCTGAATAATCTTTGTTTTCAGATCATTTGAGAGTTGTTTTGAGGAGCCCATGATGCCGCTCTTCATAGGAGATTCAAATAGGAGAACAACTTGCAAGTGGCCACCTTAAATACCTTTTCTCATGATTGGATGCACCTGCCTATGAAGTTCAAAGCTCAATGAGGTTACAAAACCAATTTAGTGCTTTAGTAAGTCAGTAAAAAGTAGTTAGGAGTGTTCAAATCAAGAAATTGATAAGGGTGCCTATACTTTTGTACCGGTCAAATTTTGTTTAAATGCGGATTGCACATTTTCTTTTAGTACAATAAACCTCATTTCAATGCAGAAATATTACTCAGTCCATCAGTTATTAGATATATGAAGCTGAAATAGCAAAAACCCAAATTGTTATAAAGAAAAAGGGTTATCATTAATAGGGGTGCCCAAACTTTTTCATATGACTGTATGCAATCACATTATTGTAGTTTTGCTTTTTCCGTTCTCCCGTCATGGTGTCACTTTGTTTCTCCGGGTTTGTACAGGAGACATTCAAGGTGGAAACAGTCGTGAACTCATTGAGCTTGCTCTGATACCTTTACTTGACAATCGCTGGCATTTCCCAGGGGCGTGAGCACTTTGTATATGCACAGCTGAGTGATGGTAACTCCCCCCTATACAGAGTGAGGACCCCAGCCCCGTACAGATGACGGACCCTCTCTCGGCCTGATGTTATATCCGCTCCCTTACGGCCGTACGGTATATAGACATCATTAGACGGTTAATGAGGCTGGTTACATGTAGAGGATACAATGTATCCAGCAATGCCTCTCCACTGATCGCCGTCTGGACGTGCGAGGAATAATGGCCGCCCGGCGTCTCCAGCACACGCAGACGTCTCTCCATGAAGTTTCCGGAAAGTGACAGATCTTCATGTAGCAATCAGTTACTTAGGGGAATAGGCTTTCCCTCGCCTGCCTCCATCTTTGCGTTCAATGATCACCCTGCCTGCATAGTAATCGCCCGCCTCCTGGGATCAGCGACGAGCGGCATCTGAAGGTAGACGACTGCGTGAGAAGCTTCCATCTGAAGATGACAAGAAACCTTTCATCTCTTCCCTGTAATATCAGCCGCTAATAGCGACGAGCAGGAAAGGGTTACTGATAGAAATAGGTCGCGGCTTTGATCCGCCTGCAGCGCGCAGCGACAATCTTGCCGTCACCACTTTCCTTTCTGCTTTAATAAATGGTCCCCTGGTACCAAACCTGGTTTCATGTCTGGGTAAGAGGCTGCGGATCCCGCGGGAGACGCAGAGACGCGGTGACATGTTGCTGTTTGCAGAGTTACATTTTCATTATAAATCACAAAGAGGCGGCTGTCACCCCCGGAGCCGACAGCGAGCGGCGCTCAGCGTGCAACATCACCAACAAATCACAGGAGCTTAATGGGTACAACACATCCAGCGAAACACCTGCAACGTAACAGCAGTACCTGGGAGCAGCGAGCGCCAGCGGCCCCATGGGAAAAAGCAAGCGGTGAAGCCAAGCTCCGAGGCATCCGCCAAATCACTGCTTCATATTGGGCCTCAGCGGTGGTCATAGTGTGTCCGCCAAATCACTGCTTCATATTGGGTCTCAGCGGTGGTCATAGTGCATCCGCCAAATCACTGCTTCATATTGGGCCTCAGCGGTGGTCATAGTGTGTCCACCAAATCACAGCTTCATATTGGGCCTCAGCGGTGGTCATAGTGCATCCGCCAAATCACTGCTTCATATTGGGCCTCAGCGGTGGTCATTAGTGTGTCCGCCAAATCACTGCTTCATATTGTGTCTCAGCGGTGGTCATAGTGCATCCCCCATACTCTGGAACGCTCTACCTCAGCACATCAGACTCTCCACGACCGTGGAAAGCTTCAAGAGGAACCTCAAGACCCACCTCTTCCAACAAGCCTACAACCTACAATAGCCTTCAGCCCAGTAGACCACTGCGCAACCAGCTCTGTCCTCACCTATTGTACCATCACCCATTCCCTGTAGACTGTGAGCCCTCGCGGGCAGGGTCCTCTCTCCTCCTATACCAGTCTGTCTTGTACTGTTAATGATTGTTGTACGTATACCCTCTTTCACTTGTAAAGCGCCATGGAATAAATGGCGCTATAATAATAAATAATAATAATAATAATAATAATAATCCGCCAAATCACTGCTTCATATTGGGCCTCAGCGGTGGTCATAGTGTGTCCACCAAATCACAGCTTCATATTGGGCCTCAGCGGTGGTCATAGTGTGTCCGCCAAATCACTGCTTCATATTGGGCCTCAGCGGTGGTCATAGTGTGTCCACCAAATCACAGCTTCATATTGGGCCTCAGCGGTGGTCATGGTGCATCCGCCAAATCACTGCTTCATATTGGGCCTCAGCGGTGGTCATAGTGTGTCTGCCAAATCACTGCTTCATATTGGGCCTCAGCGGTGGTCATAGTGCGTCCGCCAAATCACAGCTTCATATTGGGTCTCGGCGGTGGTCATAGTGCATCCGCCAAATCACTGCTTCATATTGGGTCTCGGCGGTGGTCATAGTGCATCCACCAAATCACTGCTTCATATTGTGTCTCAGCGGTGGTCATAGTGCATCCGCCAAATCACTGCTTCATATTGGGTCTCGGCGGTGGTCATAGTGCGTCCACCAAATCACAGCTTCATATTGGGCCTCAGCGGTGGTCATAGTGCATCCGCCAAATCACTGCTTCATATTGGGTCTCGGCGGTGGTCATAGTGCGTCCACCAAATCACTGCTTCATATTGTGTCTCAGCGGTGGTCATAGTGCATCCGCCAAATCACTGCTTCATATTGGGTCTCGGCGGTGGTCATAGTGTGTCCACCAAATCACTGCTTCATATTGGGCCTCAGCGGTGGTCATAGTGTGTCCGCCAAATCACTGCTTCATATTGGGCCTCAGCGGTGGTCATAGTGCATCCGCCAAATCACAGCTTCATATTGGGCCTCAGCGGTGGTCATAGTGCGTCCACCAAATCACTGCTTCATATTGGGCCTCAGCGGTGGTCATAGTGCATCCACCAAATCACAGCTTCATATTGGGCCTCAGCGGTGGTCATAGTGCATCCGCCAAATCACTGCTTCATATTGTGTCTCAGCGGTGGTCATAGTGCATCCGCCAAATCACTGCTTCATATTGGGTCTCGGCGGTGGTCATAGTGCATCCGCCAAATCACAGCTTCATATTGTGTCTCAGCGGTGGTCATAGTGCATCCGCCAAATCACTGCTTCATATTGGGTCTCGGCGGTGGTCATTAGTGTGTCCGCCAAATCACTGCTTCATATTGGGTCTCGGCGATGGTCATAGTGTGTCCACCAAATCACTGCTTCATATTGGGCCTCAGCGGTGGTCATAGTGTGTCCGCCAAATCACAGCTTCATATTGGGCCTCAGCGGTGGTCATAGTGCATCCGCCAAATCACAGCTTCATATTGGGCCTCAGCGGTGGTCATAGTGTGTCCACCAAATCACTGCTTCATATTGGGCCTCAGCGGTGGTCATAGTGCGTCCACCAAATCACAGCTTCATATTGGGCCTCAGCGGTGGTCATAGTGTGTCCGCCAAATCACTGCTTCATATTGGGTCTCAGCGGTGGTCATAGTGTGTCCATCAAATCACAGCTTCATATTGGGCCTCAGCGGTGGTCATAGTGCATCCGCCAAATCACTGCTTCATATTGGGTCTCGGCGGTGGTCATAGTGCGTCCACCAAATCACTGCTTCATATTGTGTCTCAGCGGTGGTCATAGTGCATCCGCCAAATCACTGCTTCATATTGGGTCTCGGCGGTGGTCATAGTGTGTCCACCAAATCACTGCTTCATATTGGGCCTCAGCGGTGGTCATAGTGCGTCCACCAAATCACTGCTTCATATTGGGCCTCAGCGGTGGTCATAGTGCATCCGCCAAATCACAGCTTCATATTGGGCCTCAGCGGTGGTCATAGTGCGTCCACCAAATCACAGCTTCATATTGGGCCTCAGCGGTGGTCATAGTGCGTCCGCCAAATCACTGCTTCATATTGTGTCTCAGCGGTGGTCATAGTGTGTCCACCAAATCACTGCTTCATATTGGGCCTCAGCGGTGGTCATAGTGCGTCCGCCAAATCACTGCTTCATATTGTGTCTCAGCGGTGGTCATAGTGCGTCCACCAAATCACTGCTTCATATTGTGTCTCAGCGGTGGTCATAGTGCATCCGCCAAATCACTGCTTCATATTGGGCCTCAGCGGTGGTCATAGTGTGTCCGCCAAATCACTGCTTCATATTGGGTCTCGGCGGTGGTCATAGTGTGTCCGCCAAATCACTGCTTCATATTGGGTCTCGGCGGTGGTCATAGTGCGTCCGCCAAATCACTGCTTCATATTGGGTCTCGGCGGTGGTCATAGTGCGTCCACCAAATCACTGCTTCATATTGGGTCTCAGCGGTGGTCATAGTGTGTCCACCAAATCACTGCTTCATATTGGGCCTCAGCGGTGGTCATAGTGTGTCCACCAAATCACTGCTTCATATTGGGTCTCAGCGGTGGTCATAGTGCGTCCGCCAAATCACAGCTTCATATTGTGTCCCAGTGGTGGTCATAGTGCGTCCACCAAATCACTGCTTCATATTGGGTCTCGGCGGTGGTCATAGTGCATCCGCCAAATCACTGCTTCGTATTGGGCCTCAGCGGTGGTCATAGTGTGTCCGCCAAATCACAGCTTCATATTGGGTCTCGGCGGTGGTCATAGTGCATCCGCCAAATCACTGCTTCATATTGGGCCTCAGCGGTGGTCATAGTGCATCCGCCAAATCACTGCTTCGTATTGGGCCTCAGTGGTGGTCATAGTCCAAGTCAAAAACTTGGAAATGCTCCCAATTACCATAAAGGGGATATCCGGTACTTATATTTACCCTGTACCTAAAAACTAACAGACAGGAAGCTTCCTCAGTTAGGTACTACATCTGGGTAATAGAAATGTAAAAAGCATATATAGTACGGGAGGAATAGAACGAGGTGATGGCCCCAGGGGACAGGACCGGGGCAGAATAGTGGAGCCCAGATTCAACATGAGCCAACAATGCGGAGCTGCAGCTAAAAAGTCAACAACATTCTGGGATGTATCAAGACAAGCATTGACTCTAGATCAAGAGAGGTCATTATTCCCCTATACTCTGCCCTGGTCACACCCCACCTGGAATACTGCGTACAGTTCTGTGCGCCCCAATTCAAGAAAGACATCGATACAGTGCCTTGCGAAAGTATTCAGCCCCCTTGAATTTTTCACCCTTTTCCCACATTTCAGGCTTCAAACATAAAGATAAAATGTTAATGTTCTGGTGAAGAATCTACAACAAGTGACACAATTGTGAAGATGAAGGAAATTTATTGCTTATTTTAAACTTTTATAAAAAATAAATAACTGATAATTGTTACGTGCAATATTATTCATCCCCTGTAAGTGAATACTTTGTAGCGCCCCCTTTTGCTGCGGTTACAGCACAGTCTCTTGGGGTATGTGTCTATCAGTTTTGCACATGGAGAGGTGAAATTCTCGCCCATTCTTTGTAAACAGCTGGAGCTGAGTGAGGTTGGATGGAGGCGTTTGTGAACAGCAGTTTTCAGCTCTCTCCACAGGTTCTCGATTGGGTTCAGGTCTCGACTGTGACTTGGCCATTCTAACACCTGGATACGGTTATTTGTGAACCATTCCATTGCAGATTTTGCTTTATGTTTGGGGTCATTGTCTTGTTGGAAGACAAATCTCCGTCCCAGTCTCAGGTCTTTTGCAGACTCCAACAGGTTTTCTTCTAGAATGGTCCTGTATTTGGCTCCATCCATCTTCCCATCAATTTTAACCATCTTCCCTGTCCCTGCTGAAGAAAAGCAGGCCCAAATCATGATGTTGCCACCACCATGTTTGACAGTGGGGATGGGGTGTTCAGGGTGATGAGCTGTGTTGGGCACATATTGTTTGGTATTGTGCCCAAATAGTGTGATTTTGGTTTCCTCTGAGCAGAGCACCTTCTTCCACATGTTTGGTGTCTCCGGTGGCTTGTGGGAAACTGTAAACAACACTTTTTATGGATATCTTTGAGAAATGGCTTCTTCTTGCCACTCTTCCATAAAGGCCAGATTTGTGCAGTGTAGACTGATTGTTGTCCTATGGACAGACTCTCCCACCTCAGCTGTAGATCTCTGCAGATCATCCAGAGGGATCATGGGCCTCTTGGCTGCATCTCTGATCAGTCTTCTCCTTGTGTGAGATGATAGTTTGCATGGACGGCCGGGTCTTGGTAGATTTGCAGTGGTATTATTCTCCTTCCATTATCAATATGATCGCTTGCACAGGGCTTCTCGGGATATTAAAGTTGTGGAAATCTTTTCGTAACCAAATCCGGCTTTAAACTTCTCCACAACAGTATCACGGACCTGCCTGTTGTGTTCCTTGGTCTTCATGATGCTCTCTGCACTTTATACAGAACATGAGACTATCACAGAGCAGGGGCATTATACGGAGACTTGTTACACACAGGGGCTTATATTTATCATCATCAGTCATTTAGGACAACATTGGATCATTCAGAGATCCTCAATGAACTTCTGGAGGGAGTTTCTGCACTGAAAGTAAAGGGGATGAATAATATTGCACGCACCAATTTTCAGTTATTTATTTTTTACAAAAGTTTAAAATCAGCAATAAATTTCGTTCAACTTCACAATTGTGTCCACTTGTTGTTGGTTCTTCACCATAAGATTTAATTTTTATATCTTTATGTTTGAAGCCTAAAATGTGGGAAAAGGTTGAAAAAGTCATGGGGGCTGAATACTTTTGCAAGGCACTGTATATTGGAGCAAGTCCAGAGAAGAGCAACCAAGATGGTAGCAGGTCTGCAAACCATGTCATATGAAGAACGGCTAAAAGAACTAGGAATGTTTAGTTTGAAAAAGATGACGCTGAAAGGAGACTTAATAGCGGTCTACAAATATCTGAGAGGTAGTCACAGAAGGAACCCCCCTATTCGCATTAGCACAAGGAAGTACAAGAAGCAATGGGATGAAACTTAAAGGAAGGAGATTCAGATTAGACATTAGGAAAAACGTTTTGACAGTGAGGCCAGTCAGGGAGTGGAACAGGCGACCACGGGAGGCAGTGAGGGCAGTCAGGGAGTGGAACAGCTGAACATGGGAGGCAGTGAGGGCAGTCAGGGAGTGGAACAGGCGACCACGGGAGGCAGTGAGGGCAGTCAGGGAGTGAAACAGGCGACCACGGGAGACAGTGAGGGCAGTCAGGGAGTGAAACAGGCGACCACGGGAGGCAGTGAGGGCAGTCAGGGAGTGGAACAGGTGACCATGGGAGGCAGTGAGGGCAGTAAGGGAGTGGAACAGGCGACCACAGGAGGCAGTGAGGGCAGTCAGGGAGTGGAACAGGCGACCACAGGAGGCAGTGAGGGCAGTCAGGGAGTGGAACAGGCGACCACAGGAGGCAGTGAGGGCAGTCAGGGAGTGAAACAGGCGACCACGGGAGGCAGTGAGGGCTGTCAGGGAGTGGAACAGGCGACCACAGGAGGCAGTGAGGGCAGTCAGGGAGTGGAACAGGTGACCACAGGAGGCAGTGAGGGCAGTCAGGGAGTGGAACAGGCGACCACGGGAGGCAGTGAGGGCTGTCAGGGAGTGGAACAGGCGACCACGGGAGGCAGTGAGGGCAGTCAGGGAGTGGAACAGCTGAACATGGGAGGCAGTGAGGGCAGTCAGGGAGTGGAACAGGCGACCACAGGAGGCAGTGAGGGCAGTCAGGGAGTGGAACAGGCGACCACAGGAGGCAGTGAGGGCAGTCAGGGAGTGGAACAGGCGACCACGGGAGGCAGTGAGGGCAGTCAGGGAGTGGAACAGCTGAACATGGGAGGCAGTGAGGGCAGTCAGGGAGTGGAACAGGCGACCACAGGAGGCAGTGAGGGCAGTCTGGGAGTGGAACAGGCGACCACGGGAGGCAGTGAGGGCAGTCAGGGAGTGGAACAGGCGACCACAGGAGGCAGTGAGGGCAGTCAGGGAGTGGAACAGGCGACCACGGGAGGCAGTGAGGGCAGTCAGGGAGTGGAACAGCTGAACAAGGGAGGCAGTGAGGGCAGTCAGGGAGTGGAACAGGCGACCACAGGAGGCAGTGAGGGCAGTCTGGGAGTGGAACAGGCGACCACGGGAGGCAGTGAGGGCAGTCAGGGAGTGGAACAGGCGACCACGGGAGGCAGTGAGGGCAGTCAGGGAGTGGAACAGGCGACCACAGGAGGCAGTGAGCTCTCCATCAATGGAAATCTTCAAGTGGAAACTGGATACACATATATTTGGGATGATTTAGGAAAGCCTGCACGGGGTTGGACACAATGGCCCTTGAGGTCCCTTCCAACTCTATCATTCTATGATTCTACTACCTGCTTGCTTGATTTCAGGCAGATAGTAAAAAAAGTCCCGGACCACCCCTTTAAAATGCATAACAGCAAATGACATCACATGGCAAGAAATGACGTCACATAACAGGATATCACATCACGCAGCAAGAAATGATATCCAGGATAGGAAATTACGGGAAATTACGGGACCTGAGAGCCGCCTCTTATCTGACGGCATCCTGGGCTTCTCTTTTGAGCCGCCAGCATGGCATGACGTCACGCATGTTACGTTTCTGCAGGCCGGTTACTCAAAAGAGCAGAAAAAAAAGGGGTTTTCGGGGTTCTGGTCCAGCGGTCACAGATTAATGACGTGGAGGATGTGGACTGATGTGAGGTTCTGCCACTAATTAGCCCTGAGGACAGATGGCGGCCGTGGAGCGCGATGGTCTCGTTTGAGGTTTCGGGATCTTTATCTGTTTGTTACATTGTTTATTTTCTGCTCTTTGTTACTTTCTGTCTCTCACTTGGCATTGCCAGGATCCTGAATTTCTCTCACATCTGCCAGCGCCTGGAAACCGCACAGCGAAGCAGTATGCATCCAACAAAGGGAAGATCCGTCTCCAATCAGCAGATGTTCCCAGCGCCCCCCACCCACATCACCCCCCAGATCTGCGGCTGGGGACAGGAATAGATCTCTGTAAATGTCACAGCGCCCTAAAAGTGACAGCTACCAAGCGTCACAGCCAGCGAAATAAATGATCGCCAGCTCCGGCGCCGCACAAAACTTCCATCCTGACATAAAACCAGGATATAGTGTGTGGCCCTGCATCCGGGGAGATGTAGTGTGCACACCTCGAGTGGTGTCGCCAGGCAGATACCTAGAGAGGCGCGGTGCCACAAGGCAGAGATCTGGAGAGGAGCGGTGCCGCGAGGTAGAGACCTGGAGAGGAGCGGTGCCGCGAGGTAGAGACCTGGAGAGGAGCGGTGCCGCAAGGCAGAGACCTGGAGAGGAGCGGTGCCGCGAGGTAGAGACCTGGAGAGGAGCGGTGCCGCAAGGCAGAGATCTGGAGAGGCGCGGTGCCACAAGGCAGAGATCTGGAGAGGAGCGGTGCCGCGAGGTAGAGACCTGGAGAGGCGCGGTGCCACAAGGCAGAGATCTGGAGAGGAGCGGTGCCGCGAGGTAGAGACCTGGAGAGGAGCGGTGCCGCAAGGCAGAGACCTGGAGAGGAGCGGTGCCGCGAGGTAGAGACCTGGAGAGGAGCGGTGCCGCAAGGCAGAGATCTGGAGAGGCGCGGTGCCACAAGGCAGAGATCTGGAGAGCAGCGGTGCCGCGAGGTAGAGACCTGGAGAGGAGCGGTGCCGCGAGGTAGAGACCTGGAGAGGAGCGGTGCCGCAAGGCAGAGACCTGGAGAGGAGCGGTGCCGCGAGGTAGAGACCTGGAGAGGAGCGGTGCCGCAAGGCAGAGACCTGGAGAGGCGCGGTGCCACAAGGCAGAGATCTGGAAAGGAGCGGTGCCGCAAGGCAGAGATCTGGAGAGGAGTGGTGCCGCGAGGTAGAGACCTGGAGAGGAGCGGTGCCATAACGCAGAGATCTGGAGAGGAGCGGTGCCACGAGGCAGAGACCTGGAGAGGAGCGGTGCCGCAAGGCAGAGACCTGGAGAGGAGCGGTGCCGCGAGGCAGAGATCTGGAGAGGAGCGGTGCCGCGAGGCAGAGATCTGGAGAAGAGCGGTGCCGCGAGGCAGAGATCTGGAGAGGAGCGGTGCCGCAAGGCAGAGACCTGGAGAGGATCGGTGCCGCGAGGCAGAGACCTGGAGAGGATCGGTGCCGCAAGGCAGAGATCTGGAGAGGAGCGGTGCTGCAAGGCAGAGATCTGGAGAAGAGCGGTGTCGCAAGGCAGAGACCTGGAGAGGATCGGTGCCGCGAGGCAGAGACCTGGAGAGGATCGGTGCCGCAAGGCAGAGATCTGGAGAGGAGCGGTGCTGCAAGGCAGAGATCTGGAGAAGAGCGGTGTCGCAAGGCAGAGACCTGGAGAGGATCGGTGCCGCGAGGTAGAGACCTGGAGAGGAGTGGTGCCGCAAGGCAGAGATCTGGAGAGTAGCGGTGCCGCGAGGTAGAGACCTGGAGAGGAGCGGTGCCACGAGGCAGAGATCTGGAGAGGAGCGGTGCCACGAGGTAGAGATCTGGAGAGGAGCGGTGCCACGAGGCAGAGATCTGGAGAGGAGCGGTGCCACGAGGCAGAGATCTGGAGAGGAGCGGTGCCACGAGGCAGAGATCTGGAGAGGAGCGGTGCCACGAGGCAGAGATCTGGAGAGGAGCGGTGCCACGAGGCAGAGACCTGGAGAGGAGCGGTGCCACGAGGCAGAGATCTGGAGAGGAGCGGTGCCACGAGGCAGAGATCTGGAGAGGAGCGGTGCCACGAGGAAGAGATCTGGAGAGGCGCGGTGCCACAAGGCAGAGATCTGGAGAGGAGCGGTGCCACGAGGCAGAGATCTGGAGAGGAGCGGTGCCGCGAGGCAGAGACCTGGAGAGGAGCGGTGCCACGAGGCAGAGACCTGGAGAGGAGCGGTGCCGCAAGGCAGAGACCTGGAGAGGAGCGGTGCTGCAAGGCATAGATCTGGAGAAGAGCGGTGTCGCAAGGCAGAGACCTGGAGAGGATCGGTGCCGCAAGGCAGAGATCTGGAGAGGAGCGGTGCTGCAAGGCAGAGATCTGGAGAAGAGCGGTGTCGCAAGGCAGAGACCAGGAGAGGATCGGTGCCGCGAGGTAGAGACCTGGAGAGGAGCGGTGCCGCAAGGCAGAGATCTGGAGAGTAGCGGTGCCGCGAGGTAGAGACCTGGAGAGGAGCGGTGCCACGAGGCAGAGATCTGGAGAGGAGCGGTGCCACGAGGTAGAGATCTGGAGAGGAGCGGTGCCACGAGGCAGAGATCTGGAGAGGAGCGGTGCCACGAGGCAGAGATCTGGAGAGGAGCGGTGCCACGAGGCAGAGATCTGGAGAGGAGCGGTGCCACGAGGCAGAGATCTGGAGAGGAGCGGTGCCACGAGGCAGAGACCTGGAGAGGAGCGGTGCCACGAGGCAGAGATCTGGAGAGGAGCGGTGCCACGAGGCAGAGATCTGGAGAGGAGCGGTGCCACGAGGCAGAGATCTGGAGAGGCGCGGTGCCACAAGGCAGAGATCTGGAGAGGAGCGGTGCCACGAGGCAGAGATCTGGAGAGGAGCGGTGCCGCGAGGCAGAGACCTGGAGAGGAGCGGTGCCACGAGGCAGAGACCTGGAGAGGAGCGGTGCCGCAAGGCAGAGACCTGGAGAGGAGCGGTGCTGCAAGGCATAGATCTGGAGAAGAGCGGTGTCGCAAGGCAGAGACCTGGAGACGAGCGGTGCCGCGAGGCAGAGATCTGGAGAGGAGCGGTGCCGCGAGGCAGAGATCTGGAGAAGAGCGGTGCCGCGAGGCAGAGATCTGGAGAGGAGCGGTGCTGCAAGGCAGAGATCTGGAGAAGAGCGGTGTCGCAAGGCAGAGACCTGGAGAGGATCGGTGCCGCGAGGCAGAGACCTGGAGAGGATCGGTGCCGCAAGGCAGAGATCTGGAGAGGAGCGGTGCTGCAAGGCAGAGATCTGGAGAAGAGCGGTGTCGCAAGGCAGAGACCTGGAGAGGATCGGTGCCGCGAGGTAGAGACCTGGAGAGGAGCCGTGCCGCAAGGCAGAGATCTGGAGAGGAGTGGTGTCGCGAGGTAGAGACCTGGAGAGGAGCGGTGCCGCACGGCAGAGATCTGGAGAGGAGCTGTGCCGCAAGGCAGAGATCTGGAGAGGAGCGGTGCCGCAAGGCAGAGATCTGGAGAGGAGCGGTGCCGCGAGGCAGAGATCTGGAGAGGAGTGGTGCCACGAGGCAGAGACCTGGAGAGGAGCGGTGCCACGAGGCAGAGATCTGGAGAGGAGCGGTGCCGCAAGGCAGAGATCTGGAGAGGAGCAGTGCCGCAAAGCAGAGATCTGGAGAGGAGCGGTGCCGCGAGGCAGAGATCTGGAGAAGAGCGGTGTCGCAAGGCAGAGACCTGGAGAGGATCGGTGGCGCAAGGCAGAGATCTGGAGAGGAGCGGTGCCGCTAAGCAGAGACCTGGAGAGGAGCGGTGCCGCGAAGCAGAGATCTGGAGAGGAATGGTGCCGCGAGACAGAGACCTGGAGAGGAGCGGTGCCGCGAGGCAGAGATCTGGAGAGGAGCGGTGCCGCAAGGCAGAGATCTGGAGAGGAGCGGTGCCGCGAGGCAGAGATCTGGAGAGGAGTGGTGCCACGAGGCAGAGACCTGGAGAGGAGCGATGCCACGAGGCAGAGATCTGGAGAGGAGCGGTGCCGCAAGGCAGAGATCTGGAGAGGAGCGGTGCCGCAAGGCAGAGACCTGGAGAGGAGCGGTGCCGCGAGGCAGAGATCTGGAGAGGAGCGGTGCCACGAGGCAGAGATCTGGAGAGGAGCGGTGCCACGAGGCAGAGATCTGGAGAGGAGCGGTGCCGCAAGGCAGAGATCTGGAGAGGAGCGGTGCCGCGAGGCAGAGATCTGGAGAGGAGAGGTGCCACGAGGCAGAGATCTGGAGAGGAGCGGTGCTGCAAGGCAGAGATCTGGAGAGGAGCGGTGCCGCAAGGCAGAGATCTGGAGAGGAGCGGTGCCGCAAGGCAGAGATCTGGAGAGGAGTGGTGCCACAAGGCAGAGACCTGGAGAGGAGCGGTGCCGCGAGGCAGAGATCTGGAGAGGAGCGGTGCCGCAAGGCAGAGATCTGGAGAGGAGCGGTGCCGCGAGGCAGAGATCTGGAGAGGAGCGGTGCCGCAAGGCAGAGATCTGGAGAAGAACGGTGCCGCGAGGCAGAGACCTGGAGAGGACCGATGCCGCAAGGCAGAGATCTGGAGAGGAGCGGTGCCGCGAGACAGAGACCTGCAGAGGAGCGGTGCCGCGAGGCAGAGACCTGGAGAGGAGCGGTGCCGCGAGGCAGAGATCTGGAGAGGTGCGGTGCCGCAAGGCAGAGACCTGGAGAGGAGCGGTGCCGCGAGGCAGAGACCTGGAGAGGAGCGGTGCCGCGAGGCAGAGATCTGGAGAGGAGCGGTGCCACGAGGCAGAGACCTGGAGAGGAGCGGTGCCGCGAGGCAGAGAACTGGAGAGGAGCAGTGCAGCAAGGCAGAGATCTGGAGAGGAGCGGTGCCGCAAGGCAGAGATCTGGAGAGGAGCGGTGCCGCGAGGCAGAGATCTGGAGAGGAGCGGTGCCGCAAGGCAGAGATCTGGAGAGGAGTGGTGCCACAAGGCAGAGACCTGGAGAGGAGCGGTGCCGCGAGGCAGAGATCTGGAGAGGAGCGGTGCCGCAAGGCAGAGATCTGGAGAGGAGCGGTGCCGCGAGGCAGAGATCTGGAGAGGAGCGGTGCCGCAAGGCAGAGATCTGGAGAAGAACGGTGCCGCAAGGCAGAGATCTGGAGAGGAGTGGTGCCGCGAGGCAGAGATCTGGAGAGGACCGATGCCGCAAGGCAGAGATCTGGAGAGGAGCGGTGCCGCGAGACAGAGACCTGCAGAGGAGCGGTGCCGCGAGGCAGAGACCTGGAGAGGAGCGGTGCCGCGAGGCAGAGATCTGGAGAGGTGCGGTGCCGCAAGGCAGAGACCTGGAGAGGAGCGGTGCCGCGAGGCAGAGACCTGGAGAGGAGCGGTGCCGCGAGGCAGAGATCTGGAGAGGAGCGGTGCCACGAGGCAGAGACCTGGAGAGGAGCGGTGCCGCGAGGCAGAGAACTGGAGAGGAGCAGTGCAGCAAGGCAGAGATCTAGAGAGGAGCGGTGCCGCAAGGCAGAGATCTGGAGAGGAGCGGTGCCGCGAGGCAGAGATCTGGAGAGGAGCGGTGCCGCAAGGCAGAGATCTGGAGAGGAGCGGTGCTGCAAGGCAGAGATCTGGAGAGGAGCGGTGCCGCGAGGCAGAGATCTGGAGAGGAGCGGTGCCGCAAGGCAGAGATCTGGAGAGGAGCGGTGCCGCGAGGCAGAGATCTGGAGAGGAGTGGTGCCACAAGGCAGGGACCTGGAGAGGAGCGGTGCCGCGAGGCAGAGATCTGGAGAGGAGCGGTGCCGCAAAGCAGAGATCTGGAGAGGAGCGGTGCTGCGAGGCAGAGATCTGGAGAAGAGCGGTGTCGCAAGGCAGAGACCTGGAGAGGATCGGTGGCGCAAGGCAGAGATCTGGAGAGGAGCGGTGCCGCTAAGCAGAGACCTGGAGAGGAGCGGTGCCGCGAAGCAGAGATCTGGAGAGCAATGGTGCCGCGAGACAGAGACCTGGAGAGGAGCGGTGCCGCGAGGCAGAGATCTGGAGAGTAGCGGTTTTACGAGGCAGAGATCTGGAGAGGAGCGGTGCCGCGAGGCAGAGATCTGGAGAGGAGCGGTGCCACGAGGCAGAGATCTGGAGAGGAGCGGTGCCACGAGGCAGAGATCTGGAGAGGAGCGGTGCCGCAAGGCAGAGATCTGGAGAGGAGCGGTGCCGCGAGGCAGAGATCTGGAGAGGAGAGGTGCCACGAGGCAGAGATCTGGAGAGGAGCGGTGCCGCAAGGCAGAGATCTGGAGAGGAGCGGTGCCGCAAGGCAGAGATCTGGAGAGGAGTGGTGCCACAAGGCAGAGACCTGGAGGGGAGCGGTGCCGCGAGGCAGAGATCTGGAGAGGAGCGGTGCCGCGAGGCAGAGATCTGGAGAGGAGCGGTGCCGCAAGGCAGAGATCTGGAGAAGAACGGTGCCGCGAGGCAGAGATCTGGAGAGGAGCGGTGCCGCAAGGCAGAGACCTGGAGAGGAGCGGTGCCTCAAGGCAGAGATCTGGAGAGGAGCGGTGCCGCTAAGCAGAGACCTGGAGAGGAGCGGTGCCGCGAGGCAGAGATCTGGAGAGGACCGATGCCGCAAGGCAGAGATCTGGAGAGGAGCGGTGCCGCGAGGCAGAGATCTGGAGAGGACCGATGCCGCAAGGCAGAGATCTGGAGAGGAGCGGTGCCGCGAGACAGAGACCTGCAGAGGAGCGGTGCCGCGAGGCAGAGACCTGGAGAGGAGCGGTGCCGCGAGGCAGAGATCTGGAGAGGTGTGGTGCCGCAAGGCAGAGATCTGGAGAGGCGCGGTTCCGCAAGCCAGAGACCTGGAGAGGAGCGGTGCTGCAAGGCAATGATCTGGAGAGGAGCTGTGCCGTGAGGTAGAGACCTGGAAAGGCGCAGTGCTGCAAAACAGAGATCTGGAGAGGAGCAGTGCCGTGAGACAGAGACATGTAGAGGCGCGGTGCCGCCAGGCAGAGACCTGGAGAGGCGCATGTGTAATATTAGATATCAGCTCTAGATGTGACTGGAGTAGAAGACATGGCGCCGCTGCGGACCTTTCCAGTGCATGGAGGACTCAGCAGCTCTGGACGTCTGTGGAGACCTGATACCCACAATTAGAAGCGCTAGAGTGGGATGATTTCCACCTGGAGCGAGGCTGATATTTCGGAGAACCCTGCGCCCGTGTAGTTCATCTCCCGCTGCTTTATGAGCTCAGATATAAGGACTCCGAGTATTTTTGTATATTCAGCAGCGCAGGAAATCTCCGTATTACAGGGATTTGTGTAATCTCACGATTTTACACTTGGGAGAATTCAATTAATCCTTGCCCTGTAATGCGCCCATAAGTATCTGTACATGTGTGTGGGGGGGGTCTATGGGGCCCATAAGTATCTGTACACGTGGGGGGGTCTATGGGGACCATAAGTATCTGTACATGTGGGGGGGTCTATGGGGACCATAAGTATCTGTACATGTGGGGGGGGTCTATGGGGCCCATAAGTATCTGTACACGTGGGGGGTCTATGGGGACCATAAGTATCTGTACATGTGGGGGGGTCTATGGGGACCATAAGTATCTGTACATGTGGGGGGGTCTATGGGGACCATAAGTATCTGTACATGTGGGGGGGGGTCTATGGGGCCCATAAGTATCTGTACATGTGGGGGGGTTTATGGGGCCCATAAGTATCTGTACATGTGGGGGGGGGATTTATGGGGTCCATAAGTATCTGTACATGTGGGGGGGTTTATGGGGCCCATAAGTATCTGTACATGTGGGGGGGTCTATGGGGCCCATAAATATCTGTACATGTGGGGGGGTGTCTATGGGGCCCATAAATATCTGTACATGTGGCGGGGTCTATGGGGCCCATAAATATCTGTACATGTGGGGGATCTGTGGGGCCCACAAGAATCTGTACATGTTGGTGGGGGTCTGTGGGGTCCATAAATATCTGTACATGTGGGGGGGTCTATGGGGCCCATAAATATCTGTACATGTGGGGGGGGTCTATGGGGCCCATAAATATCTGTACATGTGGCGGGGTCTATGGGGCCCACAAGAATCTGTACATGTTGGTGGGGGTCTGTGGGGTCCATAAATATCTGTACATGCGGGGAGGTCTGTGGGGCCCATAAGTATCTGTACATGTGGGGGGGTCTGTGGGGCCCATAAGTATCTGTACATATGGGGGGGTCTGTGGGGACCATAAGTATCTGTACATGTGGGGGGGTCTGTGGGGCCCATAAGTATCTGTACATGCGGGGGGGGGTCTATGGGGCCCTCAAGAATCTGTACATGTTGGTGGGGGTCTGTGGGGTCTCGCTGGGCGGCTCCATATTGTGATAAACTATTTTTAATAAACTTGTTATTTGCAGCATTCAGTGCTGGTGATTTGTGGATTTTGGCTGCACAAAGACGAGAGATCTGCTTCCAATAAGACAATGAAATTCCATCTGTCTGGAGACGCTCCATAAATCACGACGCGATCGGCGGTTTATCTGCTCCACACCCACGAACATCCAGCGCGATAATATCAACCATCAGGGCCGCCTGCGCAGGAGAGCGCAGCAAGTGACCGGAGATGCCACCAATGCCCCTGAACATCCTGGAGAAACCCTTTAAGGGATCACATTCAGGGAGACATTTTCATCTGATTTTGTTACAATGTATCAGTTTGGACTTGTTTACTGCACAGAGCGTTGTCTAATGATGGATACAAGTGGAACAAACCCTCAGCTGTGGGAAGACTTAGGCCAGGGCGGGTTTGTAGCCCCTAGAAGTGAACAGTGATGTTGCTTTTAGTGTCAGCGAGAAGAGATTTTGAAAACGATGAAGGATTGAAACAAAATCCATTGGAACGTGGTCAGATGTTTCACTATGTAATGATTAAGATTAGAGATGAGAGGATCGATTAGCACAAATCCTGCAGAATATCGGGCATCTCCCCAAGCGGTCACGTGGGACGAGGCCAACGACAACGTACATGTGCACGTGGCAAGATGAGGCCTCGTCCGTGGTGGAACATCCACAGAGCGCTCCACAGTGAGTGGAGGATGTGGCGGGGCACAATGGCAGGTCCACAGTGAGTGAAGGATGTGGCGGGGCACAATGGCAGGTCCACAGTGAGTGAAGGATGTGGCGGGGCACAATGGCAGGTCCACAGTGAGCGGAGGATGTGGCGGGGCACAATGGCAGGTCCACAGTGAGTGAAGGATGTGGCGGGGCACAATGGCAGGTCCACAGTGAGCGGAGGATGTGGCGGGGCACAATGGCAGGTCCACAGTGAGTGAAGGATATGGTGGGGCAAGATGGCAGGTCCACAGTGAGTGAAGGATGTGGCGGGGCACAATGGCAGGTCCACAGTGAGTGAAGGATGTGGCGGGGCACAATGGCAGGTCCACAGTGAGTGAAGGATGTGGCGGGGCACAATGGCAGGTCCACAGTGAGTGAAGGATGTGGCGGGGCACAATGGCAGGTCCACAGTGAGTGAAGGATGTGGCGGGGCACAATGGCAGGTCCACAGTGAGTGAAGGATGTGGCGGGGCACAATGGCAGGTCCACAGTGAGCGGAGGATGTGGCGGGGCACAATGGCAGGTCCACAGTGAGTGAAGGATATGGTGGGGCAAGATGGCAGGTCCACAGTGAGTGAAGGATGTGGCGGGGCACAATGGCAGGTCCACAGTGAGTGAAGGATGTGGCGGGGCACAATGGCAGGTCCACAGTGAGTGAAGGATGTGGCGGGGCACAATGGCAGGTCCACAGTGAGTGAAGGATGTGGCGGGGCACAATGGCAGGTCCACAGTGAGCGGAGGATGTGGCGGGGCACAATGGTAGGTCCACAGTGAGTGAAGGATATGGTGGGGCAAGATAGCAGGTCCACAGTGAGTGAAGGATGTGGCGGGGCACAATGGCAGGTCCACAGTGAGCGAAGGATGTGGCGGGGCACAATGGCAGGTCCACAGTGAGCGGAGGATGTGGCAGGGCACAATGGCAGGTCCACAGTGAGCGTAGGATGTGGCGGGGCACAATGGCAGGTCCACAGAGAGCGTAGGATGTGGTGGGGCACAATGGCAGGTCCACAGTGAGCGTAGGATGTGGTGGGGCACAATGGCAGGTCCACAGTGAGTGAAGGATGTGGCGGGGCACAATGGCAGGTCCACAGAGAACGTAGGATGTGGTGGGGCACAATGGCAGGTCCACAGTGAGCGTAGGATGTGGTGGGGCACAATGGCAGGTCCACAGTAAGCAGAGGATGTGTCGGGGCACAATGGCAGGTCCACAGAGAGCGGATGATGTGGCGGGGCACAATGGCAGGTCCGCAGTGAACGAAGGATGTGATGGGGCAAGATGGCAGGTCCACAGTAAGCAGAGGATGTGGCGGGGCACAATGGCAGGTCCACAGAGAGGGGAGGATGTGGCGGGGGCAAGATGGCAAGTCCACGGTGAGTGAAGAATGTGGTAGGGCGCGATGGCAGGTCCACAGTGAGCGGAGGATGTGGCGGGGCACAATGGCATGTACACAATGAGTGAAGGATGTGGCGGGGCACAATGGCAGGTCCACAGTGAGCGGAGGATGTGGCGGGGCACAATGGCAGGTCCACAGTGAGCGGAGGATGTGGTGGGGTGAGATGGCAGGTCCACAGTAAGTGAAGGATGTGGTAGGGCGCGATGGCAGGTCCACAGTGAGCAGAGGATGTGGCGGGGCACAATGACAGGTCCACAGTGAGTGAAGAATGTGGCGGGGCACAATGACAGGTCCACAGTGAGCAGAGGATGTGGCGGGGCACAATGGCAGGTCCACAGTGAGTGGAGGATGTGGTGGGATGAGATGGCAGGTCCACAGTAAGTGAAGGATGTGGTAGGGCGCGATGGCAGGTCCACAGTGAGCGAAAGATGTGGTAGGGCGCGATGGCAGGTCTATAGTGAGTAAAGGATGTGGCGGGGTGAAATGGTGTGATGCCCTGGGCAAGCCAGGGGTCACAGGTCATCACACCACCACACCCTACACCCCAGTTAAGAACACCAAAGCTAACCCAAAATCCTTGTTGCCTTCCTCCAGGGGCTGATGTTCACACCAGGGGGTGGGCCAGGCGGTTGGCTCCGCCCACCGAGGAGTTCACAGCTCTGGAGGCGGGAGGAACCAGGCAGACCAGAGTCCAGCTAGGGACAGAAAGGAGTAAACAGCTAAGATGAGTTAAGGAAGTGAAAGTAGTGAAGTGAAGGAAGTAAAGTGGAAAAGGAGGAAAGTAAGAGTGGTGACAGTAAGAAAGCCTGAAGTAGTCCAGCTGAGTGCAGGACAGAGTCAGCAAGGTCAGCAACGGCGGTGATTGTCCGGAGGGGTGACCGTTTGGAAGTTCCTGGAAGGACCGCGGACGGGTGGTGGCCCGGCGGTCTGGAGCAGTGGACAAAGGACAGTCAGCACCAGGGCAGGGGCCTCTCGGATCCCGGAAAGGCTAGGAGTCGCCATAATTTGCCAAATCCATCAGTGAAGGGGACGTAGATTCCCCCAACAACCAAGTCCCGATTGAAGGCAACAGCCCAACCATTACAGTAGAGACACCGCCACCTCTAGGGCACCAGTTTCTAAGGGCCAGCACCTGCGGGCAAAGAGTAGAGCTCCTCCGGTCCAGCTTGAAGCCGGGGAGCGGGTTACCGGTGGGAACCCATCGAGACCATCAACAACATCAGGTGCAGGAAAAAGGGACATCACCGTCACCTACTGGGGAAAGCAAGTGCAGCCGTCCGTGGGAACCGTCTTTCCAGCCGTGTGTTTTACCGAGAACTGTGTCAACGTCTCAGGCTGAGTGAGTACCACAGTGCCGCAAGGCACAGCGCTCCCCCGCGTCCCTGCGCCCACCAAGCCCTGCATCTCCCACCTCATCACTGGGCCCCGGGATCACCAACCCCTACCCACGGAGGGGCAACACAACAACTTGCTGCTTCACACCATCACTCCCGGGATCCCTACACCGAGCAGCGGTGGTGCTAACAAATCACCACAACCGTGGGTGGCGTCACGGACAATAGACTTTATCCCAACACCCAATCCCCTTTCACTCACGGGCGAGGAGCGCCGCTCGAGAACCCCCGGGATCCGGCCCACCGCTCGAGCCACCCCTGAGCTGCAGCAGCCGGACCCGAGCAGAGGGGTGAGCGCAGCCTGACACCCTCCTCCCCGCCCGCGACAATGGCAAGTCCACAGTGAGTGAAGGATGTGGTAAGACGAGATGGCAGGTCCATAGTGAGCAGAGGATGTGGCGGGGCGCAATGGCAGGTCCACAGTGAGCAGAGGATGTGGTGGGGCACAATGGCAGGTCCACAGTGAGCGGAGGATGTGGTGGGATGAGATGGCAGGTCCACAGTAAGTGAAGGATGTGGTAGGGCGCGATGGTAGGTCCACAGTGAGCGAAAGATGTGGTAGGGCGCGATAGCAGGTCCATAGTGAGTAAAGGATGTGGCGGGGCGCGATGGAAGGTCCACAGTGAGTGAAGGATGTGGTGGGGCGCGATGGCAGGTCCACAGTGAGTGAAGGATGTGGCGGGGCACTATGGCAGGTAAAAGTGAGTGGAGGATGTGGTGGGGTGAGATGGCAGGACAGGGGAGTATAATCTAATGATTTGGGTCTGGAGAGACTTTAGTGCTTGTTATCAGGGCATATTTCTTAAGATATATCTGGACACTGGCCCTTTAATGTATGAGTTAGTCAAACACGGCTGAGCTGTGATCGAGGGACAGTGTCACACACAGTCTTGCACAAACTTACTGTCATGGCGGTGATGGGTGTGGAGATACGGGGCTCAGTGGGTGCTCTCGTCCACTAAAACCCGCCGCCTTTAGAAAGACAGCGTGGCTCAGGGCTCATCCCAACTGAACGCCGTCCTCCTTAACCGTGGGCGTAACACTACTCAGACAACACAGGGTGAGGGAACCACAATAATTAGACTTTATTGGATCCCCAAACAATTAACGGCACATAACCAGCAAAACACACAAATGTAACAGGCAACAGTCTCCCCCTTCCGCTGGCTCACCAGGGATTTAGAATGTCCGTGCATCAGAGGTTCCAGGGCTATTTACTCCAATCCAGCAGCTCCCCGCTTTTGGCGGGCATCCACCGAGAAAGGAATAATGCCAGATTTAGGAAGCTGTGTGAGGTCTGCAAAGTCTGTACCAGGTGACTGAACTGTCCCAACCTGAGTGTCCTCCTTAGGTAGTCCTGGTATGATGTTACAATCCTGGCAGCGGAGTCGAAATCCCTAGGCTGTGGATATGGTCTCCAACCGGAACCGGAGTCCCTAAATTGAAGCCATAAGATATCCTGATCTTCTAGTCAGCTCCAAAGAGCTTAGACTGGATCCATCAGCATCCATCAACCCCCTGGTGGCTTAAAGAAGTCCTCATCGATTGGTTGGACAAGAGCGCCTCTCCCATTGGATGAATCTCAAGCTGCATGGATAATGTTCATCCAAATGATGTCTACAGAAAGACTGAGGTTATCTACATGGAGTCTGCAAGTCACAGACTCAACAATGGCTACTAAGGTAATCACATTAGCAATACACAACTACAATACAATGGTTACTGGAAAAGTCTGGAGAACAATACGTCTGGCTTTCAGTGGCCAACACAATTACATTGAGTCAACAAGAGTCTTGTAAAAACAATAAGGGACTTCTCCCCCGTCTATAGACAATCTATCATGCTGTCTGGCTGAATTTTATGAAACTTTAACCCATGAGAGTCCATGTCGTCACAATGGGCACTGTTCAGATTGCAGATTCTGACACTCTGCTCGATGGTTTCTCCGGTGTCTGAAATCCACATAGGCGTCAACCTACCGTATGCTGATTCATAGGCAGGATAGCAAGAGTTAATTCCTGCTGGTCTGCTTGCTCCTTTGGTCACATGTTGTGGGGGGACCTATCATATCTGCTCCCCTCCTATTTATGTTGGTTGAAACCTTCCACCCATGCCAGCTATAGTTTAGTCTTTGTTAGTCTGTGAGGTGTAGTGTCCTAGACAGACTTACTAGTGAAAGTTGTGCTCATTGCTTGCTGAAGTTGTGCAGTTTACTCCTGCTGTTTTGTAGCTTCCTTACTGATCTTGTTTTCCTCCTCCTGAATGTCTTATTGTCTTTACCATTGTGTGCGGTGTGACAGGGTTTTGGTTTTCCTTTGTCTGTGTTAATCTGTGAGGTTTCATCACACTCCTGTCCCATCCCTCCCTTGTGGGAGAGGTAACGAGATCAGACTGGTCAGGAGCAGGGCCAGGAAGGAGACTCAGGCATCCCGACTATCAGGAGTATCCCTGAGGATAGTGATAGCATAGGACCCGCCAGCTTGAGAAACTTTTTAGGAGCCCGGGTTCCCCACTATCCCATAATCATTGTGATACAGAGCTATGCGGATGTTATGTCACAATCCTGTGGATTAAACACGGAGTGACTGATTTGACGTCAGTCCCTGATGCTGGCCCTCGACCTCGGCGCTGGCCTTCAAAGGCGGCCGGTGATGCAGAAGTCGCGTCCTCGGTCTTCACTCCACAAGGACTCGGTTTCACAGTTTCTTCATTTCAGATTCCGGTCATGGTCAATCATGAATGAAATCCATTACTTTCCATGGAGCATCCGGCTAAAATATTCACATTCAGAGAGATTAAAGCTGGTGTCATTCTGTGGCGGCGGACGCGGATTATGCTGCTTTCACGCTCTTCTACCTTTAGGGTGAATAAACTCCCGATCTGGTGGCGCCTCATCTATTCCGTGTCCATCCAGGTAAATGAGAGCGGAATATTGAGCGCTGCCCCGGTCCCTGCCATGTATCCCCGGCCCCTGCCACGTATCCCCGGCCCCTGCCACGTATCCCCGGCCCCTGCCACGTATCCCCGGCCCCTGCCACGTATCCCCGGCCCCTGCCACGTATCCCCGGCCCCTGCCAAGTATCCCCGGTCCCTGCCACGTATCCCCGGCCCCTGCCATGCATCCCCGGTCCCTGCCATGTATCCCCGGCCCCTGCCACGTATCCCCGGCCCCTGCCACGTATCCCCGGCCCCTGCCATGTATCCCCGGTCCCTGCCATGTATCCCCGGCCCCTGCCATGTATCCCCGGCCCCTGCCATATATCCCCGGCCCCTGCCATGTATCCCCGGCCCCTGCCACGTATCTCCGGCCCCTGCCACGTATCCCCGGCCCCTGCCACGTATCCCCGGCCCCTGCCACGTATCCCCGGCCCCTGCCACGTATCCCCGGTCCCTGCCATGTATCCCCGGTCCCTGCCATGTATCCCCGGCCCCTGCCATGTATCCCCGGCCCCTGCCATATATCCCCGGCCCCTGCCATGTATCCCCGGCCCCTGCCACGTATCCCCGGCCCCTGCCACGTATCCCCGGCCCCTGCCATGTATCCCCGGTCCCTGCCATGTATCCCCGGCCCCTGCCATGTATCCCCGGCCCCTGCCATATATCCCCGGCCCCTGCCATGTATCCCCGGCCCCTGCCACGTATCTCCGGCCCCTGCCACGTATCCCCGGCCCCTGCCATGTATCCCCGGCCCCTGCCATGTATCTCCGGTCCCTGCCATGTATCCCCGGTCCCTGCCATGTATCCCCGGCCCCTGCCACGTAACCCCGGCCCCTGCCACGTATCTCCGCCCCTGCCACGTATCCCCGACCCCTGCCACGTATCCCCGGCCCCTGCCACGTATCCCCGACCCCTGCCACGTATCCCCGGCCCCTGCCACGTTTCTCCGGCCCCTGCCACGTATCTCCGGCCCCTGCCACGTATCCCCGGCCCCTGCCACATATCCCCGGCCCCTGCCACGTATCCCCGGCCCCTGCCACGTATCCCCGGCCCCTGCCAAGTATCCCCGGTCCCTGCCACGTATCCCCGGCCCCTGCCATGCATCCCCGGCCCCTGCCATGCATCCCCGGCCCCTGCCATGTATCCCCGGCCCCTGCCATGTATCCCCGGCCCGGGCCTGCTAGGAGGTGTAAATCCGGACAGGTGGCATCCACACGGCGCGGCCGCACGGTGAGGATCAATGAGGCCCATAAATAACGCTTCATTCACGGTCACCATATGTTTCATTTCATGGAAACCCAAACTAATTACTGTGCCGTCCGTTTGGCGAATGCTGTCATCTCCTTCCCTTTGTGCAGATTAGCAGCGCTGATCCCTTTGTGAATGAGCGCGGTCCGCTGCCAGCACCGCCTCGCGCCTCTTTCTTCAGCTTTTCTTCTCATGGTCTTTGATATGCTAGTAAAATATTAAAAAAAAGAATCAATTTTTCCATAAAGGCTGAGGCTGCGCTCGGTTATGATATCTGGCAGGTCTCTAAAGCCCCGAATACTCCAGCTGTGAGAACAAACATGGAGACCGGCGCGGAGGCTGCTCTTTATGGCTCTTACGTGATCCGCTTCATATCGGTAGCAAGTTATAAAATGAATGGTCTTAGCTCCAGCCCTCATTCTCCTCCAGTCCCATCCAGAGCTGCAATCACAAAGCTGCCAGGACTGCTCCGGTGTGGGGCATTTCGGTAATGGTATATTGTAGTGCCCCCGCTAAATCTATGCAGCCCCCGCTGTATCTATGCTGCCCCCGCTGTCTCTATGCTGCCTCCGCTGTGTCTATGCTGCCTCTGCTGTGTCTATGCTGCCTCCGCTGTGTCTATGCTGCCTTTGCTGTGTCTATGCTGCCTCCGCTGTGTCTATGCTGCCTCCGCTGTCTCTATACTGCCTCCGCTGTGTCTATGCTGCCTCCGCTGTGTCTATGCTGCCTCGCTGTGTCTTTGCTGCCTCCGCTGTGTCTTTGCTGCCTCCGCTGTGTCTATGCTGCCTCGCTGTGTCTATGCTGCCTCCGCTGTGTCTTTGCTGCCACCGCTGTGTCTTTGCTGCCCCCGCTGTGTCTTTGCTGCCACCGCTGTGTCTTTGCTGCCCCCGCTGTGTCTTTGCTACCCCTGCTGTGTCTTTGCTGCCCCCGTTGTGTCTATGCTGCAGCCGCTGTGTCTTTGCTGCCTCCGCTGTGTCTTTGGTGCCCCCGCTGTGTCTTTGGTGCCCCCGCTGTGTCTTTGCTGCCTCTGCTGTGTCTATGCTGCCCCCGCTGTGTCTTTGCTGCCCCCGCTGTGTCTTTGCTGCCCCTGCTGTGTCTTTGCTGCCCCCGTTGTGTCTATGCTGCAGCCGCTGTGTCTTTGCTGCCTCCGCTGTGTCTTTGGTGCCCCCGCTGTGTCTTTGGTGCCCCCGCTGTGTCTTTGCTGCCTCTGCTGTGTCTATGCTGCCCCCGCTGTGTCTTTGCTGCCCCCGCTGTGTCTTTGCTGCCCCTGCTGTGTCTTTGCTGCCCCCGTTGTGTCTATGCTGCAGCCGCTGTGTCTTTGCTGCCTCCGCTGTGTCTTTGGTGCCCCCGCTGTGTCTTTGGTGCCCCCGCTGTGTCTTTGCTGCCTCTGCTGTGTCTATGCTGCCCCCGCTGTGTCTTTGCTGCCCCCGCTGTGTCTTTGCTGCCCCTGCTGTGTCTTTGCTGCCCCCGTTGTGTCTATGCTGCAGCCGCTGTGTCTTTGCTGCCTCCGCTGTGTCTTTGCTGCCCCCGCTGTGTCTTTGGTGCCCCCGCTGTGTCTTTGCTGCCCCTGCTGTGTCTATGCTGCAGCCGCTGTGTCTTTGCTGCCCCCGTTGTGTCTATGCTGCAGCCGCTGTGTCTTTGCTGCCTCCGCTGTGTCTTTGGTGCCCCCGCTGTGTCTTTGGTGCCCCCGCTGTGTCTTTGCTGCCCCCGCTGTGTCTTTGGTGCCCCCGCTGTGTCTTTGCTGCCTCCGCTGTGTCTTTGGTGCCCCCGCTGTGTCTTTGGTGCCCCCGCTGTGTCTTTGGTGCCCCCGCTGTGTCTTTGCTGCCCCCGCTGTGTCTATGCTGCCCCCGCTGTGTCTTTGCTGCCTCCGCTGTGTCTTTGGTGCCCCCGCTGTGTCTTTGGTGCCCCCGCTGTGTCTTTGCTGCCCCCGCTGTGTCTTTGGTGCCCCCGCTGTGTCTTTGCTGCCTCTGCTGTGTCTATGCTGCCCCCGCTGTGTCTATGCTGCCCCCGCTGTGTCTTTGGTGCCCCCGCTGTGTCTTTGCTGCCCCTGCTGTGTCTTTGGTGCCCCCGCTGTGTCTTTGCTGCCTCTGCTGTGTCTATGCTGCCCCCGCTGTGTCTATGCTGCCCCAATTCTCCGTTCATTGCTCCAGGATGATCTCCGCCAGCCTCGACCCTTCACAATTCTCATGTCATCTTCATTTATCACGGGTTCCATCTTCGCAGACAACAATGTGGCCAGAAATGGATTTTCTTATCGGGCAGGAGAAGTTTCCTCGGTCTCCAGGAAATGGGAAGTGATAGAAATCCCATGGCGGCTGATCGGGGGCTCAGTGCTTAGGAATGTTCCTCATCAAGGATGGGTCGCAGCGGGGCCTCGTCTCTTCCTGATCCTGATTGTTCATGTGAGTCTCATCCAGGAAGAGTCTCGCCCAGGTCATTGCTGGACTCCATCAGCCGCCGCTGTCATCGGGGGGCTCCATGTGACGCTGCTGCCCCCCATACTTAACCTTCTGAGAGGATCTGCAGCTGCGCTGATGTCATTTACCATCTATCATCACAGTGAGGAGCTGCTAATAAATTCTGCAATATTACCACTATTGTAATAAACTCTGCTTGCTGTCAGCGAATGAGAACTAAAAAACGGTAATAACCAAATACTGTACTTCTCACTGAGAAGAAGCGCAGAGTAATGTTTAGGGTCATGTGTGACATCACCGGAGTGAGGGGGGTCATGTGTGACATCACTGGAGTGTGGAGGGTCACATGTGACATCACTGGAGTGTGGAGGGTCAAGTGTGACATCACCGGAGTGTGGAGGGTCAAGTGTGACATCACTGGAGTGTGGAGGGTCACGTGTGACATCACTGAAGTGTGGAGGGTCAAGTGTGACATCACTGAAGTGTGGAGGGTCAAGTGTGACATCACAAGAGTGTGGGGGGTCACGTGTGACATCACTGAAGTGTGGAGGGTCAAGTGTGACATCACCGGAGTGTGGAGGGTCAAGTGTGACATCACTGGAGTGTGGTGGGTCAAGTGTGACATCACTGAAGTGTGGAGGGTCAAGTGTGACATCACTGGAGTGTGGAGGGTCAAGTGTGACATCACTGGAGTGTGGAGGGTCAAGTGTGACATCACTGAAGTGTGGAGGGTCAAGTGTGACATCACAAGAGTGTGGAGGGTCAAGTGTGACATCACTGAAGTGTGGAGGGTCACGTGTGACATCACTGGAGTGTGGAGGGTCAAGTGTGACATCACTGAAGTGTGGAGGGTCAAGTGTGACATCACAAGAGTGTGGAGGGTCAAGTGTGACATCACTGAAGTGTGGAGGGTCACGTGTGACATCACTGGAGTGTGGAGGGTCACGTGTGACATCACTGGAGTGTGGAGGGTCATGTGTGACATCACTGGAGTGTGGAGGGTCAAGTGTGACATCACTGGAGTGTGGAGGGTCAAGTGTGACATCACTGGAGTGTGGAGGGTCAAGTGTGACATCACTGAAGTGTGGAGGGTCAAGTGTGACATCACAAGAGTGTGGAGGGTCAAGTGTGACATCACTGAAGTGTGGAGGGTCACGTGTGACATCACTGGAGTGTGGAGGGTCACGTGTGACATCACTGGAGTGTGGAGGGTCATGTGTGACATCACTGGAGTGTGGAGGGTCACGTGTGACATCAAAAGAGTGTGGGGGGGTCACGTGTGACATCACTGAAGTGTGGAGAGTCACGTGTGACATCACTGGAGTGTGGATGGTCACGTGTGACATCACTGGAGTGTGGAGGGTCACGTGTGACATCACTGGAGTGTAGAGGGTCACGTGCGACATCACTGGAGTGTGGGGGTCACATATGACATCACTGGAGTGTGGAGGGTCACATATGACATCACTGGAGTGGGGAGGGGCACGTGTGACATCCCTGGAGTGGGGAGGGGCACGTGTGACATCCCTGGAGTGGGGAGGGGCACGTGTGACATCCCTGGAGTGGGGAGGGGCACGTGTGACATCACTGGAGTGTGGGGGTCACGTGTGACATCACTGGAGTGTGGGGGTCACATATGACATCACTGGAGTGGGGAGGGGCACGTGTGACATCCCTGGAGTGGGGAGGGGCACGTGTGACATCACTGGAGTGGGGAGGGGCACGTGTGACATCACTGGAGTGTGGGGGTCACATATGACATCACTGGAGTGTGGAGGGTCACATATGACATCCCTGGAGTGGGGAGAGGCACGTGTGACATCACTGGAGTGGGGAGGGGCACATGTGACATCCCTGGAGTGGGGAGGGGCACGTGTGACATCACTGGAGTGGGGAGGGGGGGGCACGTGTGACATCACTGGAGTGTGGGGGTCACATATGACACCACTGGAGTGTGGAGGGTCACATATGACATCCCTGGAGTGGGGAGGGGCACGTGTGACATCACTGGAGTGGGGAGGGGCACGTGTGACATCCCTGGAGTGGGGAGGGGCACGTGTGACATCACTGGAGTGGGGAGGGGCACGTGTGACATCCCTGGAGTGGGGAGGGGCACGTGTGACATCACTGGAGTGTGGGGGTCACATATGACATCACTGGAGTGTGGGGGTCACATATAACATCACTGGAGTGTGGAGGGTCACGTGTGACATCACCAGAGTGTGGGGGGTCACGTGTGACATCACTGGAGTGTGGATGGTCACGTGTGACATCACTGGAGTGTGGGGGTCACATATGACATCACTGAAGTGTGGAGGGTCACGTGTGACATCACTGGAGTGTGGAGGGTCACGTGTGACATCACTGGAGTGTGGGGGTCACATATGACATCACTGGAGTGTGGGGGTCACATTTGACATAAGCCGGGTTGCAGTGAATCTGTGGAATAGTTACCATAGATGCTGGTTCTTTACTGTAAGAGCTATGATGTTTTGTGGAGGAATAACGTTCATCTGGTGCGATGGCCACTGAAGATCGTGAGGAATTGTCTCCATCTCCAGTCAGTGTTTCCCCCATTCCATGGTAGATTCATCACACGACGCAGTGCAGCGACGATACTGTGACACGCAGGTGACCGCGGGATGTCGTGAAGTGGACATGATGGACATGAAACAGATTAGTGGCGGCTTCATCCTCGCCAGCGCCGACACGGAGGGAAGAGATAAGTTCTTCTTTTTATTCCTGAATTAAGAACAGAAGATTTCAGAACATGAGAAATGTCCATAAAATGGGGCTGATATGAGATGTGGCCCCTGTGAGGGATGAGCCGGCGTCATGTATGGCGGCGATCCAGGCGTCCCGTGCCAGAATGCTCCTCACATGGTGAACACGTGCGGCCATCAGATCCAGGACGCGCAGGTTATCAGAGGAAGAACAAAGAGGCAAAGGAGGGCGAACTGACAAAAGGGGGATGAAGGGGTAGAGGGGGACAAAGTGGCAAAGGAGGGATGAAGGGGCAGAGGGGGACAAAGTGGCAGAGGAGGGATGAAGGGGCAGAGGGGGACAAAGTGGCAAAGGAGGGATGAAGGGGCAGAGGGGGACAAAGTGGCAGAGGAGGGATGAAGGGGCAGAGGGGGACAAAGTGGCAAAGGAGGGATGAAGGGGCAGAGGGGGACAAAGTGGCAAAGGAGGGATGAAGGGGCAGAGGGGGACAAAGTGGCAGAGGAGGGATGAAGGGGCAGAGGGGGACAAAGTGGCAAAGGAGGGATGAAGGGGCAGAGGGGGACAAAGTGGCAGAGGAGGGATGAAGGGGCAGAGGGGGACAAAGTGGCAAAGGAGGGATGAAGGGGCAGAGGGGGACAAAGTGGCAGAGGAGGGATGAAGGGGCAGAGGGGGACAAAGTGGCAGAGGAGGGATGAAGGGGCAGAGGGGGACAAAGTGGCAAAGCAGGGATGAAGGGGCAGAGGGGGACAAAGTGGCAGAGGAGGGATGAAGGGGCAGAGGGGGACAAAGTGGCAAAGCAGGGATGAAGGGGCAGAGGGGGACAAAGTGGCAGAGGAGGGATGAAGGGGCAGAGGGTGACAAAGTGGCAGAGGAGGGATGAAGGGGCAGAGGGGGACAAAGTGGCAAAGGAGGGATGAAGGGGCAGAGGGGTACAAAGTGGCAGAGGAGGGATGAAGGGGCAGAGGGGGACAAAGTGGCAAAGGAGGGATGAAGGGGCAGAGGGGGACAAAGTGGCAGAGGAGGGATGAAGAGGCACAAAGTGGCAGAGGAGGGATGAAGTGGCAGAGGAGGGAGAACTGGCAGAAGGGGGATGAAGAGGCAGAGGGGGGATGAAGGGGCAGAGGGGGACAAAGAGGCAAAGGAGGGCGAACTGGCAGAAGGGGGATAAAGTGGCAGAGGGGGACAAAGTGGCAGAGGGGGACAAAGTGGCAGAGGAGGGATGAAGGGGCAGAGGAGGGATGAAGGGGCAGAGGGGAACAAAGTAGCAGAGGAGGGAGAACTGGCAGAAGGGGGATGAAGGGGCAGAGGGGGACAAAGTGGCAGAGGGGGACAAAGTGGCAGAGGAGGGATCAAGGGGCATAGGAGGGATGAAGGGGAAGAGGGGGACAAAGTGGCAGAGGAGGTAGAACTGGCAGAAGGGCGATGAAGGGGCAAAGAAGGGGGATGAAGGGGCAAAGAAGGGGGATGAAGGGGCAGAGGAGGACAAAGGGGCAGAGGAGGACAAAGTGTCAGAGGAGGACAAAGTGGCAGAGGAGGGATGAAGGGGCAGAGGAGGGATGAAGGGGCAGAGGGGAACAAAGTAGCAGAGGAGGGAGAACTGGCAGAAAGGGGTTGAAGGGGCAGAGGAGGGATGAAGGGGCAGAGGTGGACAAAGTAGCAGAGGAGGGAGAACTGGCAGAAGGGGGATGAAGTGGCAGAGGAGGGAGAACTGGCAGAGGAGGGATGAAGTTACAGAGGGGGACAAAGTGGCAGAGGAGGGATGAAGGGGCAGAGGGCGACAAAGTGGCAGAGGAGGGAGAACTGGCAGAAGGGGGAGGAAGGGGCAGAGGAGGGATGAAGGGGCAGAGGGGGACAAAGTAGCAGAGGAGGGAGAACTGGCAGAAGAGGGATAAAGGGGCAGAGGGGGACAAAGTGGCAGAGGAGTGATGAAGGGGCAGAGGGGGACAAAGTGGCAGAGGAGGGATAAAGGGGCAGAGGTGGACAAAGTAGCAGAGGAGGGAGAACTGGCAGAAGGGGGACGAAGGAGCAAAGGAGGGTGAAATGGCAGAAGGGGGATGAAGGGGCAGAGGGGGACAAAGGGGCAGAGGAGGGATGAAGGGGCAGAGGGGGACAAAGTGGCAGAGGAGGGAGAACTGGCAGAAGGGGGAGGAAGGGGCAGAGGAGGGATGAAGGGGCAGAGGGGGACAAAGTAGCAGAGGAGGGAGAACTGGCAGAAGGGGGATGAAGGAGCAAAAAAGGGTGAAATGGCAAAAGGGGGATGAAGGGGCAGAGGAGGGCGAACTGGCAGAAGGGGGATGAAGGGGCAGAGGGGGACAAAGGGGCAGAGGAGGATGAACAGGCAGAAGGGGGATGAAGGGGAAAAGGAGGACGAATGGGTACAGAGTGACAAAAAAGCAGAGGGGGACAAAGAGGCAAAGGGGGAAGGAAGCACAGAGAGGGATGAAGGGGCACAGAGGGATAAAGGGGCAGAGTGGAGCCAAGGGACGGAGTGGGGCCAAAGGGCAGAGGAGGACAAAGAGGTAGAGGAGGACAAAGAGGTTGATGGAGACGAAGAGGCAGAGGGAGACGCAGCGAAAGATGGACGAAGGGGCAGAGCACGACAAAGTAAAAGTGAGAGGGGGATGAAAAGGCAGAGGATGACGAAGGGGCAGAAAGGGACAAAGAGGCAGAGGAGGATGAAGGAGCAGATGGGGACGAACTGGCAGAAGGGAATAAAGGTGCAGAAGGGGACAAAAAGGCAGAGGAGGATGGAGGGGCAGAGGGGGAAAAAGGGCAAAGGGGCAGAGGGGGACAAAGAGGCAGAGGGGGACAAAGGGGCAGAGGGAGACAAAGGGGAAGAGGGAGACAAAGGGGCAGAGGGGGTTGAACTGATAGAAGGGAGATGAAGGGGCAAAAGGGGACAAAGAGGCAGAGAATGACGGAGGGTCAGAGGGGGACAAAGGAGCAAAGGGGGGCGAACAGAACAGATGAAAGGGGGATGAAGGGGACAAAGAGGCAGAGGAGGACAGAGGGGCAGAGGGGGACAAAGGAGCAGAGGGGGATGAAGGAGCAGAGGTGGATGAAGAGGCAAAGGAGGATGAAGGGGCAGAGGTGGACAATGAGGCAGAAAGGGGCATAGGGGCAGAGTGGGACAAAGGGGAAGAGGGGGACAAACTGGTAGAAGGGAGATGAAGGGTCAGGAGGGGTCAAAGAGGCATAGAAGGACAGAGGAGGACGAAAGAGCAGAGGGGGGCGAACTGGCAGAAGGGGGATGAAGGGTTAGAAGGTGACAAAGAAGCAGAGGAGGATGAAGGAACAGAGGGGGACAAAAGAGCAAAGGAGGACGAAGGAGCAAAGGTGGATGAAGAGGCAAAGGAGGACAAAGGGGCAGAGGTGGAACAACAGGTGGAACAAAGAGGCAAAAGGGGGCAAAGGGGAGGAGGGGGACAAAGGAGCAGAAGGGATGAAGGGGCGGAGGGGTACGAAGGAGCAGAGGGGGATGAAGGAGCAGAGGGGGACAAAGGGACAGGGGGCGACGAAGGAGCAGAGGGCGACGAAGGAGCAGAGGAGGGCGAAGGAGCAGAGGGGGACAAAGGGGCATAGGGAGATGAAGAGGCAGAGGACAAAGGGACAGAGGAGGACGAAGGGGCAGAGGAGGACGAAGGAGCAGAGGAGGACGAAAAGGCAGAAAGGGACGAAGGGGCAGAAAGGGACGAAGGGGCAGAAAGGGACGAAGGGGCAGAGGAGGACAAGGGGGCAGAGGGGGATAAAGAGGCAGAGAAAGACAAAGAGGCAGAGGAGGACAAAGGGGCAGAGGAGGACGAAAAAGCAGAGGAGGACGAAGGGGCAGAGGCGGACGAAGGGGCAGAAATGGACGAAGGGGCAGAGGTGGACAAAGGGGCAGAGGAGGACAAAGGGGCAGAGGTGGACAAAGGGGCAGAGGAGGACAAAGGGGCAGAGGAGGACAAAGAGGCAGAGGGAGATGAAGAGGCAGAGAGAGACAAAGAGGCAGAGGAGGACGAAGGGGCAGAGGAGGACGAAGGGGCAGAGGAGGACGAAGGGGCAGAGGCGTACGAAGGGGCAGAGGTGGACGAAGGGGAAGAAGGGGACGAAGGGGCAGAAGGAGACGAAGAGGCAGAGGAGGACAAAGGCGCAGAGGGGCCCGAAGGCGCAGAGGGGGCCGAAGGCGCAGAGGGGGACGAAGAGGAAGAGGGGGACAAAGGGGCAGAGGGGGACAAAGGGGCAGAGGGGGACAAAGGGGCAGAGGGGGATGAAGGGACATCTCATAAACACGAAATATCAGAGACCTTCGAACGAGTCCTCTAACAATGAGTAGCTCTGCCGCATTATATACAAATCCACAACGCTCAGGCGCCACGACACAGACTGATACATTGTAACCAGCCCTCAGCTGTGAGAAGCATTAAGCTAGGAGGGGTTCCCATCCAGTAGAGAGGGCTGGGATACGGTGTGCACAGAGATGTATAAGGTTGAGTGTTGCTCTGCGCCTCCTCCTGGCAGTGATGTGTCAGGTGCGTCGCCAGGAACAGGTGTTGAGTCAGATATTATCAGAGCTGAGTGATGAACGCTTCTAGGAAGAATCTTCCGGGAGAAATGAGTCGGCGCCGGCTGCTGTCACCGCTGCGTTCCCTTCCAATTATCCCGTAACTCTACCTGCGCTCTCCTGGCACTCTCCATATGTTACACGTGGGCCGCGACCGTGATTCATTCCCAACGACACAATCTCCAATTACTGGCGTCATGGGGCGAGCGCCGAAACGGTGCCGGGCGCGGTGACAAAGGGGAAGAGATCTGCAAATCCCCGATAAATCAACCGCAGCGGAGCGGAGGAGATAAGGAGCCTAATGATGGCGGAAAAGGACCACTGCCCCAAGCATCATCCTCCAGAGTCACAGACACTACTGCCCCAAGCATCATCCTCCAGAGTCACAGACACTACTGCCCCAAACATCATCCTCCAGAGTCACAGACACTACTGCCCCAAGCATCATCCTCCAGAGTCACAGACACTACTGCCCCAAACATCATCCTCCAGAGTCACAGACACTACTGCCCCAAGCATCATCCTCCAGAGTCACAGACACTACTGCCCCAAGCATCATCCTCCAGAGTCACAGACACTACTGCCCCAAACATCATCCTCCAGAGTCACAGACACTACTGCCCCAAACATCATCCTCCAGAGTCACAGACACCACTGCCCCAAACATCATCCTCCAGAGTCACAGACACTACTGCCCCAAGCATCATCCTCCAGAGTCACAGACACTACTGCCCCAAGCATCATCCTCCAGAGTCACAGACACTACTGCCCCAAGCATCATCCTCCAGAGTCACAGACACTACTGCCCCAAGCATCATCCTCCAGAGTCACAGACACTACTGCCCCAAGCATCATCCTCCAGAGTCACAGACACTACTGCCCCAAACATCATCCTCCAGAGTCACAGACACCACTGCCCCAAGCATCATCCTCCAGAGTCACAGACAATACTGCCCCAAGCATCATCCTCCAGAGTCACAGACACTACTGCCCCAAACATCATCCTCCAGAGTCACAGACACTACTGCCCCAAGCATCATCCTCCAGAGTCACAGACACTACTGCCCCAAGCATCATCCTCCAGAGTCACAGACACTACTGCCCCAAGCATCATCCTCCAGAGTCACAGACACTACTGCCCCAAGCATCATCCTCCAGAGTCACAGACACTACTGCCCCAAGCATCATCCTCCAGAGTCACAGACACTACTGCCCCAAGCATCATCCTCCAGAGTCACAGACAATACTGCCCCAAACATCATCCTCCAGAGTCACAGACACTACTGCCCCAAACATCATCCTCCAGAGTCACAGACACTACTGCCCCAAGCATCATCCTCCAGAGTCACAGACACTACAGCCCCAAACATCATCCTCCAGAGTCACAGACACTACTGCCCCAAGCATCATCCTCCAGAGTCACAGACACTACTGCCCCAAGCATCATCCTCCAGAGTCACAGACACTACTGCCCCAAGCATCATCCTCCAGAGTCACAGACACTACTGCCCCAAGCATCATCCTCCAGAGTCACAGACACTACTGCCCTGAGCATCATCCTCCAGAGTCACAGACACTACTGCCCCAAGCATCATCCTCCAGAGTCACAGACAATACTGCCCCAAACATCATCCTCCAGAGTCACAGACACTACTGTCCCAAGCATCATCCTCCAGAGTCACAGACACTACTGCCCCAAGCATCATCCTCCAGAGTCACAGACACTACTGCCCCAAGCATCATCCTCCAGAGTCACAGACACTACTGCCCCAAGCATCATCCTCCAGAGTCACAGACACTACTGCCCCAAGCATCATCCTCCAGAGTCACAGACACTACTGCCCCAAACATCATCCTCCAGAGTCACAGACACTACTGCCCCAAACATCATCCTCCAGAGTCACAGACACTACTGCCCCAAACATCATCCTCCAGAGTCACAGACACCACTGCCCCAAACATCATCCTCCAGAGTCACAGACAATACTGCCCCAAACATCATCCTCCAGAGTCACAGACACTACTGCCCCAAACATCATCCTCCAGAGTCACAGACACCACTGCCCCAAGCATCATCCTCCAGAGTCACAGACACTACTGCCCCAAGCATCATCCTCCAGAGTCACAGACACTACTGCCCCGAGCATCATCCTCCAGAGTCACAGACACTACTGCCCCAAGCATCATCCTCCAGAGTCACAGACACTACTGCCCCAAGCATCATCCTCCAGAGTCACAGACACTACTGTCCCAAGCATCATCCTCCAGAGTCACAGACAATACTGCCCCAAACATCATCCTCCAGAGTCACAGACACTACTGCCCCAAGCATCATCCTCCAGAGTCACAGACACCACTGCCCCAAACATCATCCTCCAGAGTCACAGACACTACTGCCCCAAACATCATCCTCCAGAGTCACAGACACTACTGCCCCAAGCATCATTCTCCAGAGTCACAGACACTACTGCCTCAAGCATCATCCTCCAGAGTCACAGACACTACTGCCCCAAGCATCATCCTCCAGAGTCACAGACACTACTGCCCCAAGCATCATCCTCCAGAGTCACAGACACTACTGCCCCAAGCATCATCCTCCAGAGTCACAGACACTACTGCCCCAAGCATCATCCTCCAGAGTCACAGACACTACTGCCCCAAGCATCATCCTCCAGAGTCACAGACACCACTGCCCCAAGCATCATCCTCCAGAGTCACAGACACTACTGCCCCAAGCATCATCCTCCAGAGTCACAGACACTACTGCCCCAAGCATCATCCTCCAGAGTCACAGACACTACTGCCCCAAGCATCATCCTCCAGAGTCACAGACACTACTGCCCCAAGCATCATCCTCCAGAGTCACAGACACTACTGCCCCGAGCATCATCCTCCAGAGTCACAGACACCACTGCCCACATCCTCCAGAGTCACAGACACTACTGCCCCAAGCATCATCCTCCAGAGTCACAGACACTACTGCCCCAAGCATCATTCTCCAGAGTCACAGACAATACTGCCCCAAACATCATCCTCCAGAGTCACAGACACTACTGCCCCAAGCATCATCCTCCAGAGTCACAGACACTACTGCCCCAAGCATCATCCTCCAGAGTCACAGACACTACTGCCCCAAGCATCATCCTCCAGAGTCACAGACAATACTGCCCCAAACATCATCCTCCAGAGTCACAGACGCTACAGCCCCAAGCATCATCCTCCAGAGTCACAGACACTACTGCCCCAAACATCATCCTCCAGAGTCACAGACACTACTGCCCCAAGCATCATCCTCCAGAGTCACAGACACTACTGCCCCAAGCATCATCCTCCAGAGTCACAGACAATACTGCCCCAAACATCATCCTCCAGAGTCACAGACGCTACTGCCCCAAACATCATCCTCCAGAGTCACAGACAATACTGCCCCAAACATCATCCTCCAGAGTCACAGACACTACTGCCCCAAGCATCATTCTCCAGAGTCACAGACAATACTGCCCCAAACATCATCCTCCAGAGTCACAGACACTACTGCCCCAAGCATCATCCTCCAGAGTCACAGACAATACTGCCCCAAACATCATCCTCCAGAGTCACAGACACTACAGCCCCAAGCATCATCCTCCAGAGTCACAGACACTACTGCCCCAAACATCATCCTCCAGAGTCACAGACACTACTGCCCCAAGCATCATCCTCCAGAGTCACAGACACTACTGCCCCAAGCATCATCCTCCAGAGTCACAGACAATACTGCCCCAAACATCATCCTCCAGAGTCACAGACGCTACTGCCCCAAACATCATCCTCCAGAGTCACAGACAATACTGCCCCAAACATCATCCTCCAGAGTCACAGACACTACTGCCCCAAGCATCATTCTCCAGAGTCACAGACAATACTGCCCCAAACATCATCCTCCAGAGTCACAGACACTACTGCCCCAAGCATCATCCTCCAGAGTCACAGACACTACTGCCCCAAACATCATCCTCCAGAGTCACAGACACTACTGCCCCAAGCATCATCCTCCAGAGTCACAGACACTACTGCCCCAAACATCATCCTCCAGAGTCACAGACACTACTGCCCCAAACATCATCCTCCAGAGTCACAGACACTACTGCCCCAAACATCATCCTCCAGAGTCACAGACACTACTGCCCCAAGCATCATCCTCCAGAGTCACAGACACTACTGCCCCAAACATCATCCTCCAGAGTCACAGACACTACTGCCCCAAGCATCATCCTCCAGAGTCACAGACACTACTGCCCCAAACATCATCCTCCAGAGTCACAGACACTACTGCCCCAAACATCATCCTCCAGAGTCACAGACACTACTGCCCCAAACATCATCCTCCAGAGTCACAGACACTACTGCCCCAAGCATCATCCTCCAGAGTCACAGACACTACTGCCCCAAACATCATCCTCCAGAGTCACAGACACTACTGCCCCAAGCATCATCCTCCAGAGTCACAGACACTACTGCCCCAAACATCATCCTCCAGAGTCACAGACACTACTGCCCCAAACATCATCCTCCAGAGTCACAGACACTACTGCCCCAAACATCATCCTCCAGAGTCACAGACACTACTGCCCCAAGCATCATCCTCCAGAGTCACAGACACTACTGCCCCAAACATCATCCTCCAGAGTCACAGACACTACTGCCCCAAGCATCATCCTCCAGAGTCACAGACACTACTGCCCCAAACATCATCCTCCAGAGTCACAGACACTACTGCCCCAAACATCATCCTCCAGAGTCACAGACACTACTGCCCCAAACATCATCCTCCAGAGTCACAGACACTACTGCCCCAAGCATCATCCTCCAGAGTCACAGACACTACTGCCCCAAGCATCATCCTCCAGAGTCACAGACACTACTGCCCCAAGCATCATCCTCCAGAGTCACAAACAATACTGCCCCAAGCATCATCCTCCAGAGTCACAGACACTACTGCCCCAAGCATCATCCTCCAGAGTCACAGACACTACTGTCCCAAGCATCATCCTCCAGAGTCACAGACACTACTGCCCCGAGCATCATCCTCCAGAGTCACAGACACTACTGCCCCAAGCATCATCCTCCAGAGTCACAGACACTACTGTCCCAAGCATCATCCTCCAGAGTCACAGACACTACTGCCCCGAGCATCATCCTCCAGAGTCACAGACACTACTGCCCCAAGCATCATCCTCCAGAGTCACAGACACTACTGCCCCAAGCATCATCCTCCAGAGTCACAGACACTACTGTCCCAAGCATCATCCTCCAGAGTCACAGACACTACTGCCCCAAGCATCATCCTCCAGAGTCACAGACACTACTGCCCCAAGCATCATCCTCCAGAGTCACAAACAATACTGCCCCAAGCATCATCCTCCAGAGTCACAGACACTACTGCCCCAAGCATCATCCTCCAGAGTCACAGACACTACTGTCCCAAGCATCATCCTCCAGAGTCACAGACACTACTGCCCCGAGCATCATCCTCCAGAGTCACAGACACTACTGCCCCAAGCATCATCCTCCAGAGTCACAGACACTACTGTCCCAAGCATCATCCTCCAGAGTCACAGACACTACTGTCCCAAGCATCATCCTCCAGAGTCACAGACACTACTGCCCCGAGCATCATCCTCCAGAGTCACAGACACTACTGCCCCAAGCATCATCCTCCAGAGTCACAGACACTACTGTCCCAAGCATCATCCTCCAGAGTCACAGACACTACTGCCCCGAGCATCATCCTCCAGAGTCACAGACACTACTGCCCCAAGCATCATCCTCCAGAGTCACAGACACTACTGCCCCAAGCATCATCCTCCAGAGTCACAGACACTACTGTCCCAAGCATCATCCTCCAGAGTCACAGACACTACTGCCCCAAGCATCATCCTCCAGAGTCACAGACACTACTGCCCCAAGCATCATCCTCCAGAGTCACAGACACTACTGCCCCAAGCATCATCCTCCAGAGTCACAGACACTACTGCCCCAAGCATCATCCTCCAGAGTCACAGACACTACTGCCCCAAACATCATCCTCCAGAGTCACAGACACTACTGCCCCAAACATCATCCTCCAGAGTCACAGACACTACTGCCCCAAACATCATCCTCCAGAGTCACAGACACTACTGCCCCAAACATCATCCTCCAGAGTCACAGACACTACTGCCCCAAACATCATCCTCCAGAGTCACAGACACCACTGCCCCAAGCATCATCCTCCAGAGTCACAGACAATACTGCCCCAAACATCATCCTCCAGAGTCACAGACACTACTGCCCCAAACATCATCCTCCAGAGTCACAGACACTACTGCCCCAAGCATCATCCTCCAGAGTCACGGACATGGACAGAAGAGGCCCCTGTGTAAGAACACTACCTGGGCCCTTTGCAGCCCATTTGCTCCCCATAATGCACAATCCCTTCAGTTTTGGAGCTGGATGTGGCCCCTGACCTCGGGGCCCTGGGGAAGCTGCACAGGTTGCACCAATGACACGTCCGCCCCTGCTCCAGACGTCTCTATTCTGTGGCGACAAGAACTGTACTTTACTTTCTGCGGCTTCCAAACTGACAACCACTTCTCTCTGACAACTCTCCATCACACACAGAGATGAGTGACCTCGCCTATTATAGCGCTAACAATAATGGTCGCCCAGATTGTCCAGGAGCGGCAGCGCTAACAATCAGCTGATCCATGTGGGGTCCTCTCTCAGCTGATGGGGGTATTACATGTGGGGTCTTCTCTCAGCTGATGGGGGTATTACATGTGGGGTCTTCTCTCAGCTGATGGGGGTATTACATGTGGGGTCTTCTCTCAGCTGATGGGGGTATTACATGTGGGGTCCTCTCTCAGCTGATGGGGGTATTACATGTGGGGTCCTCTCTCAGCTGATGGGGGTATTACATGTGGGGTCTTCTCTCAGCTGATGGGGGTATTACATGTGGGGTCCTCTCTCAGCTGATGGGGGTATTACATGTGGGGGCCTCTCTCAGCTGATGGGGGTATTACATGTGGGGTCTTCTCTCAGCTGATGGGGGTATTACATGTGGGGGCCTCTCTCAGCTGATGGGGGTATTACATGTGGGGTCCTCTCTCAGCTGATGGGGGTATTACATGTGGGGTCTTCTCTCAGCTGATGGGGGTATTACATGTGGGGTCCTCTCTCAGCTGATGGGGGTATTACATGTGGGGGCCTCTCTCAGCTGATGGGGGTATTACATGTGGGGGCCTCTCTCAGCTGATGGGGGTATTACATGTGGGGGCCTCTCTCAGCTGATGGGGGTATTACATGTGGGGTCCTCTCTCAGCTGATGGGGGTATTACATGTGGGGTCCTCTCTCAGCTGATGGGGGTATTACATGTGGGGGCCTCTCTCAGCTGATGGGGGTATTACATGTGGGGTCCTCTCTCAGCTGATGGGGGTATTACATGTGGGGTCTTCTCTCAGCTGATGGGGGTATTACATGTGGGGGCCTCTCTCAGCTGATGGGGGTATTACATGTGGGGGTCTTCTCTCAGCTGATGGGGGTATTACATGTGGGGGCCTCTCTCAGCTGATGGGGGTATTACATGTGGGGTCTTCTCTCAGCTGATGGGGGTATTACATGTGGGGTCCTCTCTCAGCTGATGGGGGTATTACATGTGGGGTCTCTCTCAGCTGATGGGGGTATTACATGTGGGGTCCTCTCTCAGCTGATGGGGGTATTACATGTGGGGTCCTCTCTCAGCTGATGGGGGTATTACATGTGGGGGCCTCTCTCAGCTGATGGGGGTATTACATGTGGGGGCCTCTCTCAGCTGATGGGGGTATTACATGTGGGGGCCTCTCTCAGCTGATGGGGGTATTACATGTGAGGTCTTCTCTCAGCTGATGGGGGTATTACATGTGAGGTCTCTCTCAGCTGATGGGGGTATTACATGTGGGGGCCTCTCTCAGCTGATGGGGGTATTACATGTGGGGGCCTCTCTCAGCTGATGGGGGTATTACATGTGGGGGCCTCTCTCAGCTGATGGGGGTATTACATGTGGGGGCCTCTCTCAGCTGATGGGGGTATTACATGTGGGGGCCTCTCTCAGCTGATGGGGGTATTACATGTGGGGGTCTTCTCTCAGCTGATGGGGGTATTACATGTGGGGTCCTCTCTCAGCTGATGGGGGTATTACATGTGGGGTCCTCTCTCAGCTGATGGGGGTATTACATGTGGGGTCCTCTCTCAGCTGATGGGGGTATTACATGTGGGGGCCTCTCTCAGCTGATGGGGGTATTACATGTGGGGGCCTCTCTCAGCTGATGGGGGTATTACATGTGGGGGCCTCTCTCAGCTGATGGGGGTATTACATGTGGGGGCCTCTCTCAGCTGATGGGGGTATTACATGTGGGGGTCTTCTCTCAGCTGATGGGGGTATTACATGTGGGGTCCTCTCTCAGCTGATGGGGGTATTACATGTGGGGTCCTCTCTCAGCTGATGGGGGTATTACATGTGGGGTCCTCTCTCAGCTGATGGGGGTATTACATGTGGGGGTCTTCTCTCAGCTGATGGGGGTATTACATGTGGGGGCCTCTCTCAGCTGATGGGGGTATTACATGTGGGGTCCTCTCTCAGCTGATGGGGGTATTACATGTGGGGTCCTCTCTCAGCTGATGGGGGTATTACATGTGGGGTCCTCTCTCAGCTGATGGGGGTATTACATGTGGGGGCCTCTCTCAGCTGATGGGGGTATTACATGTGGGGGCCTCTCTCAGCTGATGGGGGTATTACATGTGGGGGCCTCTCTCAGCTGATGGGGGTATTACATGTGGGGTCCTCTCTCAGCTGATGGGGGTATTACATGTGGGGTCCTCTCTCAGCTGATGGGGGTATTACATGTGGGGTCCTCTCTCAGCTGATGGGGGTATTACATGTGGGGTCTTCTCTCAGCTGATGGGGGTATTACATGTGGGGTCCTCTCTCAGCTGATGGGGGTATTACATGTGGGGTCCTCTCTCAGCTGATGGGGGTATTACATGTGGGGTCCTCTCTCAGCTGATGGGGGTATTACATGTGGGGTCTCTCTCAGCTGATGGGGGTATTACATGTGGGGTCCTCTCTCAGCTGATGGGGGTATTACATGTGGGGTCCTCTCTCAGCTGATGGGGGTATTACATGTGGGGTCCTCTCTCAGCTGATGGGGGTATTACATGTGGGGTCCTCTCTCAGCTGATGGGGGTATTACATGTGGGGTCCTCTCTCAGCTGATGGGGGTATTACATGTGGGGGCCTCTCTCAGCTGATGGGGGTATTACATGTGGGGGCCTCTCTCAGCTGATGGGGGTATTACATGTGGGGTCCTCTCTCAGCTGATGGGGGTATTACATGTGGGGTCTTCTCTCAGCTGATGGGGGTATTACATGTGGGGGCCTCTCTCAGCTGATGGGGGTATTACATGTGGGGGCCTCTCTCAGCTGATGGGGGTATTACATGTGGGGTCCTCTCTCAGCTGATGGGGGTATTACATGTGGGGTCCTCTCTCAGCTGATGGGGGTATTACATGTGGGGTCCTCTCTCAGCTGATGGGGGTATTACATGTGGGGGCCTCTCTCAGCTGATGGGGGTATTACATGTGAGGTCCTCTCTCAGCTGATGGGGGTATTACATGTGGGGTCCTCTCTCAGCTGATGGGGGTATTACATGTGGGGTCCTCTCTCAGCTGATGGGGGTATTACATGTGGGGGCCTCTCTCAGCTGATGGGGGTATTACATGTGGGGGCCTCTCTCAGCTGATGGGGGTATTACATGTGGGGGCCTCTCTCAGCTGATGGGGGTATTACATGTGGGGGTCTTCTCTCAGCTGATGGGGGTATTACATGTGGGGTCCTCTCTCAGCTGATGGGGGTATTACATGTGGGGTCCTCTCTCAGCTGATGGGGGTATTACATGTGGGGTCCTCTCTCAGCTGATGGGGGTATTACATGTGGGGGTCTTCTCTCAGCTGATGGGGGTATTACATGTGGGGGCCTCTCTCAGCTGATGGGGGTATTACATGTGGGGTCCTCTCTCAGCTGATGGGGGTATTACATGTGGGGTCCTCTCTCAGCTGATGGGGGAATTACATGTGGGGTCCTCTCTCAGCTGATGGGGGTATTACATGTGGGGGCCTCTCTCAGCTGATGGGGGTATTACATGTGGGGGCCTCTCTCAGCTGATGGGGGTATTACATGTGGGGGCCTCTCTCAGCTGATGGGGGTATTACATGTGGGGTCCTCTCTCAGCTGATGGGGGTATTACATGTGGGGTCCTCTCTCAGCTGATGGGGGTATTACATGTGGGGTCCTCTCTCAGCTGATGGGGGTATTACATGTGGGGTCTCTCTCAGCTGATGGGGGTATTACATGTGGGGTCCTCTCTCAGCTGATGGGGGTATTACATGTGGGGTCCTCTCTCAGCTGATGGGGGTATTACATGTGGGGTCCTCTCTCAGCTGATGGGGGTATTACATGTGGGGTCCTCTCTCAGCTGATGGGGGTATTACATGTGGGGTCCTCTCTCAGCTGATGGGGGTATTACATGTGGGGGCCTCTCTCAGCTGATGGGGGTATTACATGTGGGGGCCTCTCTCAGCTGATGGGGGTATTACATGTGGGGTCCTCTCTCAGCTGATGGGGGTATTACATGTGGGGTCCTCTCTCAGCTGATGGGGTTATTACATGTGGGGTCTTCTCTCAGCTGATGGGGGTATTACATGTGGGGTCCTCTCTCAGCTGATGGGGGTATTACATGTGGGGTCCTCTCTCAGCTGATGGGGGTATTACATGTGGGGGCCTCTCTCAGCTGATGGGGGTATTACATGTGGGGTCCTCTCTCAGCTGATGGGGGTATTACATGTGGGGTCCTCTCTCAGCTGATGGGGGTATTACATGTGGGGTCCTCTCTCAGCTGATGGGGTTATTACATGTGGGGTCTTCTCTCAGCTGATGGGGGTATTACATGTGGGGTCCTCTCTCAGCTGATGGGGGTATTACATGTGGGGTCCTCTCTCAGCTGATGGGGGTATTACATGTGGGGGCCTCTCTCAGCTGATGGGGGTATTACATGTGGGGGCCTCTCTCAGCTGATGGGGGTATTACATGTGGGGGTCTTCTCTCAGCTGATGGGGGTATTACATGTGGGGTCCTCTCTCAGCTGATGGGGGTATTACATGTGGGGTCCTCTCTCAGCTGATGGGGGTATTACATGTGGGGGCCTCTCTCAGCTGATGGGGGTATTACATGTGGGGTCCTCTCTCAGCTGATGGGGGTATTACATGTGGGGTCCTCTCTCAGCTGATGGGGGTATTACATGTGGGGTCCTCTCTCAGCTGATGGGGGTATTACATGTGGGGTCCTCTCTCAGCTGATGAGGGATTTGCATGTGGGGTCCTCTCTCAGCTGATGGGGGTATTACATGTGGGGTCCTCTCTCAGCTGATGAGGGATTTGCATGTGGGGTCCTCTCTCAGCTGATGGGGTTATTACATGTGGGGTCTTCTCTCAGCTGATGGGGGTATTACATGTGGGGTCCTCTCTCAGCTGATGGGGGTATTACATGTGGGGTCCTCTCTCAGCTGATGGGGGTATTACATGTGGGGTCCTCTCTCAGCTGATGGGGGTATTACATGTGGGGTCCTCTCTCAGCTGATGGGGGTATTACATGTGGGGGCCTCTCTCAGCTGATGGGGGTATTACATGTGGGGTCCTCTCTCAGCTGATGGGGGTATTACATGTGGGGGCCTCTCTCAGCTGATGGGGGTATTACATGTGGGGTCCTCTCTCAGCTGATAGGGGTATTACATGTGGGGTCCTCTCTCAGCTGATGGGGGTATTACATGTGGGGTCCTCTCTCAGCTGATGGGGGTATTACATGTGGGGTCCTCTCTCAGCTGATGGGGTATTACATGTGGGGTCCTCTCTCAGCTGATGGGGTATTACATGTGAGGTCCTCTCTCAGCTGATGGGGGTATTACATGTGGGGGCCTCTCTCAGCTGATGGGGGTATTACATGTGGGGTCTCTCTCAGCTGATGGGGGTATTACATGTGGGGTCCTCTCTCAGCTGATAGGGGTATTACATGTGGGGGCCTCTCTCAGCTGATGGGGGTATTACATGTGGGGTCTCTCTCAGCTGATGGGGGTATTACATGTGGGGTCCTCTCTCAGCTGATGGGGGTATTACATGTGGGGTCCTCTCTCAGCTGATGGGGGTATTACATGTGGGGTCCTCTCTCAGCTGATGGGGGTATTACATGTGGGGTCCTCTCTCAGCTGATAGGGGTATTACATGTGGGGTCCTCTCTCAGCTGATGGGGGTATTACATGTGGGGTCCTCTCTCAGCTGATGGGGGTATTACATGTGGGGTCCTCTCTCAGCTGATGGGGGTATTACATGTGGGGTCCTCTCTCAGCTGATGGGGGTATTACATGTGGGGTCCTCTCTCAGCTGATGGGGGTATTACATGTGGGGTCCTCTCTCAGCTGATGAGGGATTTGCATGTGGGGTCCTCTCTCAGCTGATGGGGGTATTACATGTGGGGTCTCTCTCAGCTGATGGGGGTATTACATGTGGGGTCCTCTCTCAGCTGATGGGGGTATTACATGTGGGGTCCTCTCTCAGCTGATGGGGGTATTACATGTGGGGTCCTCTCTCAGCTGATGGGGGTATTACATGTGGGGTCCTCTCTCAGCTGATGGGGGTATTACATGTGGGGTCCTCTCTCAGCTGATGGGGGTATTACATGTGGGGTCCTCTCTCAGCTGATGGGGGTATTACATGTGGGGTCCTCTCTCAGCTGATGGGGTATTACATGTGGGGTCCTCTCTCAGCTGATGGGGGTATTACATGTGGGGTCCTCTCTCAGCTGATGGGGGTATTACATGTGGGGGCCTCTCTCAGCTGATGGGGGTATTACATGTGGGGTCCTCTCTCAGCTGATGGGGGTATTACATGTGAGGTCCTCTCTCAGCTGATGGGGGTATTACATGTGGGGGCCTCTCTCAGCTGATGGGGGTATTACATGTGGGGTCTCTCTCAGCTGATGGGGTATTACATGTGGGGTCCTCTCTCAGCTGATGGGGGTATTAAATGTGGGGTCCTCTCTCAGCTGATGAGGGTATTAAATGTGGGGTCCTCTCTCAGCTGATGGGGGTATTACATGTGGGGTCCTCTCTCAGCTGATGAGGGATTTGCATGTGGGGTCCTCTCTCAGCTGATGGGGGTATTACATGTGGGGTCCTCTCTCAGCTGATGGGGGTATTACATGTGGGGTCCTCTCTCAGCTGATGGGGGTATTACATGTGGGGTCCTCTCTCAGCTGATGGGGGTATTACATGTGGGGTCCTCTCTCAGCTGATGGGGGTATTACATGTGGGGTCCTCTCTCAGCTGATGGGGGTATTACATGTGGGGTCCTCTCTCAGCTGATGGGGGTATTACATGTGGGGTCCTCTCTCAGCTGATGGGGGTATTACATGTGGGGTCCTCTCTCAGCTGATGGGGGTATTAAATGTGGGGTCCTCTCTCAGCTGATGAGGGTATTAAATGTGGGGTCCTCTCTCAGCTGATGGGGGTATTAAATGTGGGGTCCTCTCTCAGCTGATGAGGGATTTGCATGTGGGGTCCTGTCTCTCTTTCTGGCCCTGTTCACACTTGTTTATTTCTTACACAGGATATAATTTTCTCCACCAATCAGATAATGCCCTCGTTGGTAAGATGGCGGTGCTACCGTCCGGCTCTCACGCCATCGCCCATCCCCCGGCAGTAATCCTGGCCGCGGCCCCAGCATCGCTCCTCACATCTGGAGCACAACTGGAGCAATGCTGCGGGATGTGACCGTGGAAAAGCAGAAAAAACACGAAACAACACAAAGTAACACCAAATAACACGCTCCTAACGCTCGCGGCATGGCGTGCGGGCCAAAGGCTGATTCATCCCCGAGAGGCTGGCAGCCGCCCAACCTGCCCTGCTCCAGACACATTCCCGCAGTCTGACAACTCCTGACACAACCTCACTTCTGAGTCATTATAGAGTCAGAGAAGAGGAAAAACACAAGAACAAGATCACAGGCGCAAAGTGAGGGGCGCAGAGACAGCGGGGGTCCCCGATACAAGAATTAGAGGTCACACAACCTCTACTGCCCTTAAGCAGACTTTACACGCTGCAATCTCGCTAGCGAGATCGCAACTGATGGTACCCACCCCCGTCAGTTGTGCGACACAGGCAAATCACTGCCCATGCCGCACAACCTCGCTTACCCCCGTCACACGCACTTACCTGCCCTGCGACGTCGCTCTGGCCGGCAAACCGCCTCCATCCTAAGGGGGCGGGTCGTGTGGCGTCACAGCGACATCACATGGCAGGCGGCCAATAGAAGCGGAGGGGCGGAGATGAGAGGGACGTAACATCCCGCCCACCTCCTTCCTTCCGCATTGGCGGTGGACGCAGGTAAGGTGAGGTTCCTCGCTCCTGCGGTGTCACACGTAGCGATGTGCGCTGCCGCAGGAACGAGGAACAACATCGCTAATGAGAGGTAAACGATTTTTTGTTTTAGGACGACTTCTCCGCGGCAAACGATTTTGGCCGCTTCTGCGATCGTTTTAAGGTCGCACATAAGTGTCACACGCTGTGGTACCGTTAATGACACCGGATGTGCGTCACTAACGACGTGACCCCGACGATAAAACATTAACGATATCATAGCGTGTAAAGCCCGCATTAGATACAGAGAATGTATATAATCACCTGACAACCTCAAACATGTATACAACCAGGTAGTCAGCAGTCATAGAGGAGGAGCTGGTACTATAAAGGGTGTGGCCTCCTGTCTGATCCTATGTCATGATATCAGTGATGTCATCACCAGGGGGCAGGGCTATTTATAAGGGGTGTGGCCTCCTGTCTGATAACATGTCATGATATCAGTGATGTCATCACCAGGGGGCAGGGCTATTTATAAGGGGTGTGGCCTCCTGTCTGATCCTATGTCATGATATCAGTGATGTCATCACCGGGGCTGACAACCTCTCTCCTGCATACAGGCTGGTTGTCAGCAGTATATCTGGAGCTGGGGTGTAAGGGGTGGATCTCGTGGATCCTGATGTTGCCTCTTCCATTGGATACAATAGTTCTCACATTGTCGCTGTCACAAAGTGAATGTTGATTTTGTATGGAATTTAGGCTGCATCCAGTATTGAGCGGGGCTTTCATAGCTCCGGGTCACACGAGGGGCGCACATTTCTCTTTGTCATATTCACTTTCAATCCACTTCCAATATTGATCTCAAAGCCAAAGAAATCTGTAAGTTTTTGCCAAGTTTTTCTACAAACAACAGAATAATCCTCCGATTCCAATAATTGCAGCAATTACATTTCCACAAAATGATCAGTTCCCATGTGACCTCATAAATACCAGAAATCAGAAAAATCAGCGTCACACAAAACATAGAGTAATAACAACACAAAGAACAAAAAAGATAAAAAAATACCAATAACATCTGTAAAAATCAAGCAATCTTCAATGTAAGATCCCCCCATCCCCCACACCACAGACCAATCTATGTATACTATGCACTATATCAATATTTGTTGTGTTGGATGCTGCACAGCACCACTCCTCCTGTCCTGTATACTGGGTGTAATCCTCAGTATATATACACTGCACAGTACCACTTCTCCTGTCCTGTATACTGGGTGTAATTCTCAGTATCTGTATTATTCTGTATATATACACTGCACAGTACCACTTCTCCTGTCCTGTATACTGGGTGTAATCCTCAGTATCTGTATTATTCTGTATATATATACACTGCACAGTATCACTTCTCCTGTCCTGTATACTGGGTGTAATCCTCAGTATATATACACTGCACAGTACCACTTCTCCTGTCCTGTATACTGGGTGTAGTCCTCAGTATCTGTATTATTCTGTATATATACACTGCACAGTACCACTTCTCCTGTCCTGTATACTGGGTGTAATCCTCAGTATATATACACTGCACAGTACCACTTCTCCTGTCCTGTATACTGCGTGTAATCCTCAGTATCTGTAGTATTCTGTATATATACACTGCACAGTACCACTTCTCCTGTCCTGTATACTGGGTGTAATCCTCAGTATCTGTAGTATTCTGTATATATACACTGCACAGTACCACTTCTCCTGTCCTGTATACTGCGTGTAATCCTCAGTATCTGTAGTATTCTGTATATATACACTGCACAGTACCACTTCTCCTGTCCTGTATACTGGGTGTAATCCTCAGTATCTGTATTATTCTGTATATATATACACTGCACAGTACCACTTCTCCTGTCCTGTATAGTGGGTGTAATCCTCAGTATCTGTATTATTCTGTATATATACACTGCACAGCACCACTTCTCCTGTCCTGTATACTGGGTGTAATCCTCAGTATCTGTATTATTCTGTATATATACACTGCACAGTACCACTCCTCCTGTCCTGTATACTGGGTGTAATCCTCAGTATCTGTATTATTCTGTATATATACACTGCACAGCACCACTCCTCCTGTCCTGTATACTGGGTGTAATCCTCAGTATATATACACTGCACAGTACCACTTCTCCTGTCCTGTATACTGGGTGTAATCCTCAGTATCTGTAGTATTCTGTATATATACACTGCAAAAGTACCACTTCTCCTGTCCTGTATACTGGGTGTAATCCTCAGTATATATACACTGCACAGTACCACTTCTCCTGTCCTGTATACTGGGTATAATCCTCAGTATCTGTATTATTCTGTATATATACACTGCACAGTACCACTTCTCCTGTCCTGTATACTGGGTATAATCCTCAGTATCTGTATTATTCTGTATATATACACTGCACAGTACCACTTCTCCTGTCCTGTATACTGGGTGTAATCCTCAGTATCTGTATTATTCTGTATATATACACTGCACAGTACCACTTCTCCTGTCCTGTATACTGGGTATAATCCTCAGTATCTGTATTATTCTGTATATATACACTGCACAGTACCACTTCTCCTGTCCTGTATACTGGGTGTAATCCTCAGTATCTGTATTATTCTGTATATATACACTGCACAGCAGCACTCCTCCTGTCCTGTATACTGCGTGTAATCCTCAGTATCTGTATTATTCTGTATATATACACTGCACAGTACCACTTCTCCTGTCCTGTATACTGGGTGTAATCCTCAGTATCTGTATTATTCTGTATATATACACTGCACAGTACCACTTCTCCTGTCCTGTATACTGGGTGTAATCCTCAGTATCTGTGTTATTCTGTATATATACACTGCACAGTACCACTTCTACTGTCCTGTATACTGGGTGTAATCCTCAGTATCTGTATTATTCTGTATATATACACTGCACAGTACCACTTCTCCTGTCCTGTATACTGGGTGTAATCCTCAGTATCTGTATTATACTGTATATATACACTGTACAGTACCACTTCTCCTGTCCTGTATACTGGGTGTAATCCTCAGTATCTGTAGTATTTTGTATATATACACTGCACAGTACCACTTCTACTGTCCTGTATACTGGGTGTAATCCTCAGTATCTGTATTATACTGTATATATACACTGTACAGTACCACTTCTCCTGTCCTGTATACTGGGTGTAATCCTCAGTATCTGTAGTATTCTGTATATATACACTGCACAGTACCACTTCTCCTGTCCTGTATACTGGGTGTAATCCTCAGTATCTGTAGTATTCTGTATATATACACTGCACAGTACCACTCCTCCTGTCCTGTATACTGGGTGTAATCCTCAGTACCTGTATTATTCTATATATATACACTGCACAGTACCACTTCTCCTGTCCTGTATACTGGGTGTAATCCTCAGTGTCTGTATTATTCTATATATATACACTGCACAGTACCACTCCTCCTGTCTTGTATACTGGGTGTAATCCTCAGTATCTGTATTATTCTGTATATATACACTGCACAGTACCACTTCTCCTGTCCTGTATACTGGGTGTAATCCTCAGTATCTGTATTATTCTGTATATATACACTGCACAGTACCACTTCTCCTGTCCTGTATACTGGGTGTAATCCTCAGTATCTGTATTATTCTGTATATATACACTGCACAGCACCACTCCTCCTGTCCTGTATACTGGGTGTAATCCTCAGTATCTGTATTATTCTGTATATATACACTGCACAGCACCACTTCTCCTGTCCTGTATACTGGGTGTAATCCTCAGTATCTGTATTATTCTGTATATATACACTGCACAGTACCACTTCTCCTGTCCTGTATACTGGGTGTAATCCTCAGTATCTGTATTATTCTGTATATATACACTGCACAGTACCACTTCTCCTGTCCTGTATACTGGGTGTAATCCTCAGTATCTGTATTATTCTGTATATATACACTGCACAGCACCACTCCTCCTGTCCTGTATACTGGGTGTAATCCTCAGTATCTGTATTATTCTGTATATATACACTGCACAGTACCACTTCTCCTGTCCTGTATACTGGGTGTAATCCTCAGTATCTGTATTATTCTGTATATATACACTGCACAGTACCACTTCTCCTGTCCTGTATACTGGGTGTAATCCTCAGTATCTATATTATTCTGTATATATACACTGCACAGTACCACTTCTCCTGTCCTGTATACTGGGTGTAATCCTCAGTATCTGTATTATTCTGTATATATACACTGCACAGTACCACTTCTCCTGTCCTGTATACTGGGTGTAATCCTCAGTATCTGTATTATTCTGTATATATACACTGCACAGTACCACTTCTCCTGTCCTGTATACTGGGTGTAATCCTCAGTATCTGTATTATTCTGTATATATACACTGCACAGTACCACTTCTCCTGTCCTGTATACTGGGTGTAATCCTCAGTATCTGTATTATTCTGAATATATACACTGCACAGTACCACTTCTCCTCTCCTGTATACTGGGTGTAATCCTCAGTATCTGTATTATTCTGTATATATACACTGCACAGCACCACTTCTCCTGTCCTGTATACTGGGTGTAATCCTCAGTATCTGTATTATTCTGTATATATACACTGCACAGTACCACTTCTCCTGTCCTGTATACTGGGTGTAATCCTCAGTATCTGTATTATTCTGTATATATACACTGCACAGTACCACTTCTCCTGTCCTGTATACTGGGTGTAATCCTCAGTATCTGTATTATTCTGTATATATACACTGCACAGCACCACTCCTCCTGTCCTGTATACTGGGTGTAATCCTCAGTATCTGTATTATTCTGTATATATACACTGCACAGTACCACTTCTCCTGTCCTGTATACTGGGTGTAATCCTCAGTATCTGTATTATTCTGTATATATACACTGCACAGTACCACTTCTCCTGTCCTGTATACTGAGTGTAATCCTCAGTACCTGTATTATTCTGTACATATACACTGCACAGTACCACTTCTCCTGTCCTGTATACTGGGTGTAATCCTCAGTACCTGTATTATTCTGTATATACACTGCACAGTACCACTTCTCCTGTCCTGTATACTGGGTGTAATCCTCAGTGTCTGTATTATTCTGTATATATACACTGCACAGTACCACTTCTCCTGTCCTGTATACTGGGTGTAATCCTCAGTGTCTGTATTATTCTGTATATATACACTGCACAGTACCACTCCTCCTGTCCTGTATACTGGGTGTAATCCTCAGTATCTGTATTATTCTGTATATATACACTACACAGTACCACTCCTCCTGTCCTGTATAGTGGGTGTAATCCTCAGTATCTGTATTATTCTGTATATATACACTGCACAGTACCACTTCTCCTGTCCTGTATACTGAGTGTAATCCTCAGTATCTGTATTATTCTGTATATATACACTGCACAGTACCACTTCTCCTGTCCTGTATACTGGGTGTAATCCTCAGTATCTGTATTATTCTGTATATATACACTGCACAGTACCACTTCTCCTGTCCTGTATACTGAGTGTAATCCTCAGTACCTGTATTATTCTGTACATATACACTGCACAGTACCACTTCTCCTGTCCTGTATACTGGGTGTAATCCTCAGTATCTGTATTATTCTGTATATACACTGCACAGTACCACTTCTCCTGTCCTGTATACTGGGTGTAATCCTCAGTGTCTGTATTATTCTGTATATATACACTGCACAGTACCACTTCTCCTGTCCTGTATACTGGGTGTAATCCTCGGTGTCTGTATTATTCTGTATATATACACTGCACAGTACCACTCCTCCTGTCCTGTATACTGGGTGTAATCCTCAGTATCTGTATTATTCTGTATATATACACTGCACAGTACCACTTCTCCTGTCCTGTATACTGGGTGTAATCCTCAGTATCTGTATTATTCTGTATATATACACTGCACAGTACCACTTCTCCTGTCCTGTATACTGGGTGTAATCCTCAGTATCTGTATTATTCTGTATATATACACTGCACAGTACCACTCACTCCTCCTGTCCTGTATACTGGGTGTAATCCTCAGTATCTGTATTATTCTGTATATATACACTGCACAGTACCACTTCTACTGTCCTGTATACTGGGTGTAATCCTTAGTATCTGTATTATTCTGTATATATACACTGCACAGTACCACTTCTACTGTCCTGTATACTGGGTGTAATCCTTAGTATCTGTATTATTCTGTATATATACACTGCACAGTACCACTTCTACTGCCCTGTATACTGGGTGTAATCCTTAGTATCTGTATTATTCTGTATATATACACTGCACAGTACCACTTCTACTGTCCTGTATACTGGGTGTAATCCTTAGTATCTGTATTATTCTGTATATATACACTGCACAGTACCACTTCTCCTGTCCTGTATACTGGGTGTAATCCTCAGTATCTGTATTATTATGTATATATACACTGCACAGTACCACTTCTCCTGTCCTGTATACTGGGTGTAATTCTCAGTATCTGTATTATTCTGTATATATACACTGCACAGTACCACTTCTCCTATCCTGTATACTGGGTGTAATCCTCAGTATCTGTATTATTATGTATATATACACTGCACAGTACCACTTCTCCTGTCCTGTATACTGGGTGTAATTCTCAGTATCTGTATTATTCTGTATATATACACTGCACAGTACCACTTCTCCTATCCTGTATACTGGGTGTAATCCTCAGTATCTGTATTATTATGTATATATACACTGCACAGTACCACTTCTCCTGTCCTGTATACTGGGTGTAATTCTCAGTATCTGTATTATTCTGTATATATACACTGCACAGTACCACTTCTCCTGTCCTGTATACTGGGTGTAATCCTCAGTATCTGTATTATTCTGTATACAGTTAGGTCCAGAAATCTTTGGCCAGTGACACAATTTTGGCGAGTTGGGCTCTGCATGCCACCACATTGGATTTGAAATGAAACCTCTACAACAGAATTCAAGTGCAGATTGTAACGTTTAATTTGAAGGTTTGAACAAAAATATCTGATAGAAATTGTAGGAATTGTCACATTTCTTTACAAACACTCCACATTTTAGGAGGTCAAAAGTAATTGGACAAATAAACCAAACCCAAACAAAATATTTTTATTTTCAATATTTTGTTGCGAATCCTTTGGAGGCAATCACTGCCTTAAGTCTGGAACCCATGGACATCACCAAACGCTGGGTTTCCTCCTTCTTAATGCTTTGCCAGGCCTTTACAGCCGCAGCCTTCAGGTCTTGCTTGTTTGTGGGTCTTTCCGTCTTAAGTCTGGATTTGAGCAAGTGAAATGCATGCTCAATTGGGTTAAGATCTGGTGATTGACTTGGCCATTGCAAAATGTTCCACTTTTTTGAACTCATGAACTCCTGGGTAGCTTTGGCTGTATGCTTGGGGTCATTGTCCATCTGTACTATGAAGCGCCGTCCGATCAACTTTGCGGCATTTGGCTGAATCTGGGCTGAAAGTATATCCCGGTACACTTCAGAATTCATCCGGCTACTCTTGTCTGCTGTTATGTCATCAATAAACACAAGTGACCCAGTGCCATTGAAAGCCATGCATGCCCATGCCATCACGTTGCCTCCACCATGTTTTACAGAGGATTGGTGTGCCTTGGATCATGTGCCGTTCCCTTTCTTCTCCAAACTTTTTTCTTCCCATCATTCTGGTACAGGTTGATCTTTGTCTCATCTGTCCATAGAATACTTTTCCAGAACTGAGCTGGCTTCATGAGGTGTTTTTCAGCAAATGTAACTCTGGCCTGTCTATTTTTGGAATTGATGAAGGGTTTGCATCTAGATGTGAACCCTTTGTATTTACTTTCATGGAGTCTTCTCTTTACTGGTGACTTAGAGACAGATACACCTACTTCACTGAGAGTGTTCTGGACTTCAGTTGATGTTGTGAACGGGTTCTTCTTCACCAAAGAAAGTATGCGGCGATCATCCACCACTGTTGTCATCCATGGACGCCCAGGCCTTTTTGAGTTCCCAAGCTCACCAGTCAATTCCTTTTTTCTCAGAATGTACCCGACTGTTGATTTTGCTACTCCAAGCATGTCTGCTATCTCTCTGATGGATTTTTTCTTTTTTTTCAGCCTCAGGATGTTCTGCTTCACCTCAATTGAGAGTTCCTTAGACCGCATGTTGTCTGGTCACAGCAACAGCTTCCAAATGCAAAACCACACACCTGTAATCAACCCCAGACCTTTTAACTACTTCATTGATTACAGGTTACCGAGGGAGACGCCTTCAGAGTTAATTGCAGCCCTTAGAGTCCCTTGTCCAATTAGTTTTGGTCCCTTGAAAAAGAGGAGGCTATGCATTACAGAGCTATGATTCCTAAACCCTTCCTCCGATTTGGATGTGAAAACTCTCATATTGCAGCTGGGAGTGTGCACTTTCAGCCATATTATATATAGAATTGTATTTCTGAACATGTTTTTGTAAACAGCTAAAATAACAAAACTTGTGTCACTGTCCAAATATTTCTGGACCTAACTGTATACACTGCACAGTACCACCTCTGATTGCACCTAGTTTTGGCCACGTGGCCCCTTTGCTGACCTATGGAGGGTGTCATGCGGTTTGTCATAGCACACATCTTCATCCAGGCACACATGTTGCCGTCCCTCCAGGAGCGTGAATACTTTTCGTTGGGGCGTGTACAGGAATCTGCTCCTTCATCATTTCTTTGCGTCTTGGAATCTGCCAGGTCTTTGAACAGAGATGAAAGCGGGCAATGGCGGATCGATGCGGGCGCTCGCAGTGCCTGATATCATGTAAATTATAATTATTGATCTCACGTTGAGCCCCGGCGAGCTCCTGACAAGAGGCGGCGCGCTCCGCGCACATTCCGCATGTGTCAGGACATACTCATTAGGTATTAATTTGCTGCAATTGATGGCTCAGCAGGACGTCGCCGCTAATTAGCCACGGTGTAGGCAGCCATGAACCACGGAGGAATGTGCGTGAGGATGAGCGACAAGACACGGAAACCTCTGGATGCAAAGATAAACGCAGGCTGCAGACACCAACCACACACAGACAGGACGAAAGGCCGCAACCGCTGCACCGGAGATACGTAGTATATAACTATAATCACAGTGTAGCAGAAGAAACAGAGCGACATAGTCATCATTTATAATACTCGGTATTATTGTAGTTATATTCCTGTACATAGGGGCAGTATTATATTTATATTCTTGTATATAGGGGGCAGTATTATAGTAGTTATATTCTTGTACATAGGGGCAGTATTATAGTAGTTATATTCTTGTATATAGGAGCAGTATTATAGTAGTTATATTCTTGTACATAGGGGGCAGTATTATAGTAGTTATATTCTTGTATATAGAGGCAGTATTATAGTAGTTATGTTCTTGTACATAGGAGGCAGTATTATAGTAGTTATATTCTTGTACATAGGAGGCAGTATTTTAGTAGTTATATTCTTGTATATAGGGGCAGTATTATAGTAGTTATATTCTTGTATATAGGGGGCAGTATTATAGTAGTTATATTCTTGTATATAGAGGCAGTATTATAGTAGTTATAGTCTTGTACATAGGAGCAGTATTATAGTAGTTATATTCTTGTACATAGGGGGCAGTATTATAGTAGTTATATTCTTGTATATAGAGGCAGTATTATAGTAGTTATATTCTTGTACATAGGGGCAGTATTATAGTAGTTATAGTCTTGTACATAGGGGGCAGTATTATAGTAGTTATATTCTTGTACATAGGAGCAGTATTATAGTAGTTATATTCTTGTACATAGGGGGCAGTATTATAGTAGTTATATTCTTGTATATAGAGGCAGTATTATAGTAGTTATGTTCTTGTACATAGGAGGCAGTATTATAGTAGTTATATTCTTGTACATAGGAGGCAGTATTTTAGTAGTTATATTCTTGTACATAGGGGGCAGTATTATAGTAGTTATATTCTTGTATATAGAGGCAGTATTATAGTAGTTATATTCTTGTACATAGGAGGCAGTATTTTAGTAGTTATATTCTTGTATATAGGGGCAGTATTATAGTAGTTATATTCTTGTATATAGGGGGCAGTATTATAGTAGTTATATTCTTGTATATAGAGGCAGTATTATAGTAGTTATGTTCTTGTACATAGGGGCAGCATTATAGTAGTTATATTCTTGTACATAGGAGGCAGTATTTTAGTAGTTATATTCTTGTATATAGGGGCAGTATTATAGTAGTTATATTCTTGTATATAGGGGGCAGTATTATAGTAGTTATATTCTTGTATATAGGGGGCAGTATTATAGTAGTAATATTCTTGTACATAGGGGCAGTATTATAGTAGTTATATTCTTGTATATAGGGGGCAGTATTATAGTAGTAATATTCTTGTATATAGGGGCAGTATTATAGTAGTTATATTCTTGTATATAGAGGCAGTATTATAGTAGTTATATTCTTGTACATAGGAGGCAGTATTATAGTAGTTATATTCTTGTATATAGGGGGCAGTATTATAGTAGTTATACTCTTGTACATAGGGGCAGTATTATAGTAGTTATACTCTTGTACATAGGGGGCAGTATTATAGTAGTTATATTCTTGTACATAGGGGCAGTATTATAGTAGTTATATTCTTGTACATAGGGGGCAGTATTATAGTAGTTATATTCTTGTATATAGAGGCAGTATTATAGTAGTTATATTCTTGTACATAGGAGGCAGTATTTTAGTAGTTATATTCTTGTATATAGGGGCAGTATTATAGTAGTTATATTCTTGTATATAGGGGGCAGTATTATAGTAGTTATATTCTTGTATATAGGGGGCAGTATTATAGTAGTAATATTCTTGTACATAGGGGCAGTATTATAGTAGTTATATTCTTGTATATAGGGGGCAGTATTATAGTAGTAATATTCTTGTATATAGGGGCAGTATTATAGTAGTTATATTCTTGTATATAGAGGCAGTATTATAGTAGTTATATTCTTGTACATAGGAGGCAGTATTATAGTAGTTATATTCTTGTATATAGGGGGCAGTATTATAGTAGTTATACTCTTGTACATAGGGGCAGTATTATAGTAGTTATATTCTTGTATATAGGGGGCAGTATTATAGTAGTTATACTCTTGTACATAGGGGCAGTATTATAGTAGTTATATTCTTGTATATAGGGGGCAGTATTATAGTAGTTATACTCTTGTACATAGGGGCAGTATTATAGTAGTTATACTCTTGTACATAGGGGGCAGTATTATAGTAGTTATATTCTTGTACATAGGGGCAGTATTATAGTAGTTATATTCTTGTACATAGGGGGCAGTATTATAGTAGTTATATTCCTATATATGCCGTTCCCTGCCCCGTTATATAGTGGTGTCAGGTTTGCGGTCAGACTGTTTATTTGCCCTTTTCTCTTCTGCTATTGGCAGAGGATGCGTTTGTCGGTGACATGGTTACGGTTTCCGCAGCCCGGTCTGTTATCGCCGTCCGCACCATCTTATCTGTATGTCACATTGGCCGTCCTCTGCGCTGCGCTGCTGGATCTTTGTTTTTCTGTCCATACAGTTATACATATAATCCGAGCACATTATATTAGTTACACAGAGGTGAGTGAGTGGCGCAGACCCTCGTCCCCGGCTCCAGCAGCTCCGGTGTTATTTACAGGAACATTCATTATATTCCGGGGCATTAGATCTCCCGGAGGAAACTGCTACAATGTAACAAATATTTGTCTTCATTTGTGTAAACAATAGAGATAAAATATTCATTATATACACAAAAGGGTGAGATAAAAGTTCACAGCGGAAGCCGCAGCAATGATGATAATAGTAATGGAAACAGTACGGCTAGGAGAATGCAGTGGGCAGCAGAGACACAGCCAACAGGGGGCAGCAGAGACCCGGCCAGCAGGGGCAGCAGAGACCCGGCCAACAGGGGGCAGCAGAGACCCGGCCAGCAGGGGCAGCAGAGACCCAGCCAACAAGGGGCAGCAGAGACCCAGCCAACAGGGGGCAGCAGAGACACAGCCAACAGGGGGCAGCAGAGACCCGGCCAGCAGGGGCAGCAGAGACCCGGCCAGCAGGGAGCAGCAGAGACACAGCCAACAGGGGGCAGCAGAGACCCGGCCAGCAGGGGCAGCAGAGACCCGGCCAACAGGGGGCAGCAGAGACCCGGCCAGCAGGGGCAGCAGAGACCCAGCCAACAAGGGGCAGCAGAGACCCAGCCAACAGGGGGCAGCAGAGACACAGCCAACAGGGGGCAGCAGAGACCCGGCCAGCAGGGGCAGCAGAGACCCGGCCAACAGGGGGCAGCAGAGACCCGGCCAGCAGGGGCAGCAGAGACACAGCCAACAGGGGGCAGCAGAGACACAGCCAACAGGGGGCAGCAGAGACACAGCCAACAGGGGGCAGCAGAGACACAGCCAACAGGGGGCAGCAGAGACCCGGCCAACAGGGGGCAGCAGAGACCCGGCCAACAGGGGGCAGCAGAGACCCGGCCAACAGGGGGCAGCAGAGACCTGGCCAACAGTGGGCAGCAGAGACCCGGCCAGCAGGGAGCAGCAGAGACCCGGCCAACAGGGGGCAGCAGAGACCCGGCCAACAGGGGGCAGCAGAGACCCGGCCAACAGGGGGCAGCAGAGACCTGGCCAACAGTGGGCAGCAGAGACCCGGCCAGGAGAATGCAGTGGGCAGCAGAGACACAGCCAACAGGGGGCAGCAGAGACACAGCCAACAGGGGGCAGCAGAGACACAGCCAACAGGGGGCAGCAGAGACCCGGCCAACAGGGGGCAGCAGAGACCCGGCCAGCAGGGGGCAGCAGAGACCCGGCCAGCAGGGGGCAGCAGAGATCCGGCCAGCAGGGGGCAGCAGAGACCCGGCCAACAGGGGGCAGCAGAGACCCGGCCAACAGGGGGCAGCAGAGACCCGGCCAACAGGGGGCAGCAGAGACCCGGCCAACAGGGGGCAGCAGAGACCCGGCCAACAGGGAGCAGCAGAGACCTGGCCAACAGTGGGCAGCAGAGACCCGGCCAGCAGGGAGCAGCAGAGACCCGGCCAACGGGGGGCAGCAGAGACCCGGCCAACAGGGGGCGGTAGAGACCCGGCCAACAGGGGGCAGCAGAGACCCAGCTAGCAGTGGGCAGCTGAGACCCGGCCAACAGAGGGCAGCAGAGACACGGCCAGCAGTGGGCAGCAGAGACCCAGCCAACAAGGGGCAGCAGAGACCCAGCCAACAGGGGGGAGCAGAGACTCGGCCAACAGGGGGCAGCAGAGACCCAGCCAGCATGGGCAGCAGAGACCTAGCCAGCACTGGGCAGCAGAGACTAGGCCAGCAGGGGGCAGCAGAGACCCGGTCAGCAGGGGGCAGCAGAGACCCAGCCAGCAGTGGGCAGCAGAGTCCTGGCCAGCAGGGGCAGCAAAGACCTAGCCAGCAGGGGGCAGCAGAGACCTAGCCAGCACTGGGCAGCAGAGACTAGGCCAGCAGGGGGCAGCAGAGACCCGGCCAGCAGGGGGCAGCAGAGACCTGTCCAGCAGGGGGCAGCAGAGACTCGTCCAGCAGGGGGCAGCAGAGAACCGGCCAGCCTTGGACAGCAGAGAGCCAGCCAGCAGTCGGCAGCAGAGACCAGTGGTGGCCAGCAGGGGTCAGTAGTGAGACATAAGGTTCTGGAGTCGGGCAACTAATGATCAAAATCCACATGCAGAGCGGCTTCTTGGTGCGGATTACTAGTTACTAAGAACATGCGTTCTTTCGTTCTTTCAGCGCTTTTTTTTATGTGTGATTTGAAGCAATAAGTTGTGTTTTTTTCATGTTTCCACTGCAAAACCCTGGCCAATAAAGCATCAAAACCCCAATATAAACTGCAGGAACACACGGGTGTTACTAATGGTGAACACACGCACATAACACCCAGAAATCCACAGGACGTCTCTTCTTCTAAATGTTTGTTCCTGAGTATTAGACATGGCCGGTGCATGTATCCACGTGTGGCGAGATCTGTGACCACTCAGCCCCATCACATTTTGTCCCTTTTTATCCCGTTGCTTTAAATTAGCGGCTTCATTAATAAATCAGAACAGCGGGAGAGGAGAAGTGACAAAGTGGAGAATAAAGTGCGATCCGCATAAACAAGAGGACACTGAGGCGGTGGGAACTGTGTGTATTTTCTGCAATGTACCTGTGTATCCTGAGCCTTCTGGTTCATGTATAACATTTATGTCCTGCGGTGATGACACATGTGGAGCAGTTTCATGTCCTGCGGTGATGACTTATGTAGAGCAGTATAGGCAGCCTCCAGTATAGCATTCATGTTCTGCAGTGATGACTCATGTGGAGCAGTACAGGCAGCGGCAGCCTCCAGTATAGCATTCATGTTCTGCGGTGATGACTCATGTGGAGCAATACAGGCAGCAGCAGGCTCCGGTATAGCATTCATGTCCTGCGGTGATGACTCATGTGGAGCAGTACAGGCAGCGGCAGGCTCCGGTATAGCATTCATGTCCTGCGGTGATGACTCATGTGGAGCAGTACAGGCAGCGGCAGGCTCCGGTATAGCATTCATGTCCTGCGGTGATGACTCATGTGGAGCAGTACAGGCAGCGGCAGGCTCCGGTATAGCATTCATGTCCTGCGGTGATGACTCATGTGGAGCAGTACAGGCAGCGGCAGGCTCCGGTATAGCATTCATGTCCTGCAGTGATGACTCATGTAGAGCAGTACAGGCAGCGGCACGCTCAGGTATAGCATTCATGTCCTGCGGTGATGACTCATGTGGAGCAGTACAGGCAGCGGCAGGCTCCGGTATAGCATTCATGTCCTGCGGTGATGACTCATGTGGAGCAGTACAGGCAGTGGCAGGCTCCGGTATAGCATTCATGTCCTGCGGTGATGACTCATGTGGAACAGTACAGGCAGTGGCAGGCTCCGGTATAGCATTCATGTCCTGCGGTGATGACTCATGTAGAGCAGTACAGGCAGTGGCAGGCTCCGGTATAGCATTCATGTCCTGCGGTGATGACTCATGTGGAGCAGTACAGGCAGCGGCAGGCTCCGGTATAGCATTCATGTCCTGCGGTGATGACTCATGTGGAGCAGTACAGGCAGCGGCAGGCTCCGGTATAGCATTCATGTCCTGCGGTGATGACTCATGTGGAGCAGTACAGGCAGCGGCAGGCTCCGGTATAGCATTCATGTCCTGCGGTGATGACTCATGTGGAGCAATACAGGCAGCGGCAGGCTCCGGTATAGCATTCATGTCCTGCAGTGATGACTCATGTAGAGCAGTACAGGCAGCGGCACGCTCAGGTATAGCATTCATGTCCTGCGGTGATGACTCATGTGGAGCAGTACAGGCAGTGGCAGGCTCCGGTATAGCATTCATGTCCTGCGGTGATGACTCATGTGGAGCAGTACAGGCAGTGGCAGGCTCCGGTATAACATTCATGTCCTGCGGTGATGACTCATGTAGAGCAGTACAGGCAGCGGCACGCTCAGGTATAGCATTCATGTCCTGCGGTGATGACTCATGTGGAGAAGTACAGGCAGTGGCAGGCTCCGGTATAGCATTCATGTCCTGCGGTGATGACTCATGTGGAACAGTACAGGCAGTGGCAGGCTCCGGTATAGCATTCATGTCCTGCGGTGATGACTCATGTAGAGCAGTACAGGCAGTGGCAGGCTCCGGTATAGCATTCATGTCCTGCGGTGATGACTCATGTGGAGCAGTACAGGCAGTGGCAGGGCCCGGTATAGCATTCATGTCCTGCAGTGATGACTCATGTAGAGCAGTACAGGCAGCGGCAGGCTCCGGTATAGCATTCATGTCCTGCGGTGATGACTCATGTGGAGCAGTACAGGCAGCGGCAGGCTCTGGTATAGCATTCATGTCCTGCGGTGATGACTCATGTGGAGCAGTACAGGCAGTGGCAGGCTCCGGTATAGCATTCATGTCCTGCAGTGATGACTCATGTGGAGCAGTACAGGCAGCGGCAGGCTCCGGTATAGCATTCATGTCCTGCGGTGATGACTCATGTGGAGCAGTACAGGCAGCGGCAGGCTCCGGTATAGCATTCATGTCCTGCGGTGATGACTCATGTGGAGCAGTACAGGCGGCGGCAGGCTCCGGTATAGCATTCATGTCCTGCGGTGATGACTCATGTGGAGCAGTACAGGCAGCGGCAGGCTCCGGTATAGCATTCATGTCCTGCGGTGATGACTCATGTGGAGCAGTACAGGCAGTGGCAGGCTCCGGTATAGCGCTGCTGGTTGTCATGTTGGCGGATAGCTGTCGGCAGCCTGGTACTGGCCGCCATTAGAGGCTGTAACCCGGTGACCCCTGATTACCTGAGCACTGGAGATAATATTACCGCTGCGGGTTTATATTTCTCCCCTCTTTCTGCAGAACAGTATCACATTGAGCCGCAGCTGGAGAACATGGCAGCACAAACACTGCGCGGCTCAGGTATCACCTCCTGTGCAGAGCATTGCGTAACGTCTCAGCCCGTCCCCGTCAGCCGGGTGATGTATGAGCTGACATCTTCTCCCCTCATTAATGTCCTGACGTGGCTCTCCATCCTGCGGGATCAGGTCGCTGAGTAAACCCGCCACGTTACTGGGCTCATGTGTGGAGCTATGGCATCCGCAACACAAAATATATTCATCCAATATTCAACACAACTGCAACCTCCGAGAATCCCACTACTGTGTACCACGTGTCCGGTGATCTGGTGGAATGTAGACAATGGTCGTGTCACCTGATCCTGCTGCCTGTGGACAATGGTCGTGTCCCCTGATTCCGCTGCCTGTGGACAATGGTCGTGTCCCCTGATCCCGCTGCCTGTGGACAATGGTCGTGTCTCCTGATTCCGCTGCCTGTGGACAATGGTCGTGTCCTGTGATTCCCGCTGCCTGTGGACAATGGTCGTGTCCCCTGATTCCGCTGCCTGTGGACAATGGTCGCGTCCCCTGATCCCGCTGCCTGTGGACAATGGTCGTGTTCACTGATTCCGCTGCCCGTGGACAATGGTCGTGTCCCCTGATTCTGCTGCCTGTGGACAATGGTCGTGTCTCCTGATCCCGCTGCCTTTGGACAATGGTCGTGTCTCCTGATCCCGCTGCCTATGGACAATGGTCGTGTCACCTGATCCCGCTGCCTGTGGACAATGGTCGTGTCACCTGATCCCGCTGCCTGTGGACAATGGTCGCGAACCCTGATCCCGCTGCCTGTGGACAATGGTCGTGTCCCCTGATTCCGCTGCCTGTGGACAATGGTCGTGTCACCTGATCCTGCTGCCTGTGGACAATGGTCGTGTCTCCTGATCCCTCTGCCTGTGGACAATGGTCGTGTCACCTGATCCCGCTGCCTGTGGACAATGGTCGTGTCACCTGATCCCGCTGCCTGTGGACAATGGTCGTGTCCCCTGATTCCGCTGCCTGTGGACAATGGTCGTGTCTCCTGATTCCGCTGCCTGTGGACAATGGTCGTGTCCTGTGATTCCCGCTGCCTGTGGACAATGGTCGTGTCACCTGATCCCGCTGCCTGTGGACAATGGTCGTGTCACCTGATCCCGCTGCCTGTGGACAATGGTCGCGAACCCTGATCCCGCTGCCTGTGGACAATGGTCGTGTCCCCTGATTCCGCTGCCTGTGGACAATGGTCGTGTCACCTGATCCTGCTGCCTGTGGACAATGGTCGTGTCTCCTGATCCCGCTGCCTGTGGACAATGCTCATGTCCCCTGATCCCGCTGCCTGTGGACAATGGTCGTGTCTCCTGATCCCGCTGCCTGTGGACAATGGTCGTGTCTCCTGATCCCGCTGCCTGTGGACAATGGTCGTGTCTCCTGATCCCGCTGCCTGTGGACAATGGTCGTGTCTCCTGATGCCGCTGCCTGTGGACAATGGTCGTGTCACCTGATCCCGCTGCCTGTGGACAATGGTCGTGTCACCTGATCCTGCTGCCTGTGGACAATGGTCGTGTCCCCTGATTCCGCTGCCTGTGGACAATGGTCGTGTCACCTGATCCCGCTGCCTGTGGACAATGGTCGTGTCCCCTGATTCCGCTGCCTGTGGACAATGGTCGTGTCCCCTGATTCCGCTGCCTGTGGACAATGGTCGTGTCCCCTGATTCCGCTGCCTGTGGACAATGTTTGTGTCCCCTGATTCCGCTGCCTGTGGACAATGGTCGTGTCTCCTGATCCCACTGCCTGTGGACAATGGTCGTGTCTCCTGATCCCGCTGCCTGTGGACAATGGTCGTGTCCCCTGATTCCGCTGCCTGTGGACAATGGTCATGTCTCCTGATCCCGCTGCCCGTGGACAATGGTCGTGTCTCCTGATCCCGCTGCCTGTGGACAATGGTCATGACCCCTGATTCCGCTGCCTGTGGACAATGGTCGTGTCCCCTGATTCCGCTGCCTGTGGACAATGGTCGTGTCCCCTGATCCCGCTGCCTGTGGACAATGGTCGAGTCTCCTGATCCCACTGCCTGTGGACAATGGTCGAGTCTCCTGATCCCACTGCCTGTGGACAATGGTCGTGTCTCCTGATCCCGCTGCATGTGGACAATGGTCGTGTCCTGTGATCCCACTGCCTGTGGACAATGGTCGTGTCTCCTGATCCCACTGCCTGTGGACAATGGTCATGTCTCCTGATCTCGCTGCCATGGACAATGGTCGTGTCTCTTGATCCCGCTGCCTGTGGACAATGGTCGTGTCCCCTGATTCCGCTGCCTGTGGACAATGGTCGTGTCCCCTGATTCCGCTGCCTGTGGACAATGGTCGTGTCCCCTGATTCCGCTGCCTGTGGACAATGGTCGTGTCCCCTGATCCCGCTGCCTGTGGACAATGGTCGTGTCCCCTGATCCCGCTGCCTGTGGACAATGCTCATGTCACCTGATCCCACTGCCTGTGGACAATGGTCGTGTCTCCTGATCCCGCTGCCCGTGGACAATGGTCGAGTCTCCTGATCCCGCTGCCTGTGGACAATGGTTGTGTCCCCTGATTCCGCTGCCTGTGCACAATGGTCATGTCCCCTGATTCTGCTGCCTGTGGACAATGTTTGTGTCCCCTGATTCCGCTGCCTGTGGACGTTGGTCGTGTCCTGTGATCCCACTGCCTGTGGACAATGGTCGTGTCTCCTGATCCCGCTGCCTGTGGACAATGGTTGTGTCTCCTGATCCCACTGCCTGTGGACAATTGGCGTGTCTCCTGATCCCGCTGCCTGTGGACAATGGTCGTGTCTGCTGATCCCGCTGCCTGTGGACAATGGTCGTGTCTCCTGAGCCCGCTGCCTGTGGACAATGGTCGTGTCCTGTGATCCCACTGCCTGTGGACAATGGTCATGTCTCCTGATCCCGCTGCCCGTGGACAATGGTCGTGTCTCCTGATCCCGCTGCCTGTGGACAATGGTCGTGTCCCCTGATTCCGCTGCCTGTGGACAATGGTCGTGTCCCCTGATTCCGCTGCCTGTGGACAATGGTCGTGTCCCCTGATCCCGCTGCCTGTGGACAATGGTCGTGTCCCCTGAGCCCGCTGCCTGTGGACAATGGTCGTGTCTCCTGATCCCGCTGCCTGTGGACAATGCTCATGTCCCCTGATCCCGCTGCCTGTGGACAATGGTCGTGTCTCCTGATCCCGCTGCCTGTGGACAATGGTCGTGTCTCCTGATCCCGCTGCCTGTGGACAATGGTCGTGTCTCCTGATCCCGCTGCCTGTGGACAATGCTCATGTCCCCTGATCCCGCTGCCTGTGGACAATGGTCGTGTCTCCTGATCCCGCTGCCTGTGGACAATGGTCGTGTCTCCTGATCCCGCTGCCTGTGGACAATGGTCGTGTCTCCTGATCCCGCTGCCTGTGGACAATGGTCGTGTCTCCTGATGCCACTGCCTGTGGACAATGGTCGTGTCTCCTGATTCCGCTGCCTGTGGACAATGGTCGAGTCTCCTGATCCCGCTGCCTGTGGACAATGGTTGTGTCCCCTGATTCCGCTGCCTGTGGACAATGGTCATGTCCCCTGATTCTGCTGCCTGTGGACAATGTTTGTGTCCCCTGATTCCGCTGCCTGTGGACGTTGGTCGTGTCCTGTGATCCCACTGCCTGTGGACAATGGTCGTGTCTCCTGATCCCGCTGCCTGTGGACAATGGTTGTGTCTCCTGATCCCACTGCCTGTGGACAATGGTCGTGTCTCCTGATCCCGCTGCCTGTGGACAATGGTCGTGTCTGCTGATCCCGCTGCCTGTGGACAATGGTCGTGTCTCCTGAGCCCGCTGCCTGTGGACAATGGTCGTGTCCTGTGATCCCACTGCCTGTGGACAATGGTCATGTCTCCTGATCCCGCTGCCCGTGGACAATGGTCGTGTCTCCTGATCCCGCTGCCTGTGGACAATGGTCGTGTCCCCTGATTCCGCTGCCTGTGGACAATGGTCGTGTCCCCTGATTCCGCTGCCTGTGGACAATGGTCGTGTCCCCTGATCCCGCTGCCTGTGGACAATGGTCGTGTCCCCTGAGCCCGCTGCCTGTGGACAATGGTCGTGTCTCCTGATCCCGCTGCCTGTGGACAATGCTCATGTCCCCTGATCCCGCTGCCTGTGGACAATGGTCGTGTCTCCTGATCCCGCTGCCTGTGGACAATGGTCGTGTCTCCTGATCCCGCTGCCTGTGGACAATGCTCATGTCCCCTGATCCCGCTGCCTGTGGACAATGGTCGTGTCTCCTGATCCCGCTGCCTGTGGACAATGGTCGTGTCTCCTGATCCCGCTGCCTGTGGACAATGGTCGTGTCTCCTGATCCCGCTGCCTGTGGACAATGGTCGTGTCTCCTGATGCCGCTGCCTGTGGACAATGGTCGTGTCTCCTGATTCCGCTGCCTGTGGACAATGGTCGAGTCTCCTGATCCCGCTGCCTGTGGACAATGGTCGTGTCACCTGATCCCGCTGCCTGTGGACAATGGTCGAGTCTCCTGATCCCACTGCCTGTGGACAATGGTCGTGTTCCCTGATTCCGCTGCCTGTGGACAATGGTCGTGTCTCCTGATCCCGCTGCCTGTGGACAATGGTTGTGTCACCCGATCCCGCTGCCTGTGGACAATGGTCGTGTTCACTGATCCCGCTGCCTGTGGACAATGGTCGTGTCCCCTGATCCCGCTGCCTGTGGACAATGGTCGTGTCCCCTGATTCCGCTGCCTGTGGACAATGGTCGTGTCTCCTGATCCGCTGCCTGTGGACAATGGTCGTGTCTCCTGATCCCTCTGCCTGTGGACAATGGTCGTGTCACCTGATCCTGCTGCCTGTGGACAATGGTCGTGTCCCCTGATCCCGCTGCCTGTGGACAATGGTCGTGTCCCCTGATTCCGCTGCCTGTGGACAATGGTCGTGTCCCCTGATCCCGCTGCCTGTGGACAATGGTTGTGTCCCCTGATTCCGCTGCCTGTGGACAATGGTCGTGTCTCCTGATCCGCTGCCTGTGGACAATGGTCGTGTCTCCTGATCCCTCTGCCTGTGGACAATGGTCGTGTCACCTGATCCCGCTGCCTGTGGACAAAGGTCGTGTCACCTGATCCTGCTGCCTGTGGACAATGGTCGTGTCCCCTGATCCCGCTGCCTGTGGACAATGGTCGTGTCACCTGATTCCGCTGCCTGTGGAAAATGGTCGTGTCTCCTGATCCCGCTGCCTGTGGACAATGGTCGTGTCCCCTGATTCCGCTGCCTGTGGACAATGGTCGTGTCACCTGATCCCGCTGCCTGTGGACAATGGTCGTGTCCCCTGATTCCACTGCCTGTGGACAATGGTCGTGTCCCCTGATCCCGCTGCCTGTGGACAATGGTCGTGTCTCCTGATCCCGCTGCCTGTGGACAATGGTCGTGTCTCCTGATCCCGCTGCCTGTGGACAATGGTCGTGTCCCCTGATCCCGCTTCCTGTGGACAATGGTCGTGTCCCTTAAACCTAGTTAGGCTCTGTCCGGGAACACGCATAGCGCACAATTGCGGTGACCGCCGTTCGTGGCTCAGATATCGGTGCCTCCTCGCAGTGTACAGCGCGTGTGCTGGGGGGGATTCATGAGTCGCAGGCACACAGAGTGACACGTGGCGTGACTGCAGACATCCTTTCAGACTGGACACCCCCTTTAATAACACTTGGGCTATAAATTAAACATATCCGCCAGACTGTTGGCTTCTGTGCAGCAGATAAATCCTTCCCCCGGAGGGCGGCTCTTGCTCTGAGCGCACCGTGAATGATTCGCGCCACATTTCCTCCGATTTCCAAACACATTTGAATAAATCATGTTTACAAATGAGTCTTGTGCGCAGTGAGGACCCATCCGATAAGCGCGTTACGTGCGGCCACCTCCGCGGCCGAGAGATTTTCAGCTAAAAACACATTAAAAACATTTTAATAATGTGACAAGAAAGTTTCTGGAGGTGACAGCCGGCGTCTCATTCTCCCGCTACCGCCAGATTGTTACCTGTTATCAGCCGCCCGTAATCCGCTGTATCCTATGTGATTACAGGCATTAGGAGGACATTACACGTATCGGCCGCCGCCAGCTCTTACTGGTCCATCCACATATATTACACCCCGCGCTGGGACGCTATACCGCGACAATGACACTTACTGTAAATGCGTCTCACGGCTCCACCCCAGAATCAAAGCCCCCGCAACCCCAGATTTTCTGCTGGGTCAGTCTATAATCCTGCCTATACACAGCAGCAAACCTGCACACATAGCGCTGCAGTGTAAGGCTGTGTGCACACAATGCATTATGTGATGTGTTTCTACTTGCAGATTTGTCACAAATCTCTGTATACAGGGAGCTCCCCCTAGTGGTGACTGCAGACAGGATCTTATCATGTATCTCTGTATACGAGGAGCTCCCCCTAGTGGTGGCTGCAGACAGGGTCTTATCATGTATCTCTGTATACAGGAAGCTCCCCCTAGTGGTGGCTGCAGACAGGATCTTATCATGTATCTCTGTATACAGGGAGCTCCCCCTAGTGGTGACTGCAGACAGGATCTTATCATGTATCTCTATACAGGGAGCTCCCCCTAGTGGTGGCTGCAGACAGGATCTCATCATGTATCTCTGTATACAGGGAGCTCCCCGTAGTGGTGACTGCAGACAGGATCTTATCATGTATCTCTGTATACAGTGAGCTCCCCCTAGTGGTGACTGCAGACAGGATCTTATCATGTATCTCTGTATACGGGGATCTCCCCCTAGTGGTGACTGCAGACAGGATCTTATCATGTATCTCTGTATACGGGGAGCTCCCCCTAGTGGTGGCTACAGACAGGATCTTATCATGTATCTCTGTATACAGGGAGCTCCCCCTAGTGGTGACTGCAGACAGGATCTTATCATGTATCTCTGTATACAGGGAGCTCCCCCTAGTGGTGGCTGCAGACAGGATCTTATCATGTATCTCTGTATACAGGGAGCTCCCCCTAGTGGTGGCTGCAGACAGGATCTTATCATGTATTTCTGTATACAGGGAGCTCCCCCTAGTGGTGGCTGCAGACAGGATCTTATCATGTATTTCTGTATACAGGGAGCTCCCTCTAGTGGTGGCTAAAGACAGGATCTTATCATATATCTCTGTATACAGGGAGCTCCCCCTAGTGGTGACTGCAGACAGGAGCTTATCATGTATCTCTGTATACAGGGAGCTCCCCCTAGTGGTGACTGTAGACAGGATGTTATCATGTATCTCTGTATACAGGGAGCTCCTCCTAGTGGTGACTGCAGACAGGATCTTATCATGTATCTCTGTATACAGGGATCTCCCCCTAGTGATGGCTGCAGACAGGATGTTATCATGTATCTCTGTATACAGGGAGCTCCCTCTAGTGGTGGCTGCAGACAGGATCTTATCATGTATCTCTGTATACAGGGAGCTCCCCCTAGTGGTGTCTACAGACAGGATCTTATCATGTATCTCTGTATACAGGGAGCTCCCCCTAGTGGTGGCTGCAGACAGGATCTTACCATGTATCTCTGTATACAGGGAGCTCCCCCTAGTGGTGGCTGCAGACAGGATCTTATCATGTATCTCTGTATACAGGGGGCTCCCCCTAGTGGTGGCTGCAGACAGGATCTTATCATGTATCTCTGTATACAGGGAGCTCCCCTAGTGGTGACTGCAGACAGGGTCTTATCATGTATCTCTGTATACAGGGAGCTCCCCCTAGTGGTCACTGCAGACAGGATCTTATCATGTATTTCTGTATACAGGGAGCTCCCCCTAGTGGTGGCTGCAGACAGGATCTTATCATGTATTTCTGTATACAGGGAGCTCCCTCTAGTGGTGGCTGCAGACAGGATCTTATCATGTATCTCTGTATACAGGGAGCTCCCCCTAGTGGTGACTGCAGACAGGAGCTTAGCATGTATCTCTGTATACAGGGAGCTCCCCCTAGTGGTGACTGCAGACAGGATCTTATCATGTATCTCTGTATACAGGGAGCTCCCCCTAGTGGTGGCTGCAGACAGGATCTTATCATGTATCTCTGTATACAGGGAGCTCCCCCTAGTGGTGGCTGCAGACAGGATCTTATCATGTATCTCTGTATACAGGGAGCTCCCCCTAGTGGTGGCTGCAGACAGGATCTTATCATGTATCTCTGTATACAGGGAGCTCCCCCTAGTGGTGGCTGCAGACAGGGTCTTATCATGTATCTCTGTATACAGGGAGCTCCCCCTAGTGGTGACTGTAGACAGGATGTTATCATGTATCTCTGTATACAGGGAGCTCCTCCTAGTGGTGACTGCAGACAGGATCTTATCATGTATCTCTGTATACAGGGATCTCCCCCTAGTGGTGGCTGCAGACAGGATGTTATCATGTATCTCTGTATACAGGGAGCTCCCTCTAGTGGTGGCTGCAGACAGGATCTTATCATGTATCTCTGTATACAGGGAGCTCCCCCTAGTGGTGTCTGCAGACAGGATCTTATCATGTATCTCTGTATACAGGGAGCTCCCCCTAGTGATGGCTGCAGACAGGATCTTATCATGTATCTCTGTATACAGGGAGCTCCCCCTAGTGGTGGCTGCAGACAGGATCTTATCATTTATCTCTGTATACAGGGAGCTCCCTCTAGTGGTGGCTGCAGACAGGATCTTATCATGTATCTGTGTATACAGGGGGCTCCCCCTAGTGGTGGCTGCAGACAGGATATTATCATGTATCTCTGTATACAGGGAGCTTCCCCTAGTGGTGGCTGCAGATAGGATCTTATCGTGTATCTCTGTATACAGGGAGCTTCCCCTAGTGGTGTCTGCAGATAGGATCTTATCATGTATCTCTGTATACAGGGAGCTCCCCCTAGTGGTGACTGTAGACAGGATCTTATCATGTATCTCTGTATACAGGGAGCTCCCCCTAGTGGTGACTGCAGACAGGATCTTATCATGTATCTCTGTATACAGGGAGCTCCCCCTAGTGGTGGCTGCAAACAGGATCTTATCATGTATCTGTGTATACAGGGAGCTCCCCCTAGTGGTGGCTGCAGACAGGAGCTTATCATGTATGTCTGTATACAGGGAGCTCCCCCTAGTGGTGGCTGCAGACAGGATCTTATCATGTATCTCTGTATACAGGGAGCTCCCTCTAGTGGTGGCTGCAGACAGGATCTTATCATGTATCTGTGTATACAGGGAGCTTCCCCTAGTGGTGGCTGCAGACAGGATCTTATCATGTATCTCTGTATACAGGGAGCTCCCCCTAGTGGTGGCTGCAGACAGGATCTTATCATGTATCTCTGTATACAGGGAGCTTCCCCTAGTGGTGTCTGCAGATAGGATCTTATCATGTATCTCTGTATACAGGGAGCTTCCCCTAGTGGTGTCTGCAGATAGGATCTTATCATGTATCTCTGTATACAGGGAGCTTCCCCTAGTGGTGTCTGCAGATAGGATCTTATCATGTATCTCTGTATACAGGCAGCTCCCCTTAGTGGTGGCTGCAGACAGGATCTTATCATGTATCTCTGTATACAGGGAGCTCCCCCTAGTGGTGGCTGCAGACAGAATCTTATCATGTATCTCTGTATACAGGGAGCTTCCCCTAGTGGTGTCTGCAGACAGGATCTTATCATGTATCTCTGTATACAGGGAGCTCCCCCTAGTGGTGGCTGCAGACAGAATCTTATCATGTATCTCTGTATACAGGGAACTCCCTCTAGTGGTGGCTGCAGACAGAATCTTATCATGTATCTCTGTATACAGGGAGCTCCCCCTAGTGGTGGCTGCAGACAGAATCTTATCATGTATCTCTGTATACAGGGAGCTTCCCCTAGTGGTGTCTGCAGACAGGATCTTATCATGTATCTCTGTATACAGGGAGCTATCCCTAGTGGTGTCTGCAGACAGGATATTATCATGTATCTCTGTATACAGGGAGCTTCCCCTAGTGGTGTCTGCAGACAGGATCTTATCATGTATCTCTGTATACAGGGAGCTCCCCCTAGTGGTGGCTGCAGACAGGATATTATCATGTATCTCTGTATACAGGGAGCTCCCCCTAGTGGTGACTGCAGACAGGGTCTTATCATGTATCTCTGTATACAGGGAGCTCCCCCTAGTGGTGGCTGCAGACAGGATCTTATCATGTATCTCTGTATACAGGGAGCTCCCCCTAGTGGTGGCTGCAGACAGGATCTTATCATGTATCTCTGTATACAGGGAGCTCCCCCTAGTGGTGGCTGCAGACAGGATCTTATCATGTATCTCTGTATACAGGGAGCTCCCCCTAGTGGTGACTGCAGACAGGATCTTATCATGTATCTCTGTATACAGGGAGCTCCCCCTAGTGGTGGCTGCAGACAGGATCTTATCATGTATCTCTGTATACAGGGAGCTCCCCCTAGTGGTGGCTGCAGACAGGATCTTATCATGTATCTCTGTATACAGGGAGCGCCCCCTAGTGGTGGATGCAGACAGGATCTTATCATGTATCTCTGTATACAGGGAGCTCCCCCTAGTGGTGACAGCAGACAGGATCTTATCATGTATCTCTGTATACAGGGAGCGCCCCCTAGTGGTGGCTGCAGACAGGATCTTATCATGTATCTCTGTATACAGGGAGCTCCCCCTAGTGGTGGCTGCAGACAGGATCTTATCATGTATCTCTGTATACAGGGAGCTCCCCCTAGTGGTGGCTGCAAACAGGATCTTATCATGTATCTCTGTATACAGGGAGCTCCCCCTAGTGGTGGCTGCAGACAGGATCTTATCATGTATCTCTGTATACAGGGAGCTCCCCCTAGTGGTGACTGCAGACAGGATCTTATCATGTATCTCTGTATACAGAGAGCTCCCCATAGTAGTGGCTGCAAACAGAATCTTATCATGTATCTCTATATACAGGGAGCTCCCCCTAGTGGTGGCTGCAAGCAGGATCTTATCATGTATCTGTATACAGGGAGCTCCCCCTAGTGGTGGCTGCAGACAGGATCTTATCATGTATCTCTGTATACAGGGGGCTCCCCCTAGTGGTGGCTGCAGACAGGATATTATCATGTATCTCTGTATACAGGGAGCTCCCCCTAGTGGTGGCTGCAGACAGGATCTTATCATGTATCTCTGTATACAGGGAACTCCCCCTAGTGGTGGCTGCAGACAGGGTCTTATCATGTATCTCTGTATACAGAGAGGTCCCCCTAGTGGTGGCTGCAGACAGGATCTTATCATGTATCTCTGTATACAGGGAGCTCCCTCTAGTGGTGACTGCAGACAGGGTCTTATCATGTATCTCTGTATACAGGGAGCTCCCCCTAGTGGTGACTACAGACAGGATCTTATCATGTATCTCTATATACAGGGAGCTCCCCCTAGTGGTGGCTGCAGACAGGATCTTATCATGTATCTCTGTATACAGGAAGCTCCTCCTAGTGGTGGCTGCAGACAGGATCTTATCATGTATCTCTGTATACAGGGAGCTCCCCCTAGTGGTGACTGCAGACAGGGTCTTATCATGTATCTCTGTATACAGGAAGCTCCCCCTAGTGGTGGCTGCAGACAGGATCTTATCATGTATCTCTGTATACAGGGCGCTCCCCCTAGTGGTGGCTGCAGACAGGATCTTATCATGTATCTCTATATACAGGGAGCTCCCCCTAGTGGTGGCTGCAGACAGGATCTTATCATGTATCTCTGTATACAGGGAGCTCCCCCTAGTGGTGACTGCAGACAGGGTCCTATTATGTATCTCTGTATACAGGGAGCTCCCCCTAGTGGTGACTGCAGACAGGGTCTTATTATGTATCTCTGTATACAGGGAGCTCCCCCTAGTGGTAGCTGCAGACAGGATATTATGTATCCCTGTATTTTGGGAGTCAGCCTTACCCCCTAGTGGTGTCTATGGATTTGGAGCTATACTAGATCTAAAGACATGCAACAAAATGACTGTTCTGATGATGAGATCTGCGTGTTCCTTTCGGTGTCACCAGTAATCCCGTTCCCGTCCCAATGCTCAGTGATTGCAATTCTTTCCTATTTTCCTCCTTACTAAACCTGGATTATACCTATTGCTGTAACCAATCTCCCGGGAGGGGAGGTAAATTGTAGACAAATATTAGTACACGGCTTTTGTGATGAGCTGCAGCGTCCTCAGTGACGCATAGAAATGAAGGATTAGAGGTTCAGCACAATAAATAAACCGCTATCCACCAGACGTGAGAGCAGAAGCAGCAGCTGACCAATGATTATACGATGATTACAACCAAAAGCCAGGAGCACCCAGTATATATGAAGTATCCGCACAGCAGCAGCGGGCACAGGGGAGGCACCGCATATCAGCACAGCAGCAGCGGGCACAGGGGAGGCACCGCATATCATCACAGCAGCAGCGGGCACAGGGGAGGCTCCGCATATCATCACAGCAGCAGCGAGTACAGGGGAGGCACCGCACATCATCACAGCAGCAGCGAGTACAGAGGAGGCACCGCACATCATCACAGCAGCAGCGAGTACAGAGGAGGCACCGCATATCATCACAGCAGCAGCGGGCACAGGGGAGGCACCGCATATCATCACAGCAGCAGCGGGCAAAGAGGAGGCTCCGCACATCATCACAGCAGCAGCGGGCAAAGAGGAGGCTCCGCACATCATCACAGCAGCAGCGGGCACAGGGGAGGCTCCGCATATCATCACAGCAGCAGCGGGCACAGGGGAGGCACCGCACATCATCACAGCAGCAGCGAGTACAGAGGAGGCTCCACATATCAGCACAGCAGCAGCGAGTACAGGGGAGGCTCCGCACATCATCACAGCAGCAGCGAATACAGGGGAGGCTCCGCATATCATCACAGCAGCAGCGAGTACAGGGGAGACACCGCATATCATCACAGCAGCAGCGAGTACAGAGGAGGCTCCGCATATCAGCACAGCAGCGGGCACAGAGGAGGCACCGCATATCATCACAGCAGCAGCGGGCACAGGGGAGGCTCCGCATATCATCACAGCAGCAGCGGGCACAGAGGAGGCACCGCACATCATCACAGCAGCAGCGAGTACAGGGGAGGCACCGCACATCATCACAGCAGCAGCGAGTACAGGGGAGGCACCGCACATCATCACAGCAGGAGCGAGTACAGGGGAGGCTCCGCATATCATCACAGCAGCAGCGAGTACAGGGGAGGCACCACACATCATCACAGCAGCAGCGAGTACAGGAGAGGCTCCGCATATCATCACAGCAGCGAGAACAGAGGAGGCACCGCATATCATCACAGCAGCAGCGGGCACAGGGGAGGCACCGCACATCATCACAGCAGCAGCGAGTACAGAGGAGGCACCGCATATCATCACAGCAGCAGCGGGCACAGGGGAGGCACCGCATATCATCACAGCAGCAGCGGGCACAGGGGAGGCTTCGCATATCATCACAGCAGCAGCGGGTACAGAGGAGGCACCACATATCATCACAGCAGCAGCGGGCACAGGGGAGGCTCCGCATATCATCACAGCAGCAGCGAGTACAGAGGAGGCACCGCATATCATCACAGCAGCAGCGAGTACAGGGGAGGCACCGCATATCATCACAGCAGCAGCGGGCACAGGGGAGGCACCGCATATCATCACAGCAGCAGCGGGTACAGAGGAGGCACCGCATATCATCACAGCAGCAGCGGGCACAGGGGAGGCACCGCATATCATCACAGCAGCAGCGAGTACAGAGGAGGCACCGCACATCATCACAGCAGCAGCGAGTACAGAGGAGGCACCGCATATCATCACAGCAGCAGCGAGTACAGAGGAGGCTCCGCACATCATCACAGCAGCAGCGGGCACAGGGGAGGCTCCGCATATCATCACAGCAGCAGCGAGTACAGAGGAGGCTCCGCATATCATCACAGCAGCAGCGAGTACAGGGGAGGCTCCGCACATCATCACAGCAGCAGCGAGTACAGGGGAGGCTCCGCATATCATCACAGCAGCAGCGGGTACAGAGGAGGCTCCGCATATCATCACAGCAGCAGCGAGTACAGGGGAGGCTCCGCATATCATCACAGCAGCAGCGAGTACAGGGGAGGCTCCGCACATCATCACAGCAGCAGCGAGTACAGAGGAGGCTCCGCATATCATCACAGCAGCAGCGAGTACAGAGGAGGCACCGCATATCATCACAGCAGCAGCGAGTACAGAGGAGGCTCCGCATATCATCACAGCAGCAGCGAGTACAGAGGAGGCACCGCACATCATCACAGCAGCAGCGAGTACAGGGGAGGCTCCGCACATCATCACAGCAGCAGCGAGTACAGGGGAGGCACCGCACATCATCACAGCAGCAGCGAGTACAGAGGAGGCTCCGCATATCATCACAGCAGCAGCGAGTACAGAGGAGGCACCGCACATCATCACAGCAGCAGCGGGTACAGAGGAGGCTCCGCATATCATCACAGCAGCAGCGAGTACAGGGGAGGCTCCGCATATCATCACAGCAGCAGCGAGTACAGAGGAGGCACCGCATATCATCACAGCAGCAGCGAGTACAGGGGAGGCTCCGCATATCATCACAGCAGCAGCGAGTACAGGGGAGGCTCCGCACATCATCAACGCAGCAGCGAGTACAGGGGAGGCTCCGCATGTCATCACAGCAGCAGCGAGTACAGGGGAGGCTCCGCATATCATCACAGCAGCAGCGAGTACAGAGGAGGCACCCCACATCATCACAGCAGCAGCGAGTACAGAGGAGGCTCCGCACATCATCACAGCAGCAGCGAGTACAGAGGAGGCACCGCATATCATCACAGCAGCAGCGAGTACAGGGGAGGCACCGCATATCATCACAGCAGCAGCGAGTACAGGGGAGGCACCGCATATCATCACAGCAGCAGCGGGTACAGAGGAGGCACCGCATATCATCACAGCAGCAGCGAGTACAGAGGAGGCTCCGCATATCATCACAGCAGCAGCGAGTACAGGGGAGGCTCCGCATATCATCACAGCAGCAGCGAGTACAGGGGAGGCTCCGCATATCATCACAGCAGCAGCGAGTACAGAGGAGGCACCGCACATCATCACAGCAGCAGCGAGTACAGAGGAGGCTCCGCACATCATCACAGCAGCAGCGAGTACAGAGGAGGCACCGCATATCATCACAGCAGCAGCGAGTACAGGGGAGGCTCCGCATATCATCACAGCAGCAGCGGGTACAGAGGAGGCTCCGCATATCATCACAGCAGCAGCGAGTACAGAGGAGGCTCCGCATATCATCACAGCAGCAGCGGGCACAGGGGAGGCACCGCACATCATCACAGCAGCAGCGAGCACAGGGGAGGCTCCGCATATCATCACAGCAGCAGCGGGCACAGGGGAGGCACCGCATATCATCACAGCAGCAGCGGGTACAGAGGAGGCACCGCATATCATCACAGCAGCAGCGAGTACAGGGGAGGCACCGCATATCATCACAGCAGCAGCGGGCACAGGGGAGGCACCACATATCATCACAGCAGCAGCGGGTACAGAGGAGGCACCGCATATCATCACAGCAGCAGCGGGCACAGGGGAGGCACCGCATATCATCACAGCAGCAGCGAGTACAGAGGAGGCACCGCACATCATCACAGCAGCAGCGAGTACAGAGGAGGCACCGCATATCATCACAGCAGCAGCGAGTACAGAGGAGGCTCCGCACATCATCACAGCAGCAGCGGGCACAGGGGAGGCTCCGCATATCATCACAGCAGCAGCGAGTACAGAGGAGGCTCCGCATATCATCACAGCAGCAGCGAGTACAGAGGAGGCTCCGCATATCATCACAGCAGCAGCGAGTACAGGGGAGGCTCCGCACATCATCACAGCAGCAGCGAGTACAGGGGAGGCTCCGCATATCATCACAGCAGCAGCGAGTACAGAGGAGGCACCGCATATCATCACAGCAGCAGCGAGTACAGGGGAGGCTCCGCATATCATCACAGCAGCAGCGAGTACAGGGGAGGCTCCGCACATCATCAACGCAGCAGCGAGTACAGGGGAGGCTCCGCATGTCATCACAGCAGCAGCGAGTACAGGGGAGGCTCCGCATATCATCACAGCAGCAGCGAGTACAGAGGAGGCACCGCACATCATCACAGCAGCAGCGAGTACAGAGGAGGCTCCGCACATCATCACAGCAGCAGCGAGTACAGAGGAGGCACCGCATATCATCACAGCAGCAGCGAGTACAGGGGAGGCACCGCATATCATCACAGCAGCAGCGAGTACAGGGGAGGCACCGCATATCATCACAGCAGCAGCGGGTACAGAGGAGGCACCGCATATCATCACAGCAGCAGCGAGTACAGAGGAGGCTCCGCATATCATCACAGCAGCAGCGAGTACAGGGGAGGCTCCGCATATCATCACAGCAGCAGCGAGTACAGGGGAGGCTCCGCATATCATCACAGCAGTAGCGAGTACAGAGGAGGCACCGCACATCATCACAGCAGCAGCGAGTACAGAGGAGGCTCCGCACATCATCACAGCAGCAGCGAGTACAGAGGAGGCACCGCACATCATCACAGCAGCAGCGAGTACAGAGGAGGCTCCGCATATCATCACAGCAGCAGCGAGTACAGGGGAGGCTCCGCATATCATCACAGCAGCAGCGAGTACAGGGGAGGCTCCGCATATCATCACAGCAGCAGCGAGTACAGAGGAGGCTCCGCATATCATCACAGCAGCAGCGGGCACAGGGGAGGCTCCGCATATCATCACAGCAGCAGCGAGTACAGGGGAGGCTCCGCATATCATCACAGCAGCAGCGGGTACAGAGGAGGCTCCGCATATCATCACAGCAGCAGCGAGTACAGGGGAGGCTCCGCATATCATCACAGCAGCAGCGGGTACAGAGGAGGCTCCGCATATCATCACAGCAGCAGCGAGTACAGGGGAGGCTCCGCATATCATCAGAGCAGCAGCGGGCACAGAGGAGGCTCCGCATATCATCACAGCAGCAGCGAGTACAGAGGAGGCTCCGCATATCATCACAGCAGCAGCGAGTACAGGGGAGGCACCGCATATCATCACAGCAGCAGCGGGTACAGAGGAGGCTCCGCATATCATCACAGCAGCAGCGGGCACAGGGGAGGCTCCACATATCATCACAGCAGCAGCGGGCACAGGGGAGGCTCCGCATATCATCACAGCAGCAGCGGGCACAGGAGAGGCACCGCATATCATCACAGCAGCAGCGAGTACAGAGGAGGCACCGCACATCATCACAGCATCAGCGGGCACAGAGGAGGCACCGCATATCATCACAGCAGCAGCGAGTACAGAGGAGGCTCCACATATCATCACAGCAGCAGCGGGCACAGAGGAGGCACCGCATATCATCACAGCAGCAGCGGGCACAGAGGAGGCACCGCATATCATCACAGCAGCAGCGGGCTGAGAGGAGGCACCGCAAATCATCATAGCAGCAGCGGGCACAGAGGAAGCTCCGCACATCATCACAGCAGCAGCGAGTACAGGGGAGGCTCCGCACATCATCACAGCAGCAACGAGTACAGGGGAGGCTCCGCATATCATCACAGCAGCAGCGGGCTCAGAGGAGGCACCGCATATCATCACAGCAGCAGCGGGCACAGGGGAGGCTCCACATATCATCACAGCAGCAGCGGGCACAGGGGAGGCACCGCATGTCATCACAGCAGCAGCGAGTACAGAGGAGGCACCGCATATCATCACAGCAGCAGCGAGTACAGAGGAGGCACCGCATATCATCACAGCAGCAGCGAGTACAGAGGAGGCTCCGCACATCATCACAGCAGCAGCGAGTACAGAGGAGGCACCGCATATCATCACAGCAGCAGCGGGTACAGGAGAGGCTCCGCATATCATCACAGCAGCAGCGAGTACAGAGGAGGCTCCGCATATCATCACAGCAGCAGCGAGTACAGAGGAGGCTCCGCACATCATCACAGCAGCAGCGAGTACAGGGGAGGCACCGCATATCATCACAGCAGCAGCGAGTACAGAGGAGGCACCGCATATCATCACAGCAGCGAGTACAGGGGAGGCTCCGCACATCATCACAGCAGCAGCGAGTACAGAGGAGGCACCGCATATCATCACAGCAGCAGCGGGTACAGGGGAGGCTCCGCATATCATCACAGCAGCAGCGAGTACAGGGGAGGCTCCGCACATCATCACAGCAGCAGCGAGTACAGAGGAGGCTCCGCATATCATCACAGCAGCAGTGAGTACAGAGGAGGCTCCGCATATCATCACAGCAGCAGCGAGTACAGAGGAGGCTCCACATATCATCACAGCAGCAGCGGGCACAGAGGAGGCTCTGCATATCATCACAGCAGCAGCGAGTACAGGGGAGGCTCCGCATATCATCACAGCAGCAGCGAGTACAGAGGAGGCTTCGCATATCATCACAGCAGCAGCGAGTACAGAGGAGGCACCACACATCATCACAGCATCAGCGAGTACAGAGGAGGCTCCACATATCATCACAGCAGCAGCGGGCACAGGGGAGGCACCGCATATCATCACAGCAGCAGCGAGTACAGAGGAGGCACCGCATATCATCACAGCAGCAGCGAGTACAGAGGAGGCTCCACATATCATCACAGCAGCAGCGGGCACAGAGGAGGCACCGCATATCATCACAGCAGCAGCGGGCACAGAGGAGGCACCGCATATCATCACAGCAGCAGCGGGCTGAGAGGAGGCACCGCATATCATCATAGCAGCAGCGGGCACAGAGGAGGCTCCGCACATCATCACAGCGGCAGCGAGCACAGGGGAGGCTCCGCACATCATCACAGCAGCAGCGAGTACAGGGGAGGCTCCGCATATCATCACAGCAGCAGCGGGTTTAGAGGAGGCACCGCATATCATCACAGCAGCAGCGGGCACAGGGGAGGCTCCACATATCATCACAGCAGCAGCGAGTACAGAGGAGGCACCGCACATCATCACAGCAGCAGCGAGTACAGAGGAGGCTCCGCATATCATCACAGCAGCAGCGGGCACAGAGGAGGCTCCACACATCATCACAGCAGCAGCGAGTACAGAGGAGGCTCCGCATATCATCACAGCAGCAGCGAGTACAGGAGAGGCACCGCATATCATCACAGCAGCAGCGAGTACAGGGGAGGCACCGCACATCATCACAGCAGCAGCGAGTACAGGGGAGGCTCCGCATATCATCACAGCATCAGCGGGCACAGGGGAGGCTCCGCACATCATCACAGCAGCAGCGGGCACAGGGGAGGCTCCGCACATCATCACAGCAGCAGCGAGTACAGAGGAGGCACCGCACATCATCACAGCAACAGCGAGTACAGAGGAGGCACCGCACATCATCACAGCAGCAGCGAGCACAGGGGAGGCTCCGCATATCATCACAGCAGCAGCGATTACAGGGAAGGCTCCGCATATCAACACAGCAGCAGCGAGTACAGGGGAGGCACCGCATATCATCACAGCAGCAGCGAGTACAGGGGAGGCACCGCATATCATCACAGCAGCAGCGAGTACAGGGGAGACACCGCATATCATGACAGCAGCAGCGGGCACAGGGGAGGCTCCGCATATCATCACAGCAGCAGCGGGCACAGGGGAGGCACCGCACATTATCACAGCAGCAGCGGGCACAGGGGAGGCTCCGCATATCATCACAGCAGCAGCGGGCACAGGGGAGGCTCCGCATATCATCACAGCAGCAGCGGGCACAGGGGAGGCACCGCACATCATCACAGCAGCAGCGAGTACAGGGGAGGCACCGCACATCATCACAGCAGCAGCGAGTACAGGGGAGGCACCGCACATCATCACAGCAGCAGCGAGTACAGAGGAGGCACCGCACATCATCACAGCAGCAGCGAGTACAGGGGAGGCTCCGCATATCATCACAGCAGCAGCGGGTACAGAGGAGGCACCGCACATCATCACAGCAGCAGCGGGTACAGAGGAGGCACCGCACATCATCACAGCAGCAACGGGTACAGAGGAGGCACCGCACATCATCACAGCAGCAGCGGGTACAGCGGAGGCACCGCACATCATCACAGCAGCAGCGAGTACAGGGGAGGCACCGCACATCATCACAGCAGCAGCGAGTACAGAGGAGGCACCGCACATCATCACAGCAGCAGCGAGTACAGAGGAGGCACCGCATATCATCACAGCAGCAGCGGGCACGGGGGGGCACCGCACATCATCACAGCAGCAGCGGGTACAGAGGAGGCACCGCACATCATCACAGCAGCAGCGAGTACAGAGGAGGCACCGCATATCATCACAGCAGCAGCGAGTACAGAGGAGGCACCGCACATCATCACAGCAGCAGCGAGTACAGAGGAGGCACCGCACATTATCACAGCAGCAGCGAGTACAGAGGAGGCTCCGCACATCATCACAGCAGCAGCGAGTACAGGGGAGGCTCTGCACATCATCACAGCAGCAGCGAGTACAGGGGAGGCTCCGCACATCATCACAGCAGCAGCGAGTACAGGGGAGGCACCGCACATCATCACAGCAGCAGCGAGTACAGGGGAGGCTCCGCATATCATCACAGCAGCAGAGAGTACAGAGGAGGCTCCGCACATCATCACAGCAGCAGCGAGTACAGGGGAGGCTCCGCATATCATCACAGCAGCAGCGAGTACAGAGGAGGCTCCGCACATCATCACAGCAGCAGCGAGTACAGAAGAGGCTCCGCATATCATCACAGCAGCAGCGAGTACAGAGGAGGCTCCGCATATTATCACAGCAGCAGCGAGTACAGAGGAGGCTCCGCACATCATCACAGCAGCAGCGAGTACAGAGGAGGCTCCGCATATCATCACAGCAGCAGCGAGTACAGGGGAGGCACCGCATATCATCACAGCAGCAGCGGGCACAGGGGAGGCTCCGCACATCATCACAGCAGCAGCGAGTACAGAGGAGGCTCCGCACATCATCACAGCAGCAGCGAGTACAGAGGAGGCTCCGCATATCATCACAGCAGCAGCGAGTACAGAGGGGGCTCCGCATATCATCACAGCAGCAGCGAGTACAGAGGGGGCTCCGCATATCATCACAGCAGCAGCGAGTACAGAGGGGGCTCCGCATATCATCACAGCAGCAGCGAGTACAGAGGAGGCTCCGCAGATCATCACAGCAGCAGCGAGTACAGAGGAGGCACCGCATATCATCACAGCAGCAGCGAGTACAGGGGAGGCTCCGCATATCATCACAGCAGCAGCGGGCACAGAGGAGGCTCCGCATATCATCACAGCAGCAGCGGGTACAGGGCAGGCTCCGCATATCATCACAGCAGCAGCGGGTACAGGGGAGGCATCGCACATCATCACAGCAGCAGCGAGTACAGAGGAGGCTCCGCATATCATCACAGCAGCAGCGGGTACAGGGCAGGCTCTGCATATCATCACAGCAGCAGCGGGTACAGGGGAGGCATCACACATCATCACAGCAGCAGCGAGTACAGGGGAGGCTCCGCATATCATCACAGCAGCAGCGGGTACAGAGGAGGCTCCGCATATCATCACAGCAGCAGCGAGTACAGAGGAGGCTCCGCATATCATCACAGCAGCAGCGGGTACAGGGGAGGCACCGCACATCATCACAGCAGCAGCGAGTACAGGGGAGGCACCGCACATCATCACAGCAGCAGCGAGTACAGAGAAGGCACCGCACATCATCACAGCAGCAGCGAGTACAGAGGAGGCACCGCACATCATCACAGCATCAGCGGGCACAGAGGAGGCACCGCATATCATCACAGCAGCAGCGAGTACAGAGGAGGCTCCACATATCATCACAGCAGCAGCGGGCACAGAGGAGGCACCGCATATCATCACAGCAGCAGCGGGCACAGAGGAGGCACCGCATATCATCACAGCAGCAGCGGGCTGAGAGGAGGCACCGCAAATCATCATAGCAGCAGCGGGCACAGAGGAGGCTCCGCACATCATCACAGCAGCAGCGAGTACAGGGGAGGCTCCGCACATCATCACAGCAGCAACGAGTACAGGGGAGGCTCCGCATATCATCACAGCAGCAGCGGGCTCAGAGGAGGCACCGCATATCATCACAGCAGCAGCGGGCACAGGGGAGGCTCCACATATCATCACAGCAGCAGCGGGCACAGGGGAGGCACCGCATGTCATCACAGCAGCAGCGAGTACAGAGGAGGCACCGCATATCATCACAGCAGCAGCGAGTACAGAGGAGGCACCGCATATCATCACAGCAGCAGCGAGTACAGAGGAGGCTCCGCACATCATCACAGCAGCAGCGAGTACAGAGGAGGCACCGCATATCATCACAGCAGCAGCGAGTACAGGGGAGACACCGCATATCATGACAGCAGCAGCGGGCACAGGGGAGGCTCCGCATATCATCACAGCAGCAGCGGGCACAGGGGAGGCACCGCACATTATCACAGCAGCAGCGGGCACAGGGGAGGCTCCGCATATCATCACAGCAGCAGCGGGCACAGGGGAGGCTCCGCACATCATCACAGCAGCAGCGAGTACAGAGGAGGCTCCGCACATCATCACAGCAGCAGCGAGTACAGAGGAGGCTCCGCATATCATCACAGCAGCAGCGAGTACAGAGGGGGCTCCGCATATCATCACAGCAGCAGCGAGTACAGAGGGGGCTCCGCATATCATCACAGCAGCAGCGAGTACAGAGGGGGCTCCGCATATCATCACAGCAGCAGCGAGTACAGAGGAGGCTCCGCAGATCATCACAGCAGCAGCGAGTACAGAGGAGGCACCGCATATCATCACAGCAGCAGCGAGTACAGGGGAGGCTCCGCATATCATCACAGCAGCAGCGGGCACAGAGGAGGCTCCGCATATCATCACAGCAGCAGCGGGTACAGGGCAGGCTCCGCATATCATCACAGCAGCAGCGGGTACAGGGGAGGCATCGCACATCATCACAGCAGCAGCGAGTACAGAGGAGGCTCCGCATATCATCACAGCAGCAGCGGGTACAGGGCAGGCTCTGCATATCATCACAGCAGCAGCGGGTACAGGGGAGGCATCACACATCATCACAGCAGCAGCGAGTACAGGGGAGGCTCCGCATATCATCACAGCAGCAGCGGGTACAGAGGAGGCTCCGCATATCATCACAGCAGCAGCGAGTACAGAGGAGGCTCCGCATATCATCACAGCAGCAGCGGGTACAGGGGAGGCACCGCACATCATCACAGCAGCAGCGAGTACAGGGGAGGCACCGCACATCATCACAGCAGCAGCGAGTACAGAGAAGGCACCGCACATCATCACAGCAGCAGCGAGTACAGAGGAGGCACCGCACATCATCACAGCATCAGCGGGCACAGAGGAGGCACCGCATATCATCACAGCAGCAGCGAGTACAGAGGAGGCTCCACATATCATCACAGCAGCAGCGGGCACAGAGGAGGCACCGCATATCATCACAGCAGCAGCGGGCACAGAGGAGGCACCGCATATCATCACAGCAGCAGCGGGCTGAGAGGAGGCACCGCAAATCATCATAGCAGCAGCGGGCACAGAGGAGGCTCCGCACATCATCACAGCAGCAGCGAGTACAGGGGAGGCTCCGCACATCATCACAGCAGCAACGAGTACAGGGGAGGCTCCGCATATCATCACAGCAGCAGCGGGCTCAGAGGAGGCACCGCATATCATCACAGCAGCAGCGGGCACAGGGGAGGCTCCACATATCATCACAGCAGCAGCGGGCACAGGGGAGGCACCGCATGTCATCACAGCAGCAGCGAGTACAGAGGAGGCACCGCATATCATCACAGCAGCAGCGAGTACAGAGGAGGCACCGCATATCATCACAGCAGCAGCGAGTACAGAGGAGGCTCCGCACATCATCACAGCAGCAGCGAGTACAGAGGAGGCACCGCATATCATCACAGCAGCAGCGGGTACAGGAGAGGCTCCGCATATCATCACAGCAGCAGCGAGTACAGAGGAGGCTCCGCATATCATCACAGCAGCAGCGAGTACAGAGGAGGCTCCGCACATCATCACAGCAGCAGCGAGTACAGGGGAGGCACCGCATATCATCACAGCAGCAGCGAGTACAGAGGAGGCACCGCATATCATCACAGCAGCGAGTACAGGGGAGGCTCCGCACATCATCACAGCAGCAGCGAGTACAGAGGAGGCACCGCATATCATCACAGCAGCAGCGGGTACAGGGGAGGCTCCGCATATCATCACAGCAGCAGCGAGTACAGGGGAGGCTCCGCACATCATCACAGCAGCAGCGAGTACAGAGGAGGCTCCGCATATCATCACAGCAGCAGTGAGTACAGAGGAGGCTCCGCATATCATCACAGCAGCAGCGAGTACAGAGGAGGCTCCACATATCATCACAGCAGCAGCGGGCACAGAGGAGGCTCTGCATATCATCACAGCAGCAGCGAGTACAGGGGAGGCTCCGCATATCATCACAGCAGCAGCGAGTACAGAGGAGGCTTCGCATATCATCACAGCAGCAGCGAGTACAGAGGAGGCACCACACATCATCACAGCATCAGCGAGTACAGAGGAGGCTCCACATATCATCACAGCAGCAGCGGGCACAGGGGAGGCACCGCATATCATCACAGCAGCAGCGAGTACAGAGGAGGCACCGCATATCATCACAGCAGCAGCGAGTACAGAGGAGGCTCCACATATCATCACAGCAGCAGCGGGCACAGAGGAGGCACCGCATATCATCACAGCAGCAGCGGGCACAGAGGAGGCACCGCATATCATCACAGCAGCAGCGGGCTGAGAGGAGGCACCGCATATCATCATAGCAGCAGCGGGCACAGAGGAGGCTCCGCACATCATCACAGCGGCAGCGAGCACAGGGGAGGCTCCGCACATCATCACAGCAGCAGCGAGTACAGGGGAGGCTCCGCATATCATCACAGCAGCAGCGGGTTTAGAGGAGGCACCGCATATCATCACAGCAGCAGCGGGCACAGGGGAGGCTCCACATATCATCACAGCAGCAGCGAGTACAGAGGAGGCACCGCACATCATCACAGCAGCAGCGAGTACAGAGGAGGCTCCGCATATCATCACAGCAGCAGCGGGCACAGAGGAGGCTCCACACATCATCACAGCAGCAGCGAGTACAGAGGAGGCTCCGCATATCATCACAGCAGCAGCGAGTACAGGAGAGGCACCGCATATCATCACAGCAGCAGCGAGTACAGGGGAGGCACCGCACATCATCACAGCAGCAGCGAGTACAGGGGAGGCTCCGCATATCATCACAGCATCAGCGGGCACAGGGGAGGCTCCGCACATCATCACAGCAGCAGCGGGCACAGGGGAGGCTCCGCACATCATCACAGCAGCAGCGAGTACAGAGGAGGCACCGCACATCATCACAGCAACAGCGAGTACAGAGGAGGCACCGCACATCATCACAGCAGCAGCGAGCACAGGGGAGGCTCCGCATATCATCACAGCAGCAGCGATTACAGGGAAGGCTCCGCATATCAACACAGCAGCAGCGAGTACAGGGGAGGCACCGCATATCATCACAGCAGCAGCGAGTACAGGGGAGGCACCGCATATCATCACAGCAGCAGCGAGTACAGGGGAGACACCGCATATCATGACAGCAGCAGCGGGCACAGGGGAGGCTCCGCATATCATCACAGCAGCAGCGGGCACAGGGGAGGCACCGCACATTATCACAGCAGCAGCGGGCACAGGGGAGGCTCCGCATATCATCACAGCAGCAGCGGGCACAGGGGAGGCTCCGCATATCATCACAGCAGCAGCGGGCACAGGGGAGGCACCGCACATCATCACAGCAGCAGCGAGTACAGGGGAGGCACCGCACATCATCACAGCAGCAGCGAGTACAGGGGAGGCACCGCACATCATCACAGCAGCAGCGAGTACAGAGGAGGCACCGCACATCATCACAGCAGCAGCGAGTACAGGGGAGGCTCCGCATATCATCACAGCAGCAGCGGGTACAGAGGAGGCACCGCACATCATCACAGCAGCAGCGGGTACAGAGGAGGCACCGCACATCATCACAGCAGCAACGGGTACAGAGGAGGCACCGCACATCATCACAGCAGCAGCGGGTACAGCGGAGGCACCGCACATCATCACAGCAGCAGCGAGTACAGGGGAGGCACCGCACATCATCACAGCAGCAGCGAGTACAGAGGAGGCACCGCACATCATCACAGCAGCAGCGAGTACAGAGGAGGCACCGCATATCATCACAGCAGCAGCGGGCACGGGGGGGCACCGCACATCATCACAGCAGCAGCGGGTACAGAGGAGGCACCGCACATCATCACAGCAGCAGCGAGTACAGAGGAGGCACCGCATATCATCACAGCAGCAGCGAGTACAGAGGAGGCACCGCACATCATCACAGCAGCAGCGAGTACAGAGGAGGCACCGCACATTATCACAGCAGCAGCGAGTACAGAGGAGGCTCCGCACATCATCACAGCAGCAGCGAGTACAGGGGAGGCTCTGCACATCATCACAGCAGCAGCGAGTACAGGGGAGGCTCCGCACATCATCACAGCAGCAGCGAGTACAGGGGAGGCACCGCACATCATCACAGCAGCAGCGAGTACAGGGGAGGCTCCGCATATCATCACAGCAGCAGAGAGTACAGAGGAGGCTCCGCACATCATCACAGCAGCAGCGAGTACAGGGGAGGCTCCGCATATCATCACAGCAGCAGCGAGTACAGAGGAGGCTCCGCACATCATCACAGCAGCAGCGAGTACAGAAGAGGCTCCGCATATCATCACAGCAGCAGCGAGTACAGAGGAGGCTCCGCATATTATCACAGCAGCAGCGAGTACAGAGGAGGCTCCGCACATCATCACAGCAGCAGCGAGTACAGAGGAGGCTCCGCATATCATCACAGCAGCAGCGAGTACAGGGGAGGCACCGCATATCATCACAGCAGCAGCGGGCACAGGGGAGGCTCCGCACATCATCACAGCAGCAGCGAGTACAGAGGAGGCTCCGCACATCATCACAGCAGCAGCGAGTACAGAGGAGGCTCCGCATATCATCACAGCAGCAGCGAGTACAGAGGGGGCTCCGCATATCATCACAGCAGCAGCGAGTACAGAGGGGGCTCCGCATATCATCACAGCAGCAGCGAGTACAGAGGGGGCTCCGCATATCATCACAGCAGCAGCGAGTACAGAGGAGGCTCCGCAGATCATCACAGCAGCAGCGAGTACAGAGGAGGCACCGCATATCATCACAGCAGCAGCGAGTACAGGGGAGGCTCCGCATATCATCACAGCAGCAGCGGGCACAGAGGAGGCTCCGCATATCATCACAGCAGCAGCGGGTACAGGGCAGGCTCCGCATATCATCACAGCAGCAGCGGGTACAGGGGAGGCATCGCACATCATCACAGCAGCAGCGAGTACAGAGGAGGCTCCGCATATCATCACAGCAGCAGCGGGTACAGGGCAGGCTCTGCATATCATCACAGCAGCAGCGGGTACAGGGGAGGCATCACACATCATCACAGCAGCAGCGAGTACAGGGGAGGCTCCGCATATCATCACAGCAGCAGCGGGTACAGAGGAGGCTCCGCATATCATCACAGCAGCAGCGAGTACAGAGGAGGCTCCGCATATCATCACAGCAGCAGCGGGTACAGGGGAGGCACCGCACATCATCACAGCAGCAGCGAGTACAGGGGAGGCACCGCACATCATCACAGCAGCAGCGAGTACAGAGAAGGCACCGCACATCATCACAGCAGCAGCGAGTACAGAGGAGGCTCCACATATCATCACAGCAGCAGCGGGTACAGAGGAGGCACCGCACATCATCACAGCAGCAGCGGGCACAGGTGAGGCACCGCACATCATCACAGCAGCAGCGAGTACAGGGGAGGCTCCGCATATCATCACAGCAGCAGCGGGTACAGAGGAGGCTCCACACATCATCACAGCAGCAGCGAGTACAGAGGAGGCTCCGCACATCATCACAGCAGCAGCGGGTACAGAGGAGGCTCCACATATCATCACAGCAGCAGCGGGTACAGAGGAGGCTCCACACATCATCACAGCAGCAGCGGGTACAGAGGAGGCACCGCATATCATCACAGCAGCAGCGGGTACAGAGGAGGCTCCGCATATCATCACAGCAGCAGCGGGTACAGAGGAGGCTCCGCATATCATCACAGCAGCAGCGGGTACAGAGGAGGCTCCGCACATCATCACAGCAGCAGCGGGTACAGAGGAGGCTCCACATATCATCACAGCAGCAGCGGGTACAGAGGAGGCTCCACACATCATCACAGCAGCAGCGGGTACAGAGGAGGCACCGCATATCATCACAGCAGCAGCGGGTACAGAGGAGGCTCCGCATATCATCACAGCAGCAGCGGGTACAGAGGAGGCTCCACACATCATCACAGCAGCAGCGGGTACAGAGGAGGCACCGCATATCATCACAGCAGCAGCGGGTACAGAGGAGGCTCCGCATATCATCACAGCAGCAGCGGGTACAGAGGAGGCTCCACACATCATCACAGCAGCAGCGAGTACAGAGGAGGCTCCGCACATCATCACAGCAGCAGCGGGTACAGAGGAGGCTCCGCATATCATCACAGCAGCAGCGAGTACAGAGGAGGCTCCGCATATCATCACAGCAGCAGCGGGTACAGAGGAGGCTCCGCATATCATCACAGCAGCAGCGGGTACAGAGGAGGCTCCGCATATCATCACAGCAGCAGCGGGTACAGAGGAGGCTCCGCACATCATCACAGCAGCAGCGGGTACAGAGGAGGCTCCGCATATCATCACAGCAGCAGCGAGTACAGAGGAGGCTCCGCATATCATCACAGCAGCAGCGGGTACAGAGGAGGCTCCGCACATCATCACAGTAGCAGCGGGTACAGAGGAGGCAGTGTACCATTCAGGAGCACATAACCGGATTCCGGCACTCATACTTCCAGAATTAAAATCATCAAGAAATGATTACAGGGAAGAGACGTTCCAAGCAATTATTATGCATGTGGATGCGGGATTCGTGCAGCATTGTGCGATGCTGGCAAAGAAACGGCCACCAAATAGACCTCAACTGCGACTCGCTGGTACCTTATCTGCAGGTTTTACTATCCAATAGTTGTTGCAATTCCTAAATTGCCCAGAGTCCACCAACTGCAAATTGTGCAGATTCCTGGGTCGCACAGATTGCGCGCAGCCGGCTGTCACATGAGCAGATTCGCCGTGCAGCTCGAGCCGCGCTCCTCAGGTATAACATCATATTCACTGGTGTAATAACAGCCGCGGAGCCCACCACAATTACACATGATCGGGGGCAGTCGTATCAAACTCTTAGGGGTACTTTGCACGCTTTGACATCGCTAGCCAATTGTAGCGATGCCGAGCGCGATAGTCCCTGCCCCCGTTGCACATGCGATCTCTTGTGATAGCAGCCGTAGCGAACATTATCGCTACGGCAGCTTCACACGCACTCACCTGCCCTGTGACGTCGCTCTGGCCGGCAAACCGCCTCCTTATTAAACATCCCGCCCACCTCCTTTCTTCCACATAGCCGGCGTGAGCCGCAGGACACAGGTAGGAGATGTTCCTCGCTCCTGCGACTTCACACACAGCAATGTGCGCTGCCGCAGGAACGAGGAACTACATCGTACCGTTGCGGCACCGGCATTATGGAAATGTCGGACCCTACACCGATGATACGATTACGACGCTTTTGCGCTCGTTAATCGTATGTAAAAGACTTTACACACTACGATGTCGAGTGTGACGCAGGAAGTGCATCACTTTCGATTTGACCCCACCGACATCGCACCTGCGATATCGTAGTGTGCAAAGTGCCCATAACCCTTACGTGTGTGATACTACGCAGCACTACTCCCCTCAGCATTTGTTGCAGGATTTTATTTCCCCATACAAGTGATAATACCGGAGGGTGATAATTGGATTATCAGTGCTTTGTGTCTCTGCTCATAATCAGGTTTAAAATTAGACATTCATTATTTCAGAATAAACGAGTGACTTCAATTAACTTTAGAAAGATGGCTGCCACCGCGAGTGTGCAATTTAGGTGAATGCACAGATCAGAGCCGCGCAGGAAGAACTTCACACGAACCAAACATAATTACAAGTTTTCTGTTTTCTTTTCTTTAATCTAATTATTCTCTACTAATTATAAACTTTTCTTCTAATAAATTGTGTGAAGACAGAACAGGGTCCCTGGTATAGAAATGAGAGAGCATGAGACATAGCACGCTGGAGAGCGAGCAAAGAACCCGCCACTGTGAAGAGCGAGCAAAGAACATGCCAATGTGGAGAGCGAGCAAAGAACCGGCCACTGTGAAGAGCGAGCAAAGAACATGCCAATGTGGAGAGCGAGCAAAGAACCCGCCACTGTGGAGAGCGAGCAAAGAACATGCCACTGTGGAGAGCGAGCAGAAGACATGCCACTGTGGAGAGCGAGCAAAGAACATGCCAATGTGGAGAGCGAGCAAAGAACCCGCCACTGTGGAGAGCGAGCAAAGAACATGCCACTGTGGAGAGCGAGCAGAAGACATGCCACTGTGGAGAGCAAGCAAAGAACAGGCCACTGTGGAGAGCGAGCAAAGAACCCGCCACTGTGGAGAGCGAGCAAAGAACATGCCACTGTGGAGAGCGAGCAAAGAACATGCCACTGTGGAGAGCGAGCAAAGAACATGCCACTGTGGAGAGCGAGCAGAAGACATGTTACTGTGGAGAGCGAGCAAAGAACATGCCACTGTGGAGAGCAAGCAAAGAACAGGCCACTGTGGAGAGCGAGCAAAGAACATGCCACTGTGGAGAGCAAGCAAAGAACAGGCCACTGTGGAGAGCGAGCAAAGAACATGCCACTGTGGAGAGCAAGCAAAGAACAGGCCACTGTGGAGAGCGAGCAAAGAACATGCCAATGTGAAGAGCGAGCAAAGAACCGGCCACTGTGGAGAGCGAGCAAAGAACCGGCCACTGTGGAGAGCGAGCAAAGAACCGGCCACTGTGGAGAGCGAGCAAAGAACATGCCAAAGTGGAGAGCGAGCAAAGAACATGCCACTGTGGAGAGTGAGCAAAGAACATGCCACTGCGGAGAGCGAGCAAAGAACCGGCCACTGTGCAGAGCGAGCAAAGAACATGCCAATGTGGAGAGCGAGCAAAGAACCGGCCACTGTGGAGAGCGAGCAAAGAACATGCCAAAGTGGAGAGCGAGCAAAGAACATGCCACTGTGAAGAGCGAGCAAAGAACATGCCACTGTGGAGAGCGAGCAAAGAACATGCCAATGTGGAGAGCGAGCAAAGAACATGCCACTGTGGAGAGCGAGCAAAGAAACCGCCACTGTGAAGAGCAAGCAAAGAACATGCCAATGTGGAGAGCGAGCAAAGAACCCGCCACTGGGAAGAGCAAGCAAAGAACAGGCCAATGTGGAGAGCGAGCAAAGAACATGCCAATGTGGAGAGCGAGCAAAGAACATGCCAATGTGGAGAGCGAGCAAAGAACATGCCAATGTGGAGAGCGAGCAAAGAACATGCCAATGTGGAGAGCGAGCAAAGAACCGGCCACTGTGGAGAGCGAGCAAAGAACATGCCACTGTGGAGAGCAAGCAAAGAACAGGCCACTGTGAAGAGCGAGCAAAGAACCGGCCACTGTGGAGAGCGAGCAAAGAACATGCCAATGTGGAGAGCGAGCAAAGAACAGGCCACTGTGGAGAGCGAGCAAAGAACATGCCAAAGTGAAGAGCGAGCAAAGAACATGCCAATGTGGAGAGCGAGCAAAGAACCGGCCACTGTGGAGAGCGAGCAAAGAACATGCCACTGTGGAGAGCGAGCAGAAGACATGCCAATGTGAAGAGCGAGCAAAGAACATGCCACTGTGGAGAGCGAGCAAAGAACATGCCACTGTGGAGAGCGAGCGAAGAACATGCCACTGTGGAGAACGAGCAAAGAACATGCCACTGTGGAGAGCGAGCAAAGAACATGCCACTGTGGAGAGCGAGCAAAGAACATGCCACTGTGGAGAGCGAGCAAAGAACATGCCAATGTGAAGAGCGAGCAAAGAACATGCCAATGTGGAGAGCGAGCAAACAACATGGCACTGTGGAGAGCGAGCAAAGAACATGCCAATGTGGAGAGCGAGCAAAGAACATGCCAATGTGGAGAGCGAGCAAAGAACATTTCAATGTGGAGAGCGAGCCAAGAACATGCCAATGTGGAGAGCGAGCAAAGAACATGCCAATGTGGAGAGCGAGCAAAGAACATGCCAATGTGGAGAGCGAGCAAAAAACATTTCAATGTGGAGAGCGAGCAAAAAACATGCCAATGTGGAGAGCAAGCAAAGAACATGCCAATGTTGAGAGCGAGCAAAGAACATTTCAATGTGGACAGCGAGCAAAGAACATGCCACTGTGGAGAGCGAGCAAAGAACATGCCACTGTGGAGAGCGAGCAAAGAACATGCCAATGTGGAGAGCGAGCAAACAACTTGCCACTGTGGAGAGCGAGGAAAGAACATGCCACTGTGGAGAATGAGCAAAGAACATGCCAAAGTGGAGAGCGAGCAAAGAACATGCCACTGTGGAGAGCGAGCAAAGAACATTTCAATGTGGAGAGCGAGCAAAGAACATGCCACTGTGGAGAGCGAGCAAAGAACATGCCAATGTGGAGAGCGAGCAAAGAACATGCCAATGTGGAGAGCGAGCAAACAACATGCCACTGTGGAGAGCGAGCAAAGAACATGCCAAAGTGGAGAGCGAGCAAAGAACATGCCACTGTGGAGAGCGAGCAAAGAACATGCCAATGTGGAGAGCGAGCAAACAACATGCCACTGTGGAGAGCGAGCAAAGAACATGCCAAAGTGGAGAGCGAGCAAAGAACATGCCAATGTGGAGAGCGAGCAAAGAACATTCCAATGTGGAGAGCGAGCAAAGAACATGCCAATGTGGAGAGCGAGCAAAGAACATTCCAATGTGGAGAGCGAGCAAAGAACATGCCACTGTGGAGAGCGAGCAAAGAACATGCCACTGTGGAGAGCGAGCAAAGAACATGCCAATGTGGAGAGCGAGCAAAGAACATGCCACTGTGGAGAGCGAGCAAAGAACATGCCACTGTGGAGAGCGAGCAAAGAACATGCCACTGTGGAGAGCGAGCAAAGAACATGCCACTGTGGAGAGCGAGCAGAAGACATGTTACTGTGGAGAGCGAGCAGAAGACATGTTACTGTGGAGAGCGAGCAAAGAACATGCCACTGTGGAGAGTGAGCAAAGAACATGCCAAAGTGGAGAGCGAGCAAAGAACATGCCACTGTGGAGAGCGAGCAAAGAACATTTCAATGTGGAGAGCGAGCAAAGAACATGCCACTGTGGAGAGCGAGCAAAGAACATGCCACTGTGGAGAGCGAGCAAAGAACATGCCAATGTGGAGAGCGAGCAAACAACATGCCACTGTGGAGAGCGAGCAAAGAACATGCCAAAGTGGAGAGCGAGCAAAGAACATGCCAATGTGGAGAGCGAGCAAAGAACATTCCAATGTGGAGAGCGAGCAAAGAACATGCCAATGTGGAGAGCGAGCAAAGAACATGCCAATGTGGAGAGCGAGCAAAGAACATGCCAATGTGGAGAGCGAGCAAAGAACATGCCAATGTGGAGAGCGAGCAAAGAACATGCCACTGTGGAGAGCGAGCAGAAGACATGTTACTGTGGAGAGCGAGCAAAGAACATGCCACTGTGGAGAGCGAGCAAAGAACATGCCACTGTGGAGAGCGAGCAGAAGACATGTTACTGTGGAGAGCGAGCAAAGAATATGCCACTGTGGAGAGCGAGCAAAGAACATGCCACTGTGGAGAGCGAGCAAAGAACATGCCAATGTGGAGAGCGAGCAAAGAACATGCCAATGTGGAGAGCGAGCAGAAGACATGTTACTGTGGAGAGCGAGCAAAGAACATGCCACTGTGGAGAGCGAGCAAAGAACATGCCAATGTGGAGAGCGAGCAAACAACATGCCACTGTGGAGAGCGAGCAGAAGACATGTTACTGTGGAGAGCGAGCAAAGAACATGCCACTGTGGAGAGCGAGCAAAGAACATGCCACTGTGGAGAGCGAGCAAAGAACATGCCAATGTGGAGAGCGAGCAAAGAACATGCCACTGTGGAGAGCGAGCAAAGAACATGTCACTGTGGAGAGCGAGCAAAGAACATGCCACTGTGGAGAGCGAGCAAAGAACATGCCACTGTGGAGAGCGAGCAAAGAACATGCCACTGTGGAGAGCGAGCAAAGAACATGCCAATGTGGAGAGCGAGCAAAGAACATGCCACTGTGGAGAGCGAGCAAAGAACATGCCAATGTGGAGAGCGAGCAAACAACATGCCACTGTGGAGAGCGAGCAAAGAACATGCCACTGTGGAGAGCGAGCAAAGAACATGCCACTGTGGAGAGCGAGCAGAGAACATGCCACTGTGGAGAGCGAGCAGAAGACATGTTACTGTGGAGAGCGAGCAAAGAACATGCCACTGTGGAGAGCGAGCAAAGAACATGCCACTGTGGAGAGCGAGCAAAGAACATGCAACTGTGGAGAGCGAGCAAAGAACATGCCAATGTGGAGAGCGAGCAAAGAACATGCCACTGTGGAGAGCGAGCAAAGAACATGCCAATGTGGAGAGCGAGCAAACAACATGCCACTGTGGAGAGCGAGCAAAGAACATGCCACTGTGGAGAGCAAGCAAAGAACATGCCACTGTGGAGAGCGAGCAGAGAACATGCCACTGTGGAGAGCGAGCAGAAGACATGTTACTGTGGAGAGCGAGCAAAGAACATGCCACTGTGGAGAGCGAGCAAAGAACATGCCACTGTGGAGAGCGAGCAAAGAACATGCCACTGTGGAGAGCGAGCAAAGAACATGCCAATGTGGAGAGCGAGCAAAGAACATGCCACTGTGGAGAGCGAGCAAAGAACATGCCAATGTGGAGAGCGAGCAAACAACATGCCACTGTGGAGAGCGAGCAAAGAACATGCCAATGTGGAGAGCGAGCAAAGAACATGCCAATGTGAAGAGCGAGCAAAGAACATGCCACTGTGGAGAGCGAGCAAAGAACATGCCACTGTGGAGAGCGAGCAAAGAACATGCCAATGTGGAGAGCGAGCAAAGAACATGCCACTGTGGAGAGCGAGCAAAGAACATGCCACTGTGGAGAGCGAGCAAAGAACATGCCACTGTGGAGAGCGAGCAAAGAACATGCCACTGTGGAGAGCGAGCAAAGAACATGCCACTGTGGAGAGCGAGCAAAGAGCATGCCACTGTGGAGAGCGAGCAAAGAACATGCCAATGTGGAGAGCGAGCAAACAACATGCCACTGTGGAGAGCGAGCAGAAGACATGTTACTGTGGAGAGCGAGCAGAAGACATGTTACTGTGGAGAGCGAGGAGAAGATACGAGAGTAAGAGAAATCAAAGTATACTTTTTCTCTATTGTATTACACAACTATGTGTATTTCACCTGTACAGTCAGACCACTGAGTATATTATATCCCTATTTGCATTTTCCCTGTATATCACTGTCTATTATCACTGCACTGTGACATCACTGTGTGCATTATTTCTCCACTATATTTGTCACGCTAGGGCGTATAGATGCTCAGCGTGCAGCGCAAAACAAGGATAACAGCGGGAATGGTATAGAAGGAAGGCCTTAGTGATAGGAAGAGGGGTCAGGTCCTGCAACTCACCTTCAACTTCCCCTTGGCTCGATAATATCCCTATAAGGGTCATTCACCCTGTCACCACCACGTGCCTAGGCCCTCACTCACCCTGGCTAGTGAGAAGGCCGGCAAGAACACTAGTCTCACCACTGCAATAATACAACACAACGTAAAGGAGACAGAGGGAAAATAGACAGAAAAATGAAAACACTCAAAGCTCCACCAATGCAGCTGCAATAGTCACGACTCCTCAGCTTCTTCCAGAGACAGGCTCCTTCCAAAGTGGTCAGCATAGAATAAGAATCTATACCCGGCGTCAGATTGTAATACACGTGACTTTCTGTAGCAAAGGGGAGTGGTCACAAAAGAGCTGCACCCGAGATTAAGGCTACAAAGGACAGCCAGATAGGAAAGCGTCTTTAACACCTATGGCACTAAAAGAAAGTAAATTCACTCAAATACAAGTTGTAGACCTGCGCATAATACGGCGTTGTGACCTTCTGGTCCAGACTCGGCAGAGGTCTCCCCAGAGCGGGGCACACCCATGACAATAACATCATACGTTTACTGTTTCTTTGTGCATCATCTATGTCATGAAACACCACAGTTTGTGATATTCTTCTGCATTAGAGAAGCCACAAACACTGTAAGCTTCCCATGTGCTAACTGAGCTGTTAACAGCGGTATAATAGAGTGGGTGCCATTTCACGTTTGGGGTGGGGCCCCATGAATACTGATTAGGCCCCTGGATGTGACACGACGCCTGTGATGGTTACTTGGAACATGGATGTATCCACTGGCAGAGACAGGCAGAAAAGGGACCCCTGCAGGAACAATATAAGGGCCCTTTGCAGTACAACAGCCATCAAAATGCACCTGTGATACTAGACACTATGAGCAGTGTGAATAGAAGGGTAGTCAGACAAGCCAGAAGGTAACACATAAGGATCAGGGAGCAGACAGAGACGTGGCCAGGAAGAGGTCTGAGGTCAAAAGCCGGGAGGTAATGTATAAGGTTCAGGGAGCAGACAGAGATGTGGTCAGGAAGAGGTCTCAGGTCAAAAGTCGGGAGGTAATGTATAAGGTTCAGGGAGCAGACAGAGATGTGGTCAGGAAGAGGTCTGAGGTCAGAAGCCGGGAGGTAGCGTATAAGGTTCAGGGAGCAGACAGAGACGTGGTCAAGAAGAGATCCGAGGTCATAAGCCGGGAGGTAACGTATAAGGTTCAGGGAGCAGACAGAGACCTGGTCAGAAAGAGGTGCAAGGTCAGAAGCTGGAAGGTAACGTATAAGGTTCAGGGAGCAGACAGAGACCTGGTCAGAAAGAGGTGCAAGGTCAGAAGCCGGAAGGTAACGTATAAGGTTCAGGGAGCAGACAGAGACCTGGTCAGAAAGAGGTCCGAGGTGAGAAGCCAGGTGTTAAGGTATAAGGTTCAGGGAGCAGACAGAGATGTGGTCAGTAAGAGGTCTGAGGTCAGAAGCCTGGAGCTAACATATAAGGTTCTGGGAGCAGAGATGTGGTCAGGAAGAGATCCGAGGTCATAAGCCGGGAGGTAACATATAAGGTTCAGGGAGCAGACAGAGACGTGGTCAGAAAGTGGTCCGAGGTAAGAAGCCAGGAGGTAACGTATAAGGTTCGGGGAGCAGACAGAGACGTGGTCAGGAAGATGTCTGAGGTCAGAAGCCGGGAGGTAAGGTATAAGGTTCAGGGAGAAGACAGAGACATGGTCAGGAAGAGGTCCGAGGTCAAAAGCCAAGATTAGAACACTTACACCAGACAGGAACCAAGCGCACACTGAGCAAATAGGAAGTACGACTGGCGAAGTTCAGAGAGAGCAAGCCCAGTAAAGAAACAGAACAATCACCAGAAAGGAGGCGCATCTCTGAAAGCATTTCGCAAAATCAGCGTGAACCCTAGAGCTGAAAGACAACCTGTCAGCAAATGTACGCAAATGTACAAGACACATAGCAGAGCATTTACAAATGCAAAATGCTCTGCACAGCAGAGCCATGACAAAAGCAATCCAAATGCAAAATGCGCAGAACAGCGGAGCCGTGACAGCACCATTCCATCTAATTTTACAGTGTAAATGGGCCCCTTTTGCTGTTGGGGCCCCGTGCAGCCGCACAGGTTGCACTATTGATATGTCGTCCCCTGGATCATCTATAACTGTGATTCTCTAGGACTATCCTGCTTTTTTCAGGGCACATGATCTCCTGCAGATACTGGGTGACTGTGCTGAGCAGCCCGCACTGCTGTATCACTCAGTTGTGCCTTGTGACATGGTTGCTGCAGGTGTGATCAGACGCCGCCGGGTGTCTTATAGCGGTATATTCTGTCCTGCACACTGTGGACTCTGGCGTCGTGTCTCTACCGTCTCGCTCCACCTTGCCGCAGTAACCGGACGTCCTCTCTCGTCCTCGTTGAACAGTTGGTCGTTACTTCGCTGACTGACACAATTTCCACCTGAAGTGATAAGAAAAAGACGGAGAACGCAGAGTAAAATCCATCAGCTCCGCGATCAATGCTATTTCTTGTGTTTTGCAGTTTTTATGACAAATCAATGTATTGATGGAGCGGAGACTGAAGGAAGCGCGAGGCGAGACTTCTGCAAAAGTTGTTTTTCACCTTGTCAGAGTGAGGAGCCGCAGCGTGGCCAAAAACTTATCAGCAAGTGTTTACCAAGACGTCCTGGAGGACGAGCCAACGAAAAAGTGTGAGCCCCCGGTGCCAGGCAGTGCCGCCCCCGCATTAGTCTTCAGTCACTGTCCTGAACTTCACGTGTCCTCCTGGGATTATTATCGGACACTTTCTTCTGAATATTACGGTTATTATCACATTCACTTGTCTTAGTAGAAATATAATGAAGCAGGAGGAGCGCAGCGAGGTCCCCGGGAAAACGCGCGAGGTCCCCGGGAAAACGCGCGAGGTCCCCGGGAAAACGCGCGAGGTCCCCGGGAAAACGCGCGAGGTCCCCGGGAAAACGCGCGAGGTCCCCGGGAAAACGCGCGAGGTCCCCGGGAAAACGCACAAGGTCTGGTGTTTTTATATTTGCCTCGGAAGGAAACGATCTGACATTAAAGCGTTTTGAGCGCTTTCTTGTCATCTTTGGAACGTCTTTCATGTATGTTTTCTCATTCTATAGAGAAACTCCTGGGAACAAAAAAAAACAGAAAAAAAACGTGAAGATTTGGGATGTTTTATGTAACATCTCCTGCAGCACGATACCCTCCCCCGGTCCATCCACCCTACAAAGAAAGAGGCAAGAGGAAAGAGTGGAGTGAGAAAAGCAGCAAAACAGCAAAAGATCGAGATGATTTACTAATGATGATGATGATGAGACAACTACTGAGAACAAGGATGATGGAGGTGATGATACATCTACTGCTGAAAACGAGGATGATGGAGGTGATGATACATCTACTGCTGAAAACGAGGATGATGGAGGTGATGATACATCTACTACTGAGAACGAGGATGATGGAGGTGATGATACATCTACTGCTGAGAACGAGGATGATGGAGGTGATGATACATCTACTACTGAGAACAAGGATGATGGAGGTGATGATACATCTACTGCTGAGAACGAGGATGATGGAGGTGATGATACATCTACTGCTGAGAACGAGGATGATGGAGGTGATGATACATCTACTGCTGAGAACGAGGATGATGGAGGTGATGATACATCTACTGCTGAGAACGAGGATGATGGAGGTGATGATACATCTACTGCTGAGAACGAGGATGATGGAGGTGATGATACATCTACTGCTGAGAACGAGGATGATGGAGGTGATGATACATCTACTGCTGAGAACGAGGATGATGGAGGTGATGATACATCTACTGCTGAGAACGAGGATGATGGAGGTGATGATACATCTACTGCTGAGAACGAGGATGATGGAGGTGATGATACATCTACTGCTGAGAACGAGGATGATGGAGGTGATGATACATCTACCGCTGAGAACGAGGATGATGGAGGTGATGATACAACTACTGCTGAGAACGAGGATGATGGAGGTGATGATACATCTACTGCTGAGAACGAGGATGATGGAGGTGATGATACATCTACCGCTGAGAACGAGGATGATGGAGGTGATGATACAACTACTACTGAGAACAAGGATGATGGAGGTGATGATACATCTACTACTGAGAACAAGGATGATGGAGGTGATGATACATCTACTGCTGAGAACGAGGATGATGGAGGTGATGATACATCTACTGCTGAGAACGAGGATGATGGAGGTGATGATACATCTACTGCTGAGAACGAGGATGATGGAGGTGATGATACATCTACTGCTGAGAACGAGGATGATGGAGGTGATGATACATCTACTGCTGAGAACGAGGATGATGGAGGTGATGATACATCTACTGCTGAGAACGAGGATGATGGAGGTGATGATACATCTACTGCTGAGAACGAGGATGATGGAGGTGATGATACATCTACTGCTGAGAACGAGGATGATGGAGGTGATGATACATCTACTGCTGAGAACGAGGATGATGGAGGTGATGATACATCTACCGCTGAGAACGAGGATGATGGAGGTGATGATACAACTACTACTGAGAACGAGGATGATGGAGGTGATGATACATCTACTGCTGAGAACGAGGATGATGGAGGTGATGATACAACCACTACTGAGAACGAGGATGATGGAGGTGATGATACATCTACTACTGAGAACGAGGATGATGGAGGTGATGATACATCTACTACTGAGAACGAGGATGATGGAGGTGATGATACATCTACTACTGAGAATGAGGATGATGGAGGTGATGATACATCTACTACTGAGAATGAGGATGATGGAGGTGATGATACATCTACTACTGAGAATGAGGATGATGGAGGTGATGATACATCTACTACTGAGAACGAGGATGATGGAGGTGATGATACATCTACTGCTGAGAACGAGGATGATGGAGGTGATGATACATCTACTACTGAGAACAAGGATGATGGAGGTGATGATACATCTACTGCTGAGAACGAGGATGATGGAGGTGATGATACATCTACTACTGAGAACGAGGATGATGGAGGTGATGATACATCTACTACTGAGAACGAAGATGATGGAGGTGATGATACATCTACTGCTGAGAACGAGGATGATGGAGGTGATGATACATCTACTGCTGAGAACGAGGATGATGGAGGTGATGATACATCTACTGCTGAGAACGAGGATGATGGAGGTGATGATACATCTACTGCTGAGAACGAGGATGATGGAGGTGATGATACAACCACTACTGAGAACAAGGATGATGGAGGTGATGATACATCTACTACTGAGAACGAGGATGATGGAGGTGATGATACATCTACTGCTGAGAACGAGGATGATGGAGGTGATGATACATCTACTACTGAGAACGAGGATGATGGAGGTGATGATACATCTACTGCTGAGAACGAGGATGATGGAGGTGATGATACATCTACTGCTGAGAACGAGGATGATGGAGGTGATGATACATCTACTGCTGAGAACGAGGATGATGGAGGTGATGATACATCTACTGCTGAGAACGAGGATGATGGAGGTGATGATACATCTACTGCTGAGAACGAGGATGATGGAGGTGATGATACATCTACTGCTGAGAACGAGGATGATGGAGGTGATGATACATCTACTGCTGAGAACGAGGATGATGGAGGTGATGATACATCTACCGCTGAGAACGAGGATGATGGAGGTGATGATACAACTACTACTGAGAACGAGGATGATGGAGGTGATGATACATCTACTGCTGAGAACGAGGATGATGGAGGTGATGATACAACCACCACTGAGAACGAGGATGATGGAGGTGATGATACATCTACTACTGAGAACGAGGATGATGGAGGTGATGATACATCTACTACTGAGAACGAGGATGATGGAGGTGATGATACATCTACTACTGAGAACGAGGATGATGGAGGTGATGATACAACTACTACTGAGAACGAGGATGATGGAGGTGATGATACATCTACTACTGAGAACGAGGATGATGGAGGTGATGATACATCTACTGCTGAGAACGAGGATGATGGAGGTGATGATACATCTACTACTGAGAACAAGGATGATGGAGGTGATGATACATCTACTGCTGAGAACGAGGATGATGGAGGTGATGATACATCTACTACTGAGAACGAGGATGATGGAGGTGATGATACATCTACTACTGAGAACGAGGATGATGGAGGTGATGATACATCTACTGCTGAGAACGAGGATGATGGAGGTGATGATACATCTACTGCTGAGAACGAGGATGATGGAGGTGATGATACATCTACTGCTGAGAACGAGGATAATGGAGGTGATGATACATCTACTGCTGAGAACGAGGATGATGGAAGTGATGATACAACTACTACTGAGAACGAGGATGATGGAGGTGATGATACATCTACTGCTGAGAACGAGGATGATGGAGGTGATGATACAACCACTACTGAGAACGAGGATGATGGAGGTGATGATACATCTACTGCTGAGAACGAGGATGATGGAGGTGATGATACATCTACTACTGAGAACGAGGATGATGGAGGTGATGATACATCTACTACTGAGAACGAGGATGATGGAGGTGATGATACAACTACTACTGAGAACGAGGATGATGGAGGTGATGATACATCTACTACTGAGAACGAGGATGATGGAGGCGATGATACATCTACTGCTGAGAACGAGGATGATGGAGGTGATGATACATCTACTACTGAGAACAAGGATGATGGAGGTGATGATACATCTACTGCTGAGAACGAGGATGATGGAGGTGATGATACATCTACTACTGAGAACGAGGATGATGGAGGTGATGATACATCTACTACTGAGAACGAGGATGATGGAGGTGATGATACATCTACTACTGAGAACGAGGATGATGGAGGTGATGATACATCTACTGCTGAGAACGAGGATGATGGAGGTGATGATACATCTACTGCTGAGAATGAGGATGATGGAGGTGATGATACATCTACTACTGAGAACGAGGATGATGGAGGTGATGATACATCTACTGCTGAGAACGAGGATGATGGAGGTGATGATACATCTACTGCTGAGAACGAGGATGATGGAGGTGATGATACATCTACTACTGAGAACGAGGATGATGGAGGTGATGATACAACTACTACTGAGAACGAGGATGATGGAGGTGATGATACATCTACTACTGAGAACGAGGATGATGGAGGTGATGATACATCTACTGCTGAGAACGAGGATGATGGAGGTGATGATACATCTACTACTGAGAATGAGGATGATGGAGGTGATGATACATCTACTACTGAGAACAAGGATGATGGAGGTGATGATACATCTACTGCTGAGAACGAGGATGATGGAGGTGATGATACATCTACTACTGAGAATGAGGATGATGGAGGTGATGATACATCTACTACTGAGAATGAGGATGATGGAGGTGATGATACATCTACTACTGAGAACAAGGATGATGGAGGTGAGGATACATCTACTGCTGAGAACAAGGATGATGGAGGTGATGATACATCTACTACTGAGAATGAGGATGACGGAGGTGATGATACATCTACTACTGAGAACAAGGATGATGGAGGTGATGATACATCTACTGCTGAGAACGAGGATGATGGAGGTGATGATACATCTACTGCTGAGAACGAGGATGATGGAGGTGATGATACATCTACTGCTGAGAACGAGGATGATGGAGGTGATGATACATCTACTGCTGAGAACGAGGATGATGGAGGTGATGATACATCTACTACTGAGAACGAGGATGATGGAGGTGATGATACAACTACTACTGAGAACGAGGATGATGGAGGTGATGATACATCTACTGCTGAGAACGAGGATGATGGAGGTGATGATACATCTACTACTGAGAACGAGGATGATGGAGGTGATGATACATCTACTGCTGAGAACGAGGATGATGGAGGTGATGATACATCTACTGCTGAGTACGAGGATGATGGAGGTGATGATACATCTACTACTGAGAACAAGGATGATGGAGGTGATGATACATCTACTACTGAGAACGAGGATGATGGAGGTGATGATACATCTACTACTGAGAACGAGGATGATGGAGGTGATGAGACATCTACTGCTGAGAACGAGGATGATGGAGGTGATGATACATCTACTACTGAGAACAAGGATGATGGAGGTGATGATACATCTACTGCTGAGAACGAGGATGATGGAGGTGATGATACATCTACTACTGAGAACAAGGATGATGGAGGTGATGATACATCTACTACTGAGAACGAGGATGATGGAGGTGATGATACATCTACTACTGAGAACGAGGATGATGGAGGTGATGATACATCTACTGCTGAGAACGAGGATGATGGAGGTGATGATACATCTACTACTGAGAACAAGGATGATGGAGGTGATGATACAACTACTGCTGAGAACGAGGATGATGGAGGTGATGATACATCTACTGCTGAGAACGAGGATGATGGAGGTGATGATACATCTACTACTGAGAACGAGGATGATGGAGGTGATGATACATCTACTACTGAGAACGAGGATGATGGAGGTGATGATACAACTACTACTGAGAACGAGGATGATGAAAGTGATGATACATCTACTACTGAGAATGAGGATGATGGAGGTGATGATACATCTACTACTGAGAACGAGGATGATGGAGGTGATGACACATCTACTACTGAGAACAAGGATGATGGAGGTGATGATACATCTACTACTGAGAATGAGGATGATGGAGGTGATGATACATCTACTACTGAGAATGAGGATGATGGAGGTGATGATACATCTACTACTGAGAATGAGGATGATGGAGGTGATTATACATCTACTACTGAGAACAAGGATGATGGAGGTGATGATACATCTACTGCTGAGAACGAGGATGATGGAGGTGATGATACATCTACTGCTGAGAACGAGGATGATGGAGGTGATGATACATCTACTGCTGAGAACGAGGATGATGGAGGTGATGATACATCTACTACTGAGAACGAGGATGATGGAGGTGATGATACATCTACTACTGAGAATGAGGATGATGGAGGTGATGATACATCTACTGCTGAGAACGAGGATGATGGAGGTGATGATACATCTACTGCTGAGAACAAGGATGATGGAGGTGATGATACATCTACTGCTGAGAATGAGGATGATGGAGGTGATGATACATCTACTGCTGAGAACGAGGATGATGGAGGTGATGATACATCTACTGCTGAGAACGAGGATGATGGAGGTGATGATACATCTACTACTGAGAACAAGGATGATGGAGGTGATGATACATCTACTGCTGAGAATGAGGATGATGGAGGTGATGATACATCTACTGCTGAGAACGAGGATGATGGAGGTGATGATACATCTACTACTGAGAACGAGGATGATGGAGGTGATGATACAATGATACAACCATGACTGAGAGCGAGGATGATGGAGGTGATGATACAACCACTACTGAGAACGAGGATGATGGAGGTGATGATACATCTACTACTGAGAACGAGGATGATGGAGGTGATGATACATCTACTGCTGAGAACGAGGATGATGGAGGTGATGATACAACCACTACTGAGAACGAGGATGATGGAGGTGATGATACATCTACTACTGAGAACGAGGATGATGGAGGTGATGATACATCTACTACTGAGAATGAGGATGATGGAGGTGATGATACATCTACTACTGAGAACAAGGATGATGGAGGTGATGATACATCTACTACTGAGAACAAGGATGATGGAGGTGATGATACATCTACTACTGAGAACGAGGATGATGGAGGTGATGATACATCTACTACTGAGAATGAGGATGATGGAGGTGATGATACATCTACTACTGAGAACAAGGATGATGGAGGTGATGATACATCTACTACTGAGAACAAGGATGATGGAGGTGATGATACATCTACTACTGAGAACGAGGATGATGGAGGTGATGATACATCTACTACTGAGAATGAGGATGATGGAGGTGATGATACATCTACTACTGAGAACGAGGATGATGGAGGTGATGATACATCTACTGCTGAGAACGAGGATGATGGAGGTGATGATACATCTACTGCTGAGAACGAGGATGATGGAGGTGATGATACATCTACTGCTGAGAACGAGGATGATGGAGGTGATGATACATCTACTGCTGAGAACGAGGATGATGGAGGTGATGATACATCTACTGCTGAGAATGAGGATGATGGAGGTGATGATACATCTACTACTGAGAACGAGGATGATGGAGGTGATGATACATCTACTGCTGAGAACGAGGATGATGGAGGTGATGATACATCTACTGCTGAGAACGAGGATGATGGAGGTGATGATACATCTACTACTGAGAACGAGGATGATGGAGGTGATGATACATCTACTACTGAGAACGAGGATGATGGAGGTGATGATACATCTACTGCTGAGAACGAGGATGATGGAGGTGATGATACATCTACTGCTGAGAACGAGGATGATGGAGGTGATGATACATCTACTGCTGAGAACGAGGATGATGGAGGTGATGATACATCTACTGCTGAGAATGAGGATGATGGAGGTGATGATACATCTACTACTGAGAACGAGGATGATGGAGGTGATGATACATCTACTGCTGAGAACGAGGATGATGGAGGTGATGATACATCTACTGCTGAGAACGAGGATGATGGAGGTGATGATACATCTACTACTGAGAACGAGGATGATGGAGGTGATGATACATCTACTGCTGAGAACGAGAATGATGGAGGTGATGATACATCTACTGCTGAGAACGAGGATGATGGAGGTGATGATACATCTACTACTGAGAACGAGGATGATGGAGGTGATGATACATCTACTGCTGAGAACGAGGATGATGGAGGTGATGATACATCTACTGCTGAGAACGAGGATGATGGAGGTGATGATACATCTACTACTGAGAATGAGGATGATGGAGGTGATGATACATCTACTACTGAGAACGAGGATGATGGAGGTGATGATACATCTACTACTGAGAACGAGGATGATGGAGGTGATGATACATCTACTACTGAGAATGAGGATGATGGAGGTGATGATACATCTACTACTGAGAACGAGGATGATGGAGGTGATGATATATCTACTGCTGAGAACGAGGATGATGGAGGTGATGATATATCTACTACTGAGAACGAGGATGATGGAGGTGATGATACAACTACTACTGAGAACAAGGATGATGGAGGTGATGATACATCTACTGCTGAGAACGAGGATGATGGAGGTGATGATACATCTACCGCTGAGAACGAGGATGATGGAGGTGATGATACATCTACTGCTGAGAACGAGGATGATGGAGGTGATGATATATCTACTACTGAGAACGAGGATGATGGAGGTGATGATACAACTACTACTGAGAACAAGGATGATGGAGGTGATGATACATCTACTGCTGAGAACGAGGATGATGGAGGTGATGATACATCTACTGCTGAGAACGAGGATGATGGAGGTGATGATACATCTACTACTGAGAATGAGGATGATGGAGGTGATGATACATCTACTACTGAGAACGAGGATGATGGAGGTGATGATACATCTACTGCTGAGAACGAGGATGATGGAGGTGATGATACAACCACTACTGAGAATGAGGATGATGGAGGTGATGATACATCTACTGCTGAGAACGAGGATGATGGAGGTGGTGATACATCTACTACTGAGAAAGAGGATGATGGAGGTGATGATACAACTACTGCTGAGAACGAGGATGATGGAGGTGATGATACATCTACTGCTGAGAACGAGGATGATGGAGGTGATGATACATCTACTGCTGAGAACGAGGATGATGGAGGTGATGATACATCTACTACTGAGAACGAGGATGATGGAGGTGATGATACATCTACTACTGAGAATGAGGATGATGGAGGAGATGATACAACTACTACTGAGAACGAGGATGATGGAGGTGATGATACATCTACTACTGAGAACGAGGATGATGGAGGTGATGATACATCTACTACTGAGAACGAGGATGATAGAGGTGATGATACATCTACTGCTGAGAACGAGGATGATGGAGGTGATGATACATCTACTGCTGAGAACGAGGATGATGGAGGTGATGATACATCTACTGCTGAGAACGAGGATGATGGAGGTGATGATACATCTACTACTGAGAACAAGGATGATGGAGGTGATGATACATCTACTACTGAGAATGAGGATGATGGAGGTGATGATACATCTACTACTGAGAATGAGGATGATGGAGGTGATGATACATCTACTGCTGAGAACGAGGATGATGGAGGTGATGATACATCTACTGCTGAGAACGAGGATGATGGAGGTGATGATACATCTACTACTGAGAACGAGGATGATGGAGGTGATGATACATCTACTGCTGAGAACGAGGATGATGGAGGTGATGATACATCTACTGCTGAGAACGAGGATGATGGAGGTGATGATACATCTACTGCTGAGAACGAGGATGATGGAGGTGATGATACATCTACTACTGAGAACAAGGATGATGGAGGTGATGATACATCTACTACTGAGAATGAGGATGATGGAGGTGATGATACATCTACTGCTGAGAACGAGGATGATGGAGGTGATGATACATCTACTGCTGAGAACGAGGATGATGGAGGTGATGATACATCTACTACTGAGAACGAGGATGATGGAGGTGATGATACATCTACTGCTGAGAACGAGGATGATGGAGGTGATGATACATCTACTACTGAGAATGAGGATGATGGAGGTGATGATACATCTACTACTGAGAACGAGGATGATGGAGGTGATGATACATCTACTGCTGAGAACGAGGATGATGGAGGTGATGATACATCTACTACTGAGAACAAGGATGATGGAGGTGATGATACATCTACTACTGAGAATGAGGATGATGAAGGTGATGATGCATCTACTACTGAGAATGAGGATGATGGAGGTGATCATACATCTACTACTGAGAATGCGGATGATGGAGGTGATGATACATCTACTACTGAGAACGAGGATGATGGAGGTGATGATACATCTACTGCTGAGAATGAGGATGATGGAGGTGATGATACATCTACTACTGAGAATGAGGATGATGGAGGTGATGATACATCTACTACTGAGAACGAGGATGATGGAGGTGATGATACATCTACTGCTGAGAACGAGGATGATGGAGGTGATGATACAACCACTACTGAGAATGAGGATGATGGAGGTGATGATACATCTACTGCTGAGAACGAGGATGATGGAGGTGGTGATACATCTACTACTGAGAACGAGGATGATGGAGGTGATGATACATCTACTGCTGAGAACGAGGATGATGGAGGTGATGATACATCTACTACTGAGAATGAGGATGATGGAGGTGATGATACATCTACTGCTGAGAACGAGGATGATGGAGGTGATGATACATCTACTGCTGAGAACGAGGATGATGGAGGTGATGATACATCTACTACTGAGAACGAGGATGATGGAGGTGATGATACATCTACTACTGAGAATGAGGATGATGGAGGTGATGATACATCTACTACTGAGAACAAGGATGATGGAGGTGATGATACATCTACTACTGAGAATGAGGATGATGGAGGTGATGATACATCTACTGCTGAGAACGAGGATGATGGAGGTGATGATACATCTACTGCTGAGAACGAGGATGATGGAGGTGATGATACATCTACTACTGAGAACGAGGATGATGGAGGTGATGATACATCTACTGCTGAGAACGAGGATGATGGAGGTGATGATACATCTACTACTGAGAATGAGGATGATGGAGGTGATGATACATCTACTACTGAGAACGAGGATGATGGAGGTGATGATACATCTACTGCTGAGAACGAGGATGATGGAGGTGATGATACATCTACTACTGAGAACAAGGATGATGGAGGTGATGATACATCTACTACTGAGAATGAGGATGATGGAGGTGATGATACATCTACTGCTGAGAACGAGGATGATGGAGGTGATGATACATCTACTACTGAGAACGAGGATGATGGAGGTGATGATGCATCTACTACTGAGAATGAGGATGATGGAGGTGATCATACATCTACTACTGAGAATGTGGATGATGGAGGTGATGATACATCTACTACTGAGAACGAGGATGATGGAGGTGATGATACATCTACTGCTGAGAATGAGGATGATGGAGGTGATGATACATCTACTACTGAGAACGAGGATGATGGAGGTGATGATACATCTACTACTGAGAATGAGGATGATGGAGGTGATGATACATCTACTACTAAGAACGAGGATGATGGAGGTGATGATACATCTACTGCTGAGAACGAGGATGATGGAGGTGATGATACAATGATACAACCATGACTGAGAGCGAGGATGATGGAGGTGATGATACATCTACTACTGAGAACAAGGATGATGGAGGTGATGATACATCTACTGCTGAGAACGAGGATGATGGAGGTGATGATACAACCACTACTGAGAATGAGGATGATGGAGGTGATGATACATCTACTACTGAAAACGAGGATGATGGAGGTGATGATACATCTACTGCTGAGAATGAGGATGATGGAGGTGATGATGCATCTACTACTGAGAATGAGGATGATGGAGGTGATGATACATCTACTACTGAGAACGAGGATGATGGAGGTGATGATACATCTACTACTGAGAACGAGGATGATGGAGGTGATGATACATCTACTGCTGAGAACGAGGATGATGGAGGTGATGATACAACCACTACTGAGAACGAGGATGATGGAGGTGATGATACATCTACTACTGAGAATGAGGATGATGGAGGTGATGATGCATCTACTACTGAGAATGAGGATGATGGAGGTGATGATACATCTACTACTGAGAACGAGGATGATGGAGGTGATGATACATCTACTACTGAGAATGAGGATGATGGAGGTGATGATGCATCTACTACTGAGAATGAGGATGATGGAGGTGATGATACATCTACTACTGAGAATGAGGATGATGGAGGTGATGATACATCTACTACTGAGAATGAGGATGATGGAGGTGATGATGCATCTACTACTGAGAATGAGGATGATGGAGGTGATGATACATCTACTACTGAGAATGAGGATGATGGAGGTGATGATACATCTACTACTGAGAACGAGGATGATGGAGGTGATGATACATCTACTGCTGAGAATGAGGATGATGGAGGTGATGATACATCTACTACTGAGAACGAGGATGATGGAGGTGATGATACATCTACTACTGAGAATGAGGATGATGGAGGTGATGATACATCTACTACTGAGAATGAGGATGATGGAGGTGATGATACATCTACTGCTGGGAACGAGGATGATGGAGGTGATGATACATCTACTACTGAGAACGAGGATGATGGAGGTGATGATACATCTACTACTGAGAACAAGGATGATGGTGGTGATGATACATCTACTGCTGAGAATGAGGATGATGGAGGTGATGATGCATCTACTACTGAGAATGAGGATGATGGAGGTGATGATACATCTACTACTGAGAACGAGGATGATGGAGGTGATGATACATCTACTACTGAGAATGAGGATGATGGAGGTGATGATGCATCTACTACTGAGAACGAGGATGATGGAGGTGATGATACATCTACTACTGAGAATGAGGATGATGGAGGTGATGATACATCTACTACTGAGAATGAGGATGATGGAGGTGATGATGCATCTACTACTGAGAACAAGGATGATGGAGGTGATGATACATCTACTACTGAGAACGAGGATGATGGAGGTGATGATACAGCTACTACTGAGAACGAGGATGATGGAGGTGATGATACAACCACTACTGAGAATGAGGATGATGGAGGTGATGATACATCTACTACTGAGAATGAGGATGATGGAGGTGATGATGCATCTACTACTGAGAATGAGGATGATGGAGGTGATGATACATCTACTACTGAGAACGAGGATGATGGAGGTGATGATACAACCACTACTGAGAATGAGGATGATGGAGGTGATGATACATCTACTACTGAGAATGAGGATGATGGAGGTGATGATGCATCTACTACTGAGAATGAGGATGATGGAGGTGATGATACATCTACTACTGAGAACGAGGATGATGGAGGTGATGATACATCTACTACTGAGACTGAGGATGATGGAGGTGATGATGCATCTACTACTGAGAATGAGGATGATGGAGGTGATGATACATCTACTACTGAGAATGAGGATGATGGAGGTGATGATACATCTACTACTGAGAATGAGGATGATGGAGGTGATGATACATCTACTACTGAGAATGAGGATGATGGAGGTGATGATGCATCTACTACTGAGAATGAGGATGATGGAGGTGATGATACATCTACTACTGAGAATGAGGATGATGGAGGTGATGATACATCTACTACTGAGAACGAGGATGATGGAGGTGATGATACATCTACTGCTGAGAATGAGGATGATGGAGGTGATGATACATCTACTACTGAGAACGAGGATGATGGAGGTGATGATACATCTACTACTGAGAATGAGGATGATGGAAGTGATGATACATCTACTACTGAGAATGAGGATGATGGAGGTGATGATACATCTACTGCTGGGAACGAGGATGATGGAGGTGATGATACATCTACTACTGAGAACGAGGATGATGGAGGTGATGATACATCTACTACTGAGAACAAGGATGATGGTGGTGATGATACATCTACTGCTGAGAATGAGGATGATGGAGGTGATGATGCATCTACTACTGAGAATGAGGATGATGGAGGTGATGATACATCTACTACTGAGAATGAGGATGATGGAGGTGATGATACATCTACTACTGAGAATGAGGATGATGGAGGTGATGATGCATCTACTACTGAGAACAAGGATGATGGAGGTGATGATACATCTACTACTGAGAACGAGGATGATGGAGGTGATGATACATCTACTACTGAGAACGAGGATGATGGAGGTGATGATACATCTACTACTGAGAACGAGGATGATGGAGGTGATGATACATCTACTACTGAGAATGAGGATGATGGAGGTGATGATACATCTACTGCTGGGAACGAGGATGATGGAGGTGATGATACATCTACTACTGAGAACGAGGATGATGGAGGTGATGATACATCTACTACTGAGAACAAGGATGATGGTGGTGATGATACATCTACTGCTGAGAATGAGGATGATGGAGGTGATGATGCATCTACTACTGAGAATGAGGATGATGGAGGTGATGATACATCTACTACTGAGAACGAGGATGATGGAGGTGATGATACATCTACTACTGAGAATGAGGATGATGGAGGTGATGATGCATCTACTACTGAGAATGATGATGGAGGTGATGATACATCTACTACTGAGAACGAGGATGATGGAGGTGATGATACATCTACTGCTGAGAATGAGGATGATGGAGGTGATGATACATCTACTACTGAGAATGAGGATGATGGAGGTGATGATACATCTACTGCTGAGAACGAGGATGATGGAGGTGATGATACATCTACTACTGATAACGAGGATGATGGAGGTGATGATACATCTACTACTGAGAACAAGGATGATGGTGGTGATGATACATCTACTGCTGAGAATGAGGATGATGGAGGTGATGATACATCTACTGCTGAGAATGAGGATGATGGAGGTGATGATGCATCTACTACTGAGAACGAGGATGATGGAGGTGATGATACATCTACTGCTGAGAACGAGGATGATGGAGGTGATGATACATCTACTACTGAGAACGAGGATGATGGAGGTGATGATACATCTACTACTGATAACGAGGATGATGGAGGTGATGATACATCTACTACTGAGAACGAGGATGATGGAGGTGATGATACATCTACTGCTGAGAACGAGGATGATGGAGGTGATGATACATCTACTACTGATAACGAGGATGATGGAGGTGATGATACATCTACTACTGAGAACGAGGATGATGGAGGTGATGATACATCTACTGCTGAGAATGAGGATGATGGAGGTGATGATACATCTACTACTGAGAATGAGGATGATGGAGGTGATGATACATCTACTGCTGAGAACGAGGATGATGGAGGTGATGATACATCTACTACTGAGAACGAGGATGATGGAGGTGATGATACATCTACTACTGAGAACAAGGATGATGGAGGTGATGATACATCTACTGCTGAGAACGAGGATGATGGAGGTGGTGATGATACATCTACTACTGAGAATGAGGATGATGGAGGTGATGATACATCTACTGCTGAGAACAAGGATGATGGAGGTGATGATACATCTACTACTGAGAACGAGGATGATGGAGGTGATGATATATCTACTACTGAGAACGAGGATGATGGAGGTGATGATACAACCACTACTGAGAATGAGGATGATGGAGGTGATGATACATCTACTACTGAGAACGAGGATGATGGAGGTGATGATACATCTACTACTGAGAACGAGGATGATGGAGGTGATGATACAACCACTACTGAGAATGAGGATGATGGAGGTGATGATACATCTACTACTGAGAACGAGGATGATGGAGGTGATGATACATCTACTGCTGAGAACGAGGATGATGGAGGTGATGATGCATCTACTACTGAGAACGAGGATGATGGAGGTGATGATACATCTACTACTGAGAATGAGGATGATGGAGGTGATGATACAACTACTACTGAGAACGAGGATGATGGAGGTGATGATACATCTACTACTGAGAATGAGGATGATGGAGGTGATGATGCATCTACTACTGAGAATGAGGATGATGGAGGTGATGATACATCTACTACTGAGAACGAGGATGATGGAGGTGATGATACATCTACTGCTGAGAATGAGGATGATGGAGGTGATGATACATCTACTACTGAGAATGAGGATGATGGAGGTGATGATACATCTACTACTGAGAACGAGGATGATGGAGGTGATGATACATCTACTACTGAGAATGAGGATGATGGAGGTGATGATACATCTACTACTGAGAATGAGGATGATGGAGGTGATGATACATCTACTACTGAGAATGAGGATGATGGAGGTGATGATACATCTACTGCTGAGAACGAGGATGATGGAGGTGATGATACATCTACTACTGAGAACGAGGATGATGGAGGTGATGATACATCTACTACTGAGAACAAGGATGATGGAGGTGATGATACATCTACTGCTGAGAACGAGGATGATGGAGGTGATGATACATCTACTGCTGAGAACGAGGATGATGGAGGTGATGATACATCTACTACTGAGAATGAGGATGATGGAGGTGATGATACATCTACTACTGAGAATGAGGATGATGGAGGTGATGATACATCTACTACTGAGAATGATGGAGGTGATGATACATCTACTACTGAGAACGAGGATGATGGAGGTGATGATACATCTACTGCTGAGAACGAGGATGATGGAGGTGATGATACATCTACTACTGAGAATGAGGATGATGGAGGTGATGATACATCTACTGCTGAGAACGAGGATGATGGAGGTGATGATGCATCTACTACTGAGAACGAGGATGATGGAGGTGATGATACATCTACTGCTGAGAACGAGGATGATGGAGGTGATGATACATCTACTACTGAGAATGAGGATGATGGAGGTGATGATACATCTACTACTGAGAACGAGGATGATGGAGGTGATGATACATCTACTACTGAGAATGAGGATGATGGAGGTGATGATACATCTACTACTGAGAATGAGGATGATGGAGGTGATGATGCATCTACTACTGAGAATGAGGATGATGGAGGTGATGATACATCTACTGCTGAGAACGAGGATGATGGAGGTGATGATACATCTACTGCTGAGAACGAGGATGATGGAGGTGATGATACATCTACTACTGAGAACGAGGATGATGGAGGTGATGGTACATCTACTACTGAGAACGAGGATGATGGAGGTGATGATACATCTACTACTGAAAACAAGGATGATGGAGGTGATGATACAACCACTACTGAGAACGAGGATGATGGAGGTGATGATACATCTACTGCTGAGAATGAGGATGATGGAGGTGATGATACATCTACTGCTGAGAATGAGGATGATGGAGGTGATGATACATCTACTGCTGAGAACGAGGATGATGGAGGTGATGATACATCTACTGCTGAGAACGAGGATGATGGAGGTGATGATACATCTACCGCTGAGAACGAGGATGATGGAGGTGATGATACATCTACTGCTGAGAACGAGGATGATGGAGGTGAGGATACATCTACTACTGAGAACGAGGATGATGGAGGTGATGATACAACCACTACTGAGAATGAGGATGATGGAGGTGATGATACATCTACTGCTGAGAACGAGGATGATGGAGGTGATGATACATCTACTACTGAGAACAAGGATGATGGAGGTGATGATACATCTACTACTGAGAATGAGGATGATGGAGGTGATGATACAACCACTACTGAGAATGAGGATGATGGAGGTGATGATACATCTACTGCTGAGAACGAGGATGATGGAGGTGATGATACATCTACTACTGAGAACGAGGATGATGGAGGTGATGATACATCTACTGCTGAGAATGAGGATGATGGAGGTGATGATACAACCACTACTGAGAATGAGGATGATGGAGGTGATGATACATCTACTACTGAGAACGAGGATGATGGAGGTGATGATACATCTACTACTGAGAACGAGGATGATGGAGGTGATGATACATCTACTACTGAGAATGAGGATGATGGAGGTGATGATACAACCACTACTGAGAATGAGGATGATGGAGGTGATGATACATCTACTGCTGAGAACGAGGATGATGGAGGTGATGATACATCTACTACTGAGAACGAGGATGATGGAGGTGATGATACATCTACTACTGAGAACGAGGATGATGGAGGTGATGATACATCTACTACTGAGAACGAGGATGATGGAGGTGATGATACATCTACTACTGAGAACGAGGATGATGGAGGTGATGATACATCTACTGCTGAGAACGAGGATGATGGAGGTGATGATACATCTACCACTGAGAACGAGGATGATAGAGGTGATGATACATCTACTGATGAGAACAAGGATGATGGAGGTGATGATACATCTACTACTGAGAACGAGGATGATGGAGGTGATGATACATCTACCACGGAGAACGAGGATGATAGAGGTGATGATACATCTACTGATGAGAACAAGGATGATGGAGGTGATGATACATCTACTACTGAGAACGAGGATGATGGAGGTGATGATACATCTACTACTGAGAACGAGGATGATGGAGGTGATGATACATCTACTACTGAGAACGAGGATGATGGAGGTGATGATACATCTACTACTGAGAACGAGGATGATGGAGGTGATGATACATCTACTACTAATAAAGGGGATGATGGAGGTGATGATACATCTACTACTAATAAAGAGGATGATGGAGGTGATGATACAACTACTACTAATAAAGGGGATGATGGAGGTGATGATACATCTACTACTAATAAAGAGGATGATGGAGGTGATGATACATCTACTACTGATAAAGAGGATGATGGAGGTGATGATACATCTACTACTAATAAAGAGGATGATGGAGGTGATGATACATCTACTACTGATAAAGAGGATGATGGAGGTGATGATACAACTACTACTAATAAAGAGGATGATGGAGGTGATGATACAACTACTACTAATAAAGAGGATGATGGAGGTGATGATACATCTACTACTAATAAAGAGGATGATGGAGGTGATGATACATCTACTACTAATAAAGAGGATGATGGAGGTGATGATACATCTACTACTAATAAAGAGGATGATGGAGGTGATGATACAACTACTACTAATAAAGAGGATGATGGAGGTAATGATACAACTACTACTAATAAAGAGGATGATGGAGGTGATGATACATCTACTACTAATAAAGAGGATGATGGAGGTGATAATACATCTACTACTAATAAAGAGGATGATGGAGGTGATGATACATCTACTACTAATAAAGAGGATGATGGAGGTGATGATACATCTACTACTAATAAAGGGGATGATGGAGGTGATGATACATCTGCTACTGATAAAGAGGATGATGGAGGTGATGATACAACTACTACTAATAAAGAGGATGATGGAGGTGATGATACATCTACTACTAATAAAGAGGATGATGGAGGTGATGATACATCTACTACTAATAAAGAGGATGATGGAGGTGATGATACATCTACTACTAATAAAGAGGATGATGGAGGTGAAGATACATCTACTACTAATAAAGAGGATGATGGAGGTAATGATACAACTACTACTAATAAAGAGGATGATGGAGGTGATGATACATCTACTACTAATAAAGAGGATGATGGAGGTGATGATGCATCTACTACTAATAAAGGGGATGATGGAGGTGATGATACATCTACTACTAATAAAGAGGATGATGGAGGTGATAATACATCTACTACTAATAAAGAGGATGATGGAGGTGATGATACAACTACTACTAATAAAGAGGATGATGGAGGTGATGATGCATCTGCTACTAATAAAGAGGATGATGGAGGTGATGATGCATCTGCTACTAATAAAGAGGATGATGGAGGTGATGATACATCTACTACTAATAAAGAGGATGATGGAGGTGATGATACATCTACTACTAATAAAGAGGAAGATGGAGGTGATGATACATCTGCTACTAATAAAGGGGATGATGGAGGTGATGATACATCTGCTACTAATAAAGAGGATGATGGAGGTGATGATACATCTACTACTAATAAAGGGGATGATGGAGGTGATGATACATCTACTAGTAATAAAGAGGATGATGGAGGTGATGATGCATCTGCTACTAATAAAGAGGATGATGGAGGTGATGATGCATCTACTACTAATAAAGGGGATGATGGAGGTGATGATACATCTACTACTAATAAAGAGGATGATGGAGGTGATGATACATCTACTACTAATAAAGGGGATGATGGAGGTGATGATGCATCTGCTACTAATAAAGAGGATGATGGAGGTGATGATGCATCTGCTACTAATAAAGAGGATGATGGAGGTGATGATACATCTACTACTAATAAAGAGGATGATGGAGGTGATGATACATCTACTACTAATAAAGAGGATGATGGAGGTGATGATGCATCTGCTACTAATAAAGAGGATGATGGAGGTGATGATACATCTACTACTAATAAAGGGGATGATGGAGGTGATGATACAACTACTACTAATAAAGGGGATGATGGAGGTGATGATACATCTACTACTAATAAAGAGGATGATGGAGGTGATGATACAACTACTACTAATAAAGGGGATGATGGAGGTGATGATGCAGCTACTACTAATAAAGGGGATGATGGAGGTGATGATACATCTACTACTAATAAAGAGGATGATGGAGGTGATGATACATCTACTACTAATAAAGAGGATGATGGAGGTGATGATGCATCTGCTACTAATAAAGAGGATGATGGAGGTGATGATACAACTACTACTAATAAAGGGGATGATGGAGGTGATGATGCAGCTACTACTAATAAAGGGGATGATGGAGGTGATGATGCAGCTACTACTAATAAAGAGGATGATGGAGGTGATGATGCATCTACTACTAATAAAGAGGATGATGGAGGTGATGATACATCTGCTACTAATAAAGGGGATGATGGAGGTGATGATACATCTACTACTAATAAAGAGGATGATGGAGGTGATGATACAACTACTACTAATAAAGAGGATGATGGAGGTGATGATACATCTACTACTAATAAAGAGGATGATGGAGGTGATGATACATCTACTACTAATAAAGGGGATGATGGAGGTGATGATACATCTACTACTAATAAAGAGGATGATGGAGGTGATGATACATCTGCTACTAATAAAGGGGATGATGGAGGTGATGATACATCTACTACTAATAAAGAGGATGATGGAGGTGATGATACATCTGCTACTAATAAAGGGGATGATGGAGGTGATGATGCAGCTACTACTAATAAAGGGGATGATGGAGGTGATGATACATCTACTACTAATAAAGGGGATGATGGAGGTGATGATACATCTACTACTAATAAAGAGGATGATGGAGGTGATGATACAACTACTACTAATAAAGAGGATGATGGAGGTGATGATACAACTACTACTAATAAAGAGGATGATGGAGGTGATGATACAACTACTACTAATAAAGGGGATGATGGAGGTGATGATACATCTGCTACTAATAAAGGGGATGATGGAGGTGATGATGCAGCTACTACTAATAAAGGGGATGATGGAGGTGATGATACATCTACTACTAATAAAGAGGATGATGGAGGTGATAATACATCTACTACTAATAAAGAGGATGATGGAGGTGATGATACATCTACTACTAATAAAGAGGATGATGGAGGTGATGATACATCTACTACTAATAAAGGGGATGATGGAGGTGATGATACAACTACTACTAATAAAGGGGATGATGGAGGTGATGATACATCTACTACTAATAAAGAGGATGATGGAGGTGATGATACATCTACTACTAATAAAGAGGATGATGGAGGTGATGATACATCTACTACTAATAAAGGGGATGATGGAGGTGATGATACATCTACTACTAATAAAGAGGATGATGGAGGTGATGATACATCTGCTACTAATAAAGGGGATGATGGAGGTGATGATACATCTACTACTAATAAAGAGGATGATGGAGGTGATGATACATCTACTACTAATAAAGGGGATGATGGAGGTGATGATACATCTGCTACTAATAAAGAGGATGATGGAGGTGATGATACATCTACTACTAATAAAGGGGATGATGGAGGTGATGATACAACTACTACTAATAAAGAGGATGATGGAGGTGATGATACATCTATTACTAATAAAGGGGATGATGGAGGTGATGATACATCTACTACTAATAAAGAGGATGATGGAGGTGATGATACATCTACTACTAATAAAAGGGATGATGGAGGTGATGATACATCTGCTACTAATAAAGGGGATGATGGAGGTGATGATACATCTACTACTAATAAAGAGGATGATGGAGGTGATGATACATCTACTACTAATAAAGGGGATGATGGAGGTGATGATACATCTACTACTAATAAAGAGGATGATGGAGGTGATGATACATCTACTACTAATAAAGAGGATGATGGAGGTGATGATACATCTACTACTAATAAAGAGGATGATGGAGGTGATGATGCATCTACTACTAATAAAGGGGATGATGGAGGTGATGATACAACTACTACTAATAAAGAGGATGATGGAGGTGATGATACATCTACTACTAATAAAGGGGATGATGGAGGTGATGATACATCTACTACTAATAAAGAGGATGATGGAGGTGATGATACAACTACTACTAATAAAGAGGATGATGGAGGTGATGATACATCTACTACTAATAAAGGGGATGATGGAGGTGATGATACATCTACTACTAATAAAGGGGATGATGGAGGTGATGATACAACTACTACTAATAAAGAGGATGATGGAGGTGATGATACATCTACTACTAATAAAAGGGATGATGGAGGTGATGATACATCTACTACTAATAAAGGGGATGATGGAGGTGATGATACATCTACTACTAATAAAGGGGATGATGGAGGTGATGATACAACTACTACTAATAAAGAGGATGATGGAGGTGATGATACATCTACTACTAATAAAGGGGATGATGGAGGTGATGATACATCTACTACTAATAAAGAGGATGATGGAGGTGATGATACATCTACTACTAATAAAGGGGATGATGGAGGTGATGATACATCTGCTACTAATAAAGGGGATGATGGAGGTGATGATACATCTACTACTAATAAAGAGGATGATGGAGGTGATGATACATCTACTACTAATAAAGGGGATGATGGAGGTGATGATACATCTACTACTAATAAAGAGGATGATGGAGGTGATGATACATCTACTACTAATAAAGGGGATGATGGAGGTGATGATGCATCTGCTACTAATAAAGAGGATGATGGAGGTGATGATACATCTACTACTAATAAAGGGGATGATGGAGGTGATGATACATCTACTACTAATAAAGAGGATGATGGAGGTGATGATACATCTACTACTAATAAAGGGGATGATGGAGGTGATGATACATCTACTACTAATAAAGGGGATGATGGAGGTGATGATACATCTACTACTAATAAAGAGGATGATGGAGGTGATGATACATCTACTACTAATAAAGGGGATGATGGAGGTGATGATACATCTACTACTAATAAAGGGGATGATGGAGGTGATGATACATCTACTACTAATAAAGGGGATGATGGTGGTGATACGTCGGATGATATGGAGATAATTACCAGTGACCGGCTGTGATATCCTGACACCTTCCCTCAGACACAGGTTAATCTGGGCGCGCAGCGTCCGCCGGGAGCCGCCATACTGCCCGACCTCTGCCCCGACAGGAAGAAACGTGTTAATTAGCTGAGATCTCCGGTTATTGCCTGATAATGAGACGTCTTTTAATTCCCTCTTCACTGCATTAACCCCGAAGAGGAGGAGGTCACGTCTGTTAAAGGGGATGTCCAGGAAAAGAAAAACATGGCAGCTTCATCCAGAATCAGCGCTGCACCTGCCAACTCTGCGCACAGAAGTCAGAAAGCAGCCACGTCTCATCATCCAGGACATCTCCTGCTGCTCCACTGCCGCCTGCGTGATAGATTAGATTGTGAGCTCCGGGGTCGGGGATGATGGGAGCAGTGATACATTGTGTGATAAATTAGATTGTGAGCTCCGGGGTCGGGGATGATGGGAGCAGTGATACATTGTGTGATAGGAGATTAGATTGTGAGCTCCGGGGTCGGGGATGATGAGAGCAGTGATACATTGTGTGATAGGAGATTAGATTGTGAGCTCCGGGGTCGGGGATGATGGGACCAGTGATACATTGTGTGATAGGAGATTAGATTGTGAGCTCTGGGGTCGGGGATGATGGGAGCAGTGATACATTGTGTGATAGGAGATTAGATTGTGAGCTCCGGGGTCGGGGATGATGGGAGCAGTGATACATTGTGTGATAGGAGATTAGATTGTGAGCTCCGGGGTCGGGGATGATGGGAGCAGTGATACATTGTGTGATAGGAGATTAGATTGTGAGCTCCGGGGTCGGGGATGATGGGAGTAGTGATACATTGTGTGATAGGAGATTAGATTGTGAGCTCCGGGGTCGGGGATGATGGGAGTAGTGATACATTGTGTGATAGATTAGATTGTGAGCTCCGGGGTCGGGGATGATGGGAGCAGTGATACATTGTGTGATAGGAGATTAGATTGTGAGCTCCGGGGTCGGGGATGATGGGAGCAGTGGTACATTGTGTGATAGGAGATTAGATTGTGAGCTCCGGGGTCGGGGATGATGGGAGCAGTGATACATTGTGTGATAGGAGATTAGATTGTGAGCTCCGGGGTCGAGGATGATGGGAGCAGTGATACATTGTGTGATAGATTAGATTGTGAGCTCCGGGGTCGGGGATGATGGGAGCAGTGATACATTGTGTGATAGGAGATTAGATTGTGAGCTCCGGGGTCGGGGATGATGAGAGCAGTGGTACATTGTGTGATAGGAGATTAGATTGTGAGCTCCGGGGTCGGGGATGATGGGACCAGTGATACATTGTGTGATAGGAGATTAGATTGTGAGCTCTGGGGTCGGGGATGATGGGAGCAGTGATACATTGTGTGATAGGAGATTAGATTCTGAGCTCCGGGGTCGGGGATGATGGGAGCAGTGATACATTGTGTGATAGGAGATTAGATTGTGAGCTCCGGGGTCGGGGATGATGGGAGTAGTGATACATTGTGTGATAGGAGATTAGATTGTGAGCTTCGGGGTCGGGGATGATGGGAGTAGTGATACATTGTGTGATAGGAGATTAGATTGTGAGCTCTGGGGTCGGGGATGATGGGAGCAGTGATACATTGTGTGATAGGAGATTAGATTGTGAGCTCCGGGGTCGGGGATGATGGGAGTAGTGATACATTGTGTGATAGGAGATTAGATTGTGAGCTCCGGGGTCGGGGATGATGGGAGCAGTGATACATTGTGTGATAGGAGATTAGATTGTGAGCTCCGGGGTCGGGGATGATGGGAGCAGTGATACATTGTGTAATAGGAGATTAGATTGTGAGCTCCGGGGTCGGGGATGATGGGAGCAGTGATACATTGTGTGATAGGAGATTAGATTGTGAGCTCCGGGGTCGGGGATGATGGGAGCAGTGATACATTGTGTGATAGGAGATTAGATTGTGAGCTCCGGGGTCGGGGATGATGAGAGCAGTGATACATTGTGTGATAGGAGATTAGATTGTGAGCTCCGGGGTCGGGGATGATGGGAGCAGTGATACATTGTGTGATAGGAGATTAGATTGTGAGCTCCGGGGTCGGGGATGATGGGAGCAGTGATACATTGTGTGATAGATTAGATTGTGAGCTCCGGGGTCGGGGATGATGGGAGCAGTGATACATTGTGTGATAGGAGAATAGATTGTGAGCTCCGGGGTCGGGGATGATGGGAGCAGTGATACATTGTGTGATAGGAGATTAGATTGTGAGCTCCGGGGTCGGGGATGATGGGAGTAGTGATACATTGTGTGATAGGAGATTAGATTGTGAGCTCCGGGGTCGGGGATGATGGGAGCAGTGATACATTGTGTGATAGGAGATTAGATTGTGAGCTCCGGGGTCGGGGATGATGGGAGCAGTGATACATTGTGTAATAGGAGATTAGATTGTGAGCTCCGGGGTCGGGGATGATGGGAGCAGTGATACATTGTGTGATAGGAGATTAGATTGTGAGCTCCGGGGTCGGGGATGATGGGAGCAGTGATACATTGTGTGATAGGAGATTAGATTGTGAGCTCCGGGGTCGGGGATGATGGGAGCAGTGATACACTGTGTGATAGATTAGATTGTGAGCTCCGGGGTCGGGGATGATGGGAGCAGTGATACATTGTGTAATAGGAGATTAGATTGTGAGCTCCGGGGTCGGGGATGATGGGAGCAGTGATACATTGTGTGATAGGAGATTAGATTGTGAGCTCCGGGGTCGGGGATGATGGGAGCAGTGATACATTGTGTGATAGGAGATTAGATTGTGAGCTCCGGGGTCGGGGATGATGGGAACAGTGATACATTGTGTGATAGGAGATTAGATTGTGAGCTCCGGGGTCGGGGATGATGGGAGCAGTGATACATTGTGTGATAGATTAGATTGTGAGCTCCGGGGTCGGGGATGATGGGAGCAGTGATACATTGTGTGATAGGAGAATAGATTGTGAGCTCCGGGGTCGGGGATGATGGGAGCAGTGATACATTGTGTGATAGATTAGATTGTGAGCTCCGGGGTCAGGGATGATGGGAGCAGTGGTACATTGTGTGATAGGAGATTAGATTGTGAGCTCCGGGGTCGGGGATGATGGGAGCAGTGATACATTGTGTGATAGGAGATTAGATTGTGAGCTCCGGGGTCGGGGATGATGGGAGTAGTGATACATTGTGTGATAGGAGATTAGATTGTGAGCTCCGGGGTCGGGGATGATGGGAGCAGTGATACATTGTGTGATAGGAGATTAGATTGTGAGCTCTGGGGTCGGAGATGATGGGAGTAATGATACATTGTGTGATAGATTAGATTGTGAGCTCCGGGGTCGGGGATGATGGGAGCAGTGATACACTGTGTGATAGGAGATTAGATTGTGAGCTCCGGGGTCGGGGATGATGGGAGCAGTGATACATTGTGTGATAGATTAGATTGTGAGCTCCGGGGTCGGGGATGATGGGAGCAGTGATACATTGTGTGATAGATTAGATTGTGAGCTCCGGGGTCGGGGATGATGGGAGTAGTGATACATTGTGTGATAGGAGATTAGATTGTGAGCTCCGGGGTCAGGGATGATGGGAGCAGTGATACATTGTGTGATAGATTAGATTGTGAGCTCTGGGGTCAGGGATGATGGGAGCAGTGATACATTGTGTGATAGATTAGATTGTGAGCTCTGGGGTCGGGGATGATGGGAGCAGTGATACATTGTGTGATAGGAGATTAGATTGTGAGCTCCGGGGTCGGGGATGATGGGAGTAGTGATACATTGTGTGATAGGAGATTAGATTGTGAGCTCCGGGGTCAGGGATGATGGGAGCAGTGATACATTGTGTGATAGGAGATTAGATTGTGAGCTCCGGGGTCGGGGATGATGGGAGCAGTGATACATTGTGTGATAGAGATTAGATTGTGAGCTCCGGGGTCGGGGATGATGGGAGCAGTGATACATTGTGTAATAGGAGATTAGATTGTGAGCTCCGGGGTCGGGGATGATGAGAGTAGTGATACATTGTGTGATAGGAGATTAGATTGTGAGCTCCGGGGTCGGGGATGATGGGAGTAGTGATACATTGTGTGATAGGTGATTAGATTGTGAGCTCCGGGGTCGGGGATGATGGGAGTAGTGATACATTGTGTGATAGGAGATTAGATTGTGAGCTCCGGGGTCGGGGATGATGAGAGCAGTGATACATTGTGTGATAGGAGATTAGATTGTGAGCTCCGGGGTCGGGGATGATGGGAGCAGTGATACATTGTGTGATAGGAGATTAGATTGTGAGCTCCGGGGTCAGGGATGATGGGAGTAGTGATACATTGTGTGATAGGAGATTAGATTGTGAGCTTCGGGGTCGGGGATGATGGGAGCAGTGATACATTGTGTGATAGGAGATTAGATTGTGAGCTCCGGGGTCAGGGATGATGGGAGTAGTGATACATTGTGTGATAGGAGATTAGATTGTGAGCTTCGGGGTCGGGGATGATGAGAGCAGTGATACATTGTGTGATAGGAGATTAGATTGTGAGCTCCGGGGTCGGGGATGATGAGAGCAGTGATACATTGTGTGATAGATTAGATTGTGAGCTCCGGGGTCGGGGATGATGGGAGCAGTGATACATTGTGTGATAGGAGATTAGATTGTGAGCTCCGGGGTCGGGGATGATGGGAGCAGTGATACATTGTGTGATAGGAGATTAGATTGTGAGCTCCGGGGTCGGGGATGATGAGAGTAGTGATACATTGTGTGATAGGAGATTAGATTGTGAGCTCCGGGGTCAGGGATGATGGGAGTAGTGATACATTGTGTGATAGGAGATTAGATTGTGAGCTCCGGGGTCGGGGATGATGAGAGCAGTGATACATTGTGTGATAGGAGATTAGATTGTGAGCTCCGGGGTCGGGGATGATGGGAGCAGTGATACATTGTGTGATAGATTAGATTGTGAGCTCCGGGGTCGGGGATGATGGGAGTAGTGATACATTGTGTGATAGGAGATTAGATTGTGAGCTCCGGGGTCGGGGATGATGGGAGTAGTGATACATTGTGTGATAGGAGATTAGATTGTGAGCTCCGGGGTCGGGGATGATGGGAGCAGTGATACATTGTGTGATAGGAGATTAGATTGTGAGCTCCGGGGTCGGGGATGATGGGAGCAGTGATACATTGTGTGATAGAGATTAGATTGTGAGCTCCGGGGTCGGGGATGATGGGAGTAGTGATACATTGTGTGATAGGAGATTAGACTGTGAGCTCCGGGGTCGGGGATGATGGGAGCAGTGATACATTGTGTGATAGGAGATTAGATTGTGAGCTCCGGGGTCGGGGATGATGGGAGTAGTGATACATTGTGTGATAGGAGATTAGATTGTGAGCTCCGGGGTCGGGGATGATGGGAGCAGTGATACATTGTGTGATAGGAGATTAGATTGTGAGCTCCGGGGTCGGGGATGATGAGAGCAGTGATACATTGTGTGATAGGAGATTAGATTGTGAGTTCCGGGGTCGGGGATGATGGGAGCAGTGATACATTGTGTGATAGATTAGATTGTGAGCTCCGGGGTCGGGGATGATGGGAGCAGTGATACATTGTGTGATAGGAGATTAGATTGTGAGCTCCGGGGTCGGGGATGATGGGAGTAGTGGTACATTGTGTGATAGGAGATTAGATTGTGAGCTCTGGGGTCGGGGATGATGGGAGCAGTGATACATTGTGTGATAGGTGATTAGATTGTGAGCTCCGGGGTCGGGGATGATGGGAGTAGTGATACATTGTGTGATAGGAGATTAGATTGTGAGCTCCGAGGTCGGGGATGATGGGAGTAGTGATACATTGTGTGATAGATTAGATTGTGAGCTCCGGGGTCGGGGATGATGAGAGCAGTGATACATTGTGTGATAGGAGATTAGATTGTGAGCTCCGGGGTCGGGGATGATGGGAGCAGTGATACATTGTGTGATAGGAGATTAGATTGTGAGCTCCGGGGTCGGGGATGATGGGAGTAGTGATATATTGTGTGATAGGAGATTAGATTGTGAGCTCCGGGGTCGGGGATGATGGGAGCAGTGATACATTGTGTGATAGATTAGATTGTGAGCTCTGGGGTCAGGGATGATGGGAGTAGTGATACATTGTGTGATAGGAGATTAGATTGTGAGCTCCGGGGTCGGGGATGATGAGAGCAGTGATACATTGTGTGATAGAGATTAGATTGTGAGCTCCGGGGTCGGGGATGATGAGAGCAGTGATACATTGTGTGATAGGAGATTAGATTGTGAGCTCTGGGGTCGGAGATGATGGGAGTAGTGATACATTGTGTGATAGGAGATTAGATTGTAAGCTCCGGGGTCAGGGATGATGGGAGCAGTGATACATTGTGTGATAGATTAGATTGTGAGCTCCGGGGTCGGGGATGATGGGAGCAGTGATACATTGTGTGATAGGAGATTAGATTGTGAGCTCCGGGGTCGGGGATGATGGGAGTAGTGATACATTGTGTGATAGGAGATTAGATTGTGAGCTCCGGGGTCAGGGATGATGGGAGCAGTGATACATTGTGTGATAGGAGATTAGATTGTGAGCTCCGGGGTCGGGGATGATGAGAGTAGTGATACATTGTGTGATAGGAGATTAGATTGTGAGCTCCGGGGTCGGGGATGATGGGAGCAGTGATACATTGTGTGATAGGAGATTAGATTGTGAGCTCTGGGGTCGGAGATGATGGGAGTAGTGATACATTGTGTGATAGGAGATTAGATTGTGAGCTCCGGGGTCGGGGATGATGAGAGTAGTGATACATTGTGTGATAGGAGATTAGATTGTGAGCTCCGGGGTCGGGGATGATGGGAGCAGTGATACATTGTGTGATAGGAGATTAGATTGTGAGCTCCGGGGTCGGGGATGATGGGAGCAGTGATACATTGTGTGATAGGAGATTAGATTGTGAGCTCCGGGGTCGGGGATGATGGGAGTAGTGATACATTGTGTGATAGGAGATTAGATTGTGAGCTCCGGGGTCGGGGATGATGGGAGCAGTGATACATTGTGTGATAGGAGATTAGATTGTGAGCTCCGGGGTCGGGGATGATGGGAGCAGTGATACATTGTGTGATAGGGGATTAGATTGTGAGCTCCGGGGTCAGGGATGATGGGAGCAGTGATACATTGTGTGATAGATTAGATTGTGAGCTCCGGGGTCGGGGATGATGGGAGCAGTGATACATTGTGTGATAGGAGATTAGATTGTGAGCTCCGGGGTCGGGGATGATGGGAGTAGTGATACATTGTGTGATAGGAGATTAGATTGTGAGCTCCGGGGTCGGGGATGATGGGAGTAGTGATACATTGTGTGATAGGGGATTAGATTGTGAGCTTTGGGGTCGGGGATGATGGGAGCAGTGATACATTGTGTAATAGGAGATTAGATTGTGAGCTCCGGGGTCGGGGATGATGGGAGCAGTGATACATTGTGTGATAGGAGATTAGATTGTGAGCTCCGGGGTCGGGGATGATGGGAGCAGTGATACATTGTGTAATAGGAGATTAGATTGTAAGCTCCGGGGTCGGGGATGATGGGAGCAGTGATACATTGTGTGATAGGAGATTAGATTGTGAGCTCCGGGGTCGGGGATGATGGGAGCAGTGATACATTGTGTGATAGGAGATTAGATTGTGAGCTCCGGGGTCGGGGATGATGGGAGTAGTGATACATTGTGTGATAGGAGATTAGATTGTGAGCTCCGGGGTCGGGGATGATGGGAGCAGTGGTACATTGTGTGATAGGAGATTAGATTGTGAGCTCCGGGGTCGGGGATGATGGGAGCAGTGATACATTGTGTGATAGGAGATTAGATTGTGAGCTCCGGGGTCGGGGATGATGGGAGCAGTGATACATTGTGTGATAGGAGATTAGATTGTGAGCTCCGGGGTCGGGGATGATGGGAGCAGTGATACATTGTGTGATAGATTAGATTGTGAGCTCCGGGGTCGGGGATGATGGGAGCAGTGATACATTGTGTGATAGATTAGATTGTGAGCTCCGGGGTCGGGGATGATGGGAGCAGTGATACATTGTGTGATAGGAGATTAGATTGTGAGCTCCGGGGTCGGGGGTGATGGGAGCAGTGATACATTGTGTGATAGAGATTAGATTGTGAGCTCCGGGGTCGGGGATGATGGGAGCAGTGATACATTGTGTGATAGATTAGATTGTGAGTTCCGGGGTCAGGGATGATGGGAGCAGTGATACATTGTGTGATAGGAGATTAGATTGTGAGCTCCGGGGTCGGGGATGATGGGAGCAGTGATATATTGTGTGATAGGAGATTAGATTGTGAGCTCCGGGGGTCGGGGATGATGGGAGCAGTGATACATTGTGTGATAGGAGATTAGATTGTGAGCTCCGGGGTCGGGGATGATGAGAGCAGTGATACATTGTGTGATAGGAGATTAGATTGTGAGCTCCGGGGTCGGGGATGATGGGAGCAGTGATACATTGTGTGATAGGAGATTAGATTGTGAGCTCCGGGGTCGGGGATGATGGGAGCAGTGATACATTGTGTGATAGGAGATTAGATTGTGAGCTCCGGGGTCGGGGATGATGGGAGCAGTGATACATTGTGTGATAGATTAGATTGTGAGCTCCGGGGTCGGGGATGATGGGAGCAGTGATACATTGTGTGATAGATTAGATTGTGAGCTCCGGGGTCGAGGATGATGGGAGTAGTGATACATTGTGTGATAGGAGATTAGATTGTGAGCTCCGGGGTCGGGGATGATGGGAGCAGTGATACATTGTGTGATAGGAGATTAGATTGTGAGCTCCGGGGTCGGGGATGATGGGAGCAGTGATACATTGTGTGATAGGAGATTAGATTGTGAGCTCCGGGGTCGGGGGTGATGGGAGCAGTGATACATTGTGTGACAGGAGATTAGATTGTGAGCTCCGGGGTCGGGGATGATGGGAGCAGTGATACATTGTGTGATAGATTAGATTGTGAGCTCCGGGGTCGGGGATGATGGGAGTAGTGATACATTGTGTGATAGATTAGATTGTGAGCTCCGGGGTCGGGGATGATGGGAGCAGTGATACACTGTGTGATAGGAGATTAGATTGTGAGCTCCGGGGTCGGGGATGATGGGAGCAGTGGTACATTGTGTGATAGGAGATTAGATTGTGAGCTCCGGGGTCGGGGATGATGGGAGCAGTGATACATTGTGTGATAGATTAGATTGTGAGCTCCGGGGTCGGGGATGATGGGAGTAGTGATACATTGTGTGATAGGAGATTAGATTGTGAGCTCCGGGGTCAGGGATGATGGGAGCAGTGATACATTGTGTGATAGATTAGATTGTGAGCTCCGGGGTCGGGGATGATGGGAGCAGTGATACATTGTGTGATAGGAGATTAGATTGTGAGCTCCGGGGTCGGGGATGATGGGAGTAGTGATACATTGTGTGATAGGAGATTAGATTGTGAGCTCCGGGGTCGGGGATGATGGGAGCAGTGATACATTGTGTGATAGGAGATTAGATTGTGAGCTCCGGGGTCAGGGATGATGGGAGCAGTGATACATTGTGTGATAGGGGATTAGATTGTGAGCTCCGGGGTCGGGGATGATGGGAGCAGTGATACATTGTGTGATAGGAGATTAGATTGTGAGCTCCGGGGTCGGGGATGATGGGAGCAGTGATACATTGTGTGATAGGAGATTAGATTGTGAGCTCCGGAGTCGGGGATGATGGGAGCAGTGATACATTGTGTGATAGGAGATTAGATTGTGAGCTCCGGGGTCGGGGATGATGGGAGCAGTGATACATTGTGTGATAGGAGATTAGATTGTGAGCTCCGGGGTCGGGGATGATGGGAGTAATGATACATTGTGTGATAGATTAGATTGTGAGCTCCGGGGTCGGGGATGATGGGAGCAGTGATACATTGTGTGATAGATTAGATTGTGAGCTCCGGGGTCGGGGATGATGGGAGCAGTGATACATTGTGTGATAGATTAGATTGTGAGCTCCGGGGTCGGGGATGATGGGAGTAATGATACATTGTGTGATAGGAGATTAGATTGTGAGCTCCGGGGTCGGGGATGATGGGAGCAGTGATACATTGTGAGATAGATTAGATTGTGAGCTCCGGGGTCGGGGATGATGGGAGTAATGATACATTGTGTGATAGATTAGATTGTGAGCTCCGGGGGTCGGGGATGATGGGAGCAGTGATACATTGTGTGATAGGAGATTAGATTGTGAGCTCCGGGGTCGGGGATGATGAGAGCAGTGATACATTGTGTGATAGATTAGATTGTGAGCTCCGGGGTCGGGATGATGGGAGCAGTGATACATTGTGTGATAGGAGAATAGATTGTGAGCTCCGGGGTCGGGATGATGGGAGCAGTGATACATTGTGTGATAGATTAGATTGTGAGCTCCGGGGTCGGGGATGATGGGAGCAGTGATACATTGTGTGATAGGAGATTAGATTGTGAGCTCCGGGGTCGGGGATGATGGGAGCAGTGATACATTGTGTGATAGGAGATTAGATTGTGAGCTCCGGGGTCGGGGATGATGGGAGTAGTGATGCATTGTGTGATAGGAGATTAGATTGTGAGCTCCGGGGTCAGGGGATGATGGGAGCAGTGATACATTGTGTGATAGGAGAATAGATTGTGAGCTCCGGGGTCGGGGATGATGAGAGCAGTGATACATTGTGTGATAGGAGATTAGATTGTGAGCTCCGGGGTCGGGGATGATGGGAGTAGTGATGCATTGTGTGATAGGAGATTAGATTGTGACCTCCGGGGTCGGGGATGATGGGAGCAGTGATACATTGTGTGATAGGAGATTAGATTGTGAGCTCCGGGGTCGGGGATGATGGGAGCAGTGATACATTGTGTGATAGATTAGATTGTGAGCTCCGGGGTCGGGGATGATGGGAGTAATGATACATTGTGTGATAGGAGATTAGATTGTGAGCTCCGGGGTCGGGGATGATGGGAGCAGTGATACATTGTGAGATAGATTAGATTGTGAGCTCCGGGGTCGGGGATGATGGGAGCAGTGATACATTGTGTGATAGGAGATTAGATTGTGAGCTCCGGGGTCGGGGATGATGGGAGTAGTGATACATTGTGTGATAGGAGATTAGATTGTGAGCTCCGGGGTCAGGGATGATGGGAGCAGTGATACATTGTGTGATAGGAGATTAGATTGTGAGCTCCGGGGTCAGGGATGATGGGAGCAGTGATACATTGTGTGATAGGAGATTAGATTGTGAGCTCCGGGGTCAGGGATGATGGGAGCAGTGATACATTGTGTGATAGGAGATTAGATTGTGAGCTCCGGGGTCGGGGATGATGAGAGCAGTGATACATTGTGTGATAGGAGATTAGATTGTGAGCTCCGGGGTCGGGGATGATGGGAGCAGTGATACATTGTGTGATAGGAGATTAGATTGTGAGCTCCGGGGTCAGGGATGATGGGAGTAGTGATACATTGTGTGATAGGAGATTAGATTGTGAGCTCCGGGGTCGGGGATGATGGGAGCAGTGATACATTGTGTGATAGGAGATTAGATTGTGAGCTCCGGGGTCGGGGATGATGGGAGCAGTGATACATTGTGTGATAGAGATTAGATTGTGAGCTCCGGGGTCGGGGATGATGGGAGTAGTGATACATTGTGTGATAGGAGATTAGATTGTGAGCTCCGGGGTCGGGGATGATGGGAGCAGTGATACATTGTGTGATAGGAGATTAGATTGTGAGTTCCGGGGTCGGGGATGATGGGAGCAGTGATACATTGTGTGATAGGAGATTAGATTGTGAGCTCCGGGGTCGGGGATGATGGGAGTAGTGATACATTGTGTGATAGGAGATTAGATTGTGAGCTCCGGGGTCGGGGATGATGGGAGCAGTGATACATTGTGTGATAGATTAGATTGTGAGCTCCGGGGTCGGGGATGATGGGAGTAATGATACATTGTGTGATAGGAGATTAGATTGTGAGCTCCGGGGTCGGGGATGATGGGAGCAGTGATACATTGTGTGATAGGAGATTAGATTGTGAGCTCCGGGGTCGGGGATGATGAGAGCAGTGATACATTGTGTGATAGGAGATTAGATTGTGAGCTCCGGGGTCGGGGATGATGGGAGCAGTGATACATTGTGTGATAGGAGATTAGATTGTGAGCTCCGGGGTCGGGGGTGATGGGAGCAGTGATACATTGTGTGATAGGAGATTAGATTGTGAGTTCCGGGGTCGGGGATGATGGGAGCAGTGATACATTGTGTGATAGGAGATTAGATTGTGAGCTCCGGGGTCGGGGATGATGGGAGTAGTGATACATTGTGTGATAGGAGATTAGATTGTGAGCTCCGGGGTCAGGGATGATGGGAGTAGTGATACATTGTGTGATAGGAGATTAGATTGTGAGCTCCGGGGTCGGGGATGATGAGAGTAGTGATACATTGTGTGATAGGAGATTAGATTGTGAGCTCCGGGGTCGGGGATGATGAGAGTAGTGATACATTGTGTGATAGATTAGATTGTGAGCTCCGGGGTCGGGGATGATGGGAGCAGTGATACATTGTGTGATAGGAGATTAGATTGTGAGCTCCGGGGTCAGGGATGATGGGAGCAGTGGTACATTGTGTGATAGGAGATTAGATTGTGAGCTCCGGGGTCGGGGATGATGGGAGCAGTGATACATTGTGTGATAGATTAGATTGTGAGCTCCGGGGTCGGGGATGATGGGAGCAGTGATACATTGTGTGATAGGAGATTAGATTGTGAGCTCCGGGGTCGGGGATGATGAGGAGCAGTGATACATTGTGTGATAGGAGATTAGATTGTGAGCTCCGGGGTCGGGGATGATGGGAGCAGTGATACATTGTGTGATAGGAGATTAGATTGTGAGCTCCGGGGTCGGGGATGATGGGAGCAGTGATACATTGTGTGATAGAGATTAGATTGTGAGCTCCGGGGTCAGGGATGATGGGAGCAGTGATACATTGTGTGATAGGAGATTAGATTGTGAGCTCCGGGGTCGGGGATGATGGGAGCAGTGATACATTGTGTGATAGGAGATTAGGTTGTGAGCTCCGGGGTCGGGGATGATGGGAGTAGTGATACATTGTGTGATAGGAGATTAGATTGTGAGCTCCGGGGTCGGGGATGATGGGAGCAGTGATACATTGTGTGATAGGAGATTAGATTGTGAGCTCCGGGGTCAGGGATGATGGGAGTAGTGATACATTGTGTGATAGGAGATTAGATTGTGAGCTCCGGGGTCGGGGATGATGGGAGCAGTGATACATTGTGTGATAGGAGATTAGATTGTGAGCTCCGGGGTCGGGGATGATGGGAGCAGTGATACATTGTGTGATAGAGATTAGATTGTGAGCTCCGGGGTCGGGGATGATGGGAGTAGTGATACATTGTGTGATAGGAGATTAGATTGTGAGCTCCGGGGTCGGGGATGATGGGAGCAGTGATACATTGTGTGATAGGAGATTAGATTGTGAGTTCCGGGGTCGGGGATGATGGGAGCAGTGATACATTGTGTGATAGGAGATTAGATTGTGAGCTCCGGGGTCGGGGATGATGGGAGTAGTGATACATTGTGTGATAGGAGATTAGATTGTGAGCTCCGGGGTCGGGGATGATGGGAGCAGTGATACATTGTGTGATAGGGGATTAGATTGTGAGCTCCGGGGTCGGGGATGATGGGAGCAGTGATACATTGTGTGATAGGAGATTAGATTGTGAGCTCCGGGGTCGGGGATGATGGGAGCAGTGATACATTGTGTGATAGATTAGATTGTGAGCTCCGGGGTCGGGGATGATGGGAGCAGTGATACATTGTGTGATAGGAGATTAGATTGTGAGCTCCGGGGTCGGGGATGATGGGAGCAGTGATACATTGTGTGATAGATTAGATTGTGAGCTCCGGGATCGGGGATGATGGGAGCAGTGGTACATTGTGTGATAGGAGATTAGATTGTGAGCTCCGGGGTCGGGGATGATGGGAGTAGTGATACATTGTGTGATAGGAGATTAGATTGTGAGCTCCGGGGTCGGAGATGATGGGAGCAGTGATACATTGTGTGATAGGAGATTAGATTGTGAGCTCCGGGGTCGGGGATGATGGGAGTAGTGATACATTGTGTGATAGGAGATTAGATTGTGAGCTCCGGGGTCGGGGATGATGGGAGCAGTGATACATTGTGTGATAGGAGATTAGATTGTGAGCTCCGGGGTCGGGGATGATGGGAGCAGTGATACATTGTGTGATAGATTAGATTGTGAGCTCCGGGGTCGGGGATGATGGGAGCAGTGATACATTGTGTGATAGATTAGATTGTGAGCTCCGGGGTCGGGGATGATGGGAGCAGTGATACATTGTGTGATAGGAGATTAGATTGTGAGCTCCGGGGTCGGGGATGATGGGAGTAGTGATACATTGTGTGATAGGAGATTAGATTGTGAGCTCCGGGGTCGGGGATGATGGGAGCAGTGATACATTGTGTGATAGGAGATTAGATTGTGAGCTCCGGGGTCAGGGATGATGGGAGCAGTGATACATTGTGTGATAGATTAGATTGTGAGCTCCGGGGTCGGGGATGATGGGAGCAGTGATACATTGTGTGATAGGAGATTAGATTGTGAGCTCCGGGGTCGGGGATGATGGGAGTAGTGATACATTGTGTGATAGGAGATTAGATTGTGAGCTCCGGGGTCGGGGATGATGGGAGCAGTGATACATTGTGTGATAGGAGATTAGATTGTGAGCTCCGGGGTCGGGGATGATGGGAGCAGTGATACATTGTGTGATAGATTAGATTGTGAGCTCCGGGGTCGGGGATGATGGGAGCAGTGATACATTGTGTGATAGATTAGATTGTGAGCTCCGGGGTCGGGGATGATGGGAGCAGTGATACATTGTGTGATAGGAGATTAGATTGTGAGCTCCGGGGTCGGGGATGATGGGAGTAGTGATACATTGTGTGATAGGAGATTAGATTGTGAGCTCCGGGGTCGGGGATGATGGGAGCAGTGATACATTGTGTGATAGGAGATTAGATTGTGAGCTCCGGGGTCAGGGATGATGGGAGTAGTGATACATTGTGTGATAGGAGATTAGATTGTGAGCTCCGGGGTCGGGGATGATGGGAGCAGTGATACATTGTGTGATAGGAGATTAGATTGTGAGCTCCGGGGTCGGGGATGATGGGAGCAGTGATACATTGTGTGATAGGAGATTAGATTGTGAGCTCCGGGGTCGGGGATGATGGGAGCAGTGATACATTGTGTGATAGGAGATTAGATTGTGAGCTCCGGGGTCGGGGATGATGGGAGCAGTGATACATTGTGTGATAGGAGATTAGATTGTGAGCTCCGGGGTCGGGGATGATGGGAGCAGTGATACATTGTGTGATAGATTAGATTGTGAGCTCCGGGGTCGGGGATGATGGGAGCAGTGATACATTGTGTGATAGGAGATTAGATTGTGAGCTCCGGGGTCGGGGATGATGGGAGTAGTGATACATTGTGTGATAGATTAGATTGTGAGCTCCGGGGTCGGGGATGATGGGAGCAGTGATACATTGTGTGATAGGGGATTAGATTGTGAGCTCCGGGGTCGGGGATGATGGGAGCAGTGATACATTGTGTGATAGGAGATTAGATTGTGAGCTCCGGGGTCGGGGATGATGGGAGCAGTGATACATTGTGTGATAGGAGATTAGATTGTGAGCTCCGGGGTCGGGGATGATGGGAGTAGTGATACATTGTGTGATAGGAGATTAGATTGTGAGCTCCGGGGTCGGGGATGATGGGAGCAGTGATACATTGTATGATAGGAGATTAGATTGTGAGCTCCGGGGTCGGGGATGATGGGAGCAGTGATACATTGTGTGATAGGAGATTAGATTGTGAGCTCCGGGGTCGGGGATGATGGGAGTAGTGATACATTGTGTGATAGGAGATTAGATTGTGAGCTCCGGGGTCAGGGATGATGGGAGCAGTGATACATTGTGTGATAGGAGATTAGATTGTGAGCTCCGGGGTCAGGGATGATGGGAGCAGTGATACATTGTGTGATAGGAGATTAGATTGTGAGCTCCGGGGTCGGGGATGATGGGAGTAGTGATACATTGTGTGATAGGAGATTAGATTGTGAGCTCCGGGGTCGGGGATGATGGGAGCAGTGATACATTGTGTGATAGGAGATTAGATTGTGAGCTCCGGGGTCGGGGATGATGGGAGCAGTGATACATTGTGTGATAAGGGATTAGATTGTGAGCTCCGGGGTCGGGGATGATGGGAGCAGTGATACATTGTGTGATAGGAGATTAGATTGTGAGCTCCGGGGTCGGGGATGATGGGAGCAGTGATACATTGTGTGATAGGAGATTAGATTGTGAGCTCCGGGGTCGGGGATGATGGGAGCAGTGATACATTGTGTGATAGGAGATTAGATTGTGAGCTCCGGGGTCAGGGATGATGGGAGCAGTGATACATTGTGTGATAGATTAGATTGTGAGCTCCGGGGTCGGGGATGATGGGAGCAGTGATACATTGTGTGATAGATTAGATTGTGAGCTCCGGGGTCGGGGATGATGGGAGCAGTGATACATTGTGTGATAGGAGATTAGATTGTGAGCTCCGGGGTCGGGGGTGATGGGAGCAGTGATACATTGTGTGATAGGAGATTAGATTGTGAGCTCCGGGGTCGGGGATGATGGGAGCAGTGATACATTGTGTGATAGGAGATTAGATTGTGAGCTCCGGGGTCGGGGATGATGGGAGCAGTGATACATTGTGTGATAGGAGATTAGATTGTGAGCTCCGGGGTCGGGGATGATGGGAGCAGTGATACATTGTGTGATAGATTAGATTGTGAGCTCCGGGGTCGGGGATGATGGGAGCAGTGATACATTGTGTGATAGGAGATTAGATTGTGAGCTCCGGGGTCGGGGATGATGGGAGCAGTGACACATTGTGTGATAGGAGATTAGATTGTGAGCTCCGGGGTCGGGGATGATGGGAGCAGTGATACATTGTGTGATAGGAGATTAGATTGTGAGCTCCGGGGTCGGGGATGATGGGAGCAGTGATACATTGTGTAATAGGAGATTAGATTGTGAGCTCCGGGGTCGGGGATGATGGGAGCAGTGGTACATTGTGTGATAGGAGATTAGATTGTGAGCTCCGGGGTCGGGGATGATGGGAGCAGTGATACATTGTGTGATAGATTAGATTGTGAGCTCCGGGGTCGGGGATGATGAGAGCAGTGATACATTGTGTGATAGGAGATTAGATTGTGAGCTCCGGGGTCGGGGATGATGGGAGCAGTGATACATTGTGTGATAGATTAGATTGTGAGCTCCGGGGTCAGGGATGATGGGAGTAGTGATACATTGTGTGATAGGAGATTAGATTGTGAGCTCCGGGGTCGGGGATGATGGGAGCAGTGATACATTGTGTGATAGGAGATTAGATTGTGAGGTCCGGGGTCGGGGATGATGGGAGCAGTGATACATTGTATGATAGGAGATTAGATTGTGAGCTCCGGGGTCGGGGATGATGGGAGCAGTGATACATTGTGTGATAGGAGATTAGATTGTGAGCTCCGGGGTCGGGGATGATGGGAGCAGTGATACATTGTGTGATAGGAGATTAGATTGTGAGCTCCGGGGTCAGGGATGATGGGAGCAGTGGTACATTGTGTGATAGATTAGATTGTGAGCTCCGGGGTCGGGGATGATGGGAGCAGTGATACATTGTGTGATAGGAGATTAGATTGTGAGCTCCGGGGTCGGGGATGATGGGAGTAGTGATACATTGTGTGATAGGAGATTAGATTGTGAGCTCCGGGGTCGGGGATGATGGGAGCAGTGATACATTGTGTGATAGGAGATTAGATTGTGAGCTCCGGGGTCGGGGATGATGGGAGCAGTGATACATTGTGTGATAGGAGATTAGATTGTGAGCTCCGGGGTCGGGGATGATGGGAGCAGTGATACATTGTGTGATAGGAGATTAGATTGTGAGCTCCGGGGTCGGGGATGATGGGAGTAGTGATACATTGTGTGATAGGAGATTAGATTGTGAGCTCCGGGGTCGGGGATGATGGGAGCAGTGATACATTGTGTGATAGATTAGATTGTGAGCTCCGGGGTCGGGGATGATGGGAGCAGTGATACATTGTGTGATAGGAGATTAGATTGTGAGCTCCGGGGTCGGGGATGATGGGAGTAGTGATACATTGTGTGATAGGAGATTAGATTGTGAGCTCCGGGGTCAGGGATGATGGGAGCAGTGATACATTGTGTGATAGGAGATTAGATTGTGAGCTCCGGGGTCAGGGATGATGGGAGCAGTGGTACATTGTGTGATAGGAGATTAGATTGTGAGCTCCGGGGTCAGGGATGATGGGAGCAGTGGTACATTGTGTGATAGGAGATTAGATTGTGAGCTCCGGGGTCGGGGATGATGGGAGCAGTGATACATTGTGTGATAGGAGATTAGATTGTGAGCTCCGGGGTCAGGGATGATGGGAGCAGTGGTACATTGTGTGATAGGAGATTAGATTGTGAGCTCCGGGGTCGGGGATGATGGGAGCAGTGATACATTGTGTGATAGGAGATTAGATTGTGAGCTCCGGGGTCGGGGATGATGGGAGTAGTGATACATTGTGTGATAGGAGATTAGATTGTGAGCTCCGGGGTCAGGGATGATGGGAGCAGTGATACATTGTGTGATAGGAGATTAGATTGTGAGCTCCGGGGTCAGGGATGATGGGAGCAGTGGTACATTGTGTGATAGGAGATTAGATTGTGAGCTCCGGGGTCGGGGATGATGGGAGCAGTGATACATTGTGTGATAGGAGATTAGATTGTGAGCTCCGGGGTCGGGGATGATGGGAGTAGTGATACATTGTGTGATAGGAGATTAGATTGTGAGCTCCGGGGTCGGGGATGATGGGAGCAGTGATACATTGTGTGATAGGAGAATAGATTGTGAGCTCCGGGGTCGGGGATGATGGGAGCAGTGATACATTGTGTGATAGATTAGATTGTGAGCTCCGGGGTCAGGGATGATGGGAGCAGTGGTACATTGTGTGATAGGAGATTAGATTGTGAGCTCCGGGGTCGGGGATGATGGGAGCAGTGATACATTGTGTGATAGGACATTAGATTGTGAGCTCCGGGGTCAGGGATGATGGGAGCAGTGATACATTGTGTGATAGGAGATTAGATTGTGAGCTCCGGGGTCGGGGATGATGGGAGCAGTGATACATTGTGTGATAGGAGAATAGATTGTGAGCTCCGGGGTCGGGGATGATGGGAGCAGTGATACATTGTGTGATAGATTAGATTGTGAGCTCCGGGGTCAGGGATGATGGGAGCAGTGGTACATTGTGTGATAGGAGATTAGATTGTGAGCTCCGGGGTCGGGGATGATGGGAGCAGTGATACATTGTGTGATAGGACATTAGATTGTGAGCTCCGGGGTCAGGGATGATGGGAGCAGTGATACATTGTGTGATAGGAGATTAGATTGTGAGCTCTGGGGTCGGGGAGGATGGGAGTAGTGATACATTGTGTGATAGGAGATTAGATTGTGAGCTCCGGGGTCGGGGATGATGGGAGCAGTGATACATTGTGTGATAGATTAGATTGTGAGCTCCGGGGTCGGGGATGATGGGAGCAGTGATACATTGTGTGATAGATTAGATTGTGAGCTCCGGGGTCGGGGATGATGGGAGCAGTGATACATTGTGTGATAGGAGATTAGATTGTGAGCTCCGGGGTCGGGGATGATGGGAGTAGTGATACATTGTGTGATAGGAGATTAGATTGTGAGCTCCGGGGTCGGGGATGATGGGAGCAGTGATACATTGTGTGATAGATTAGATTGTGAGCTCCGGGGTCAGGGATGATGGGAGCAGTGATACATTGTGTGATAGGAGATTAGATTGTGAGCTCCGGGGTCAGGGATGATGGGAGCAGTGATACATTGTGTGATAGGAGATTAGATTGTGAGCTCCGGGGTCGGGGATGATGGGAGCAGTGATACATTGTGTGATAGGAGATTAGATTGTGAGCTCCGGGGTCGGGGATGATGGGTGTGGTGATACATTGTGTGATAGGAGATTAGATTGTGAGCTCCGGGGTCGGGGATGATGGGAGTAGTGATACATTGTGTGATAGGAGATTAGATTGTGAGCTCCGGGGTCGGGGATGATGGGACCAGTGATACATTGTGTGATAGGAGATTAGATTGTGAGCTCCGGGGTCGGGGATGATGGGAGTAGTGATACATTGTGTGATAGATTAGATTGTGAGCTCCGGGGTCGGGGATGATGGGAGCAGTGATACATTGTGTGATAGGAGATTAGATTGTGAGCTCCGGGGTCGGGGATGATGGGAGCAGTGATATATTGTGTGATAGGAGATTAGATTGTGAGCTCCGGGGTCGGGGATGATGGGAGTAGTGATACATTGTGTGATAGGAGATTAGATTGTGAGCTCCGGGGTCGGGGATGATGGGAGCAGTGATACATTGTGTGATAGATTAGATTGTGAGCTCCGGGGTCGGGGATGATGGGAGCAGTGATATATTGTGTGATAGGAGATTAGATTGTGAGCTCCGGGGTCGGGGATGATGGGAGTAGTGATACATTGTGTGATAGGAGATTAGATTGTGAGCTCCGGGGTCGGGGATGATGGGAGCAGTGATACATTGTGTGATAGGAGATTAGATTGTAAGCTCCGGGGTCGGGGATGATGGGAGCAGTGATACATTGTGTGATAGGAGATTAGATTGTGAGCTCCGGGGTCGGGGATGATGGGAGCAGTGATACATTGTGTGATAGGAGATTAGATTGTGAGCTCCGGGGTCGGGGATGATGGGAGTAGTGATACATTGTGTGATAGGAGATTAGATTGTGAGCTCCGGGGTCGGGGATGATGGGAGCAGTGATATATTGTGTGATAGATTAGATTGTGAGCTCCGGGGTCGGGGATGATGGGAGCAGTGATACATTGTGTGATAGGAGATTAGATTGTGAGCTCCGGGGCCGGGGATGATGGGAGCAGTGATACATTGTGTGATAGGAGATTAGATTGTGAGCTCCGGGGTCGGGGATGATGGGAGTAGTGATACATTGTGTGATAGGAGATTAGATTGTGAGCTCCGGGGTCGGGGATGATGGGAGCAGTGATATATTGTGTGATAGGAGATTAGATTGTGAGCTCCGGGGTCGGGGATGATGGGAGCAGTGATATATTGTGTGATAGGAGATTAGATTGTGAGCTCCGGGGTCGGGGATGATGGGAGTAGTGATACATTGTGTGATAGGAGATTAGATTGTGAGCTCCGGGGTCGGGGATGATGGGAGCAGTGATACATTGTGTGATAGGAGATTAGATTGTGAGCTCCGGGGTCGGGGATGATGAGAGCAGTGATACATTGTGTGATAGATTAGATTGTGAGCTCCGGGGTCGGGGATGATGGGAGCAGTGATACATTGTGTGATAGGAGATTAGATTGTGAGCTCCGGGGTCGGGGATGATGGGAGTAGTGATACATTGTGTGATAGGAGATTAGATTGTGAGCTTCGAGGTCGGGGATGATGGGAGTAGTGATACATTGTGTGATAGGAGATTAGATTGTGAGCTCCGGGGTCGGGGATGATGGGAGCAGTGATACATTGTGTGATAGGAGATTAGATTGTAAGCTCCGGGGTCGGGGATGATGGGAGCAGTGATACATTGTGTGATAGGAGATTAGATTGTGAGCTCCGGGGTCGGGGATGATGGGAGCAGTGATACATTGTGTGATAGGAGATTAGATTGTGAGCTCCGGGGTCGGGGATGATGAGAGCAGTGATACATTGTGTGATAGGAGATTAGATTGTGAGCTCCGGGGTCGGGGATGATGGGAGCAGTGATACATTGTGTGATAGGAGATTAGATTGTAAGCTCCGGGGTCGGGGATGATGGGAGCAGTGATACATTGTGTGATAGGAGATTAGATTGTGAGCTCCGGGGTCGGGGATGATGGGAGCAGTGATACATTGTGTGATAGGAGATTAGATTGTGAGCTCCGGGGTCGGGGATGATGAGAGCAGTGATACATTGTGTGATAGATTAGATTGTGAGCTCCGGGGTCGGGGATGATGGGAGCAGTGATACATTGTGTGATAGGAGATTAGATTGTGAGCTCCGGGGTCGGGGATGATGGGAGTAGTGATACATTGTGTGATAGGAGATTAGATTGTGAGCTCCGGGGTCGGGGATGATGGGAGCAGTGATACATTGTGTGATAGATTAGATTGTGAGCTCCGGGGTCGGGGATGATGGGAGCAGTGATACATTGTGTGATAGAGATTAGATTGTGAGCTCCGGGGTCGGGGATGATGGGAGTAGTGATACATTGTGTGATAGGAGATTAGATTGTGAGCTCCGGGGTCGGGGATGATGGGAGCAGTGATACATTGTGTGATAGGAGATTAGATTGTGAGCTCTGGGGTCAGGGATGATGGGAGTAGTGATACATTGTGTGATAGGAGATTAGATTGTGAGCTCCGGGGTCGGGGATGATGGGAGCAGTGATACATTGTGTGATAGGAGATTAGATTGTGAGCTCCGGGGTCGGGGATGATGGGAGCAGTGATACATTGTGTGATAGGAGATTAGATTGTGAGCTCCGGGGTCGGGGATGATGGGAGCAGTGATACATTGTGTGATAGGAGATTAGATTGTGAGCTCCGGGGTCGGGGATGATGGGAGTAGTGATACATTGTATGATAGGAGATTAGATTGTGAGCTCCGGGGTCGGGGATGATGGGAGCAGTGATACATTGTGTGATAGGAGATTAGATTGTGAGCTCCGGGGTCGGGGATGATGGGAGCAGTGATACATTGTGTGATAGGAGATTAGATTGTGAGCTCCGGGGTCGGGGATGATGGGAGTGGTGATACATTGTGTGATAGGAGATTAGATTGTGAGCTCCGGGGTCGGGGATGATGGGAGCAGTGATACATTGTGTGATAGGAGATTAGATTGTGAGCTCCGGGGCCGGGGATGATGGGAGCAGTGATACATTGTGTGATAGGAGATTAGATTGTGAGCTCCGGGGTCGGGGATGATGGGAGTAGTGATACATTGTGTGATAGGAGATTAGATTGTGAGCTCCGGGGTCGGGGATGATTGGAGCAGTGATACATTGTGTGATAGATTAGATTGTGAGCTCCGGGGTCGGGGATGATGGGAGCAGTGATACATTGTGTGATAGGGGATTAGATTGTGAGCTCCGGGGTCGGGGATGATGGGAGCAGTGATACATTGTGTGATAGGAGATTTGATTGTGAGCTCCGGGGTCGGGGATGATGGGAGCAGTGATATATTGTGTGATAGGAGATTAGATTGTGAGCTCCGGGGTCGGGGATGATGGGAGTAGTGATACATTGTGTGATAGGAGATTAGATTGTGAGCTCCGGGGTCGGGGATGATGGGAGCAGTGATACATTGTGTGATAGGAGATTAGATTGTAAGCTCCGGGGTCGGGGATGATGGGAGCAGTGATACATTGTGTGATAGGAGATTAGATTGTGAGCTCCGGGGCCGGGGATGATGGGAGCAGTGATACATTGTGTGATAGGAGATTAGATTGTGAGCTCCGGGGTCGGGGATGATGGGAGCAGTGATACATTGTGTGATAGGAGATTAGATTGTAAGCTCCGGGGTCGGGGATGATGGGAGTAGTGATACATTGTGTGATAGGAGATTAGATTGTGAGCTCCGGGGTCGGGGATGATGGGAGCAGTGATACATTGTGTGATAGGAGATTAGATTGTGAGCTCCGGGGTCGGGGATGATGGGAGCAGTGATACATTGTGTGATAGGAGATTAGATTGTAAGCTCCGGGGTCGGGGATGATGGGACCAGTGATACATTGTGTGATAGGAGATTAGATTGTGAGCTCCGGGGTCGGGGATGATGAGAGCAGTGATACATTGTGTGATAGATTAGATTGTGAGCTCCGGGGTCGGGGATGATGAGAGCAGTGATACATTGTGTGATAGGAGATTAGATTGTGAGCTCCGGGGTCGGGGATGATGGGAGCAGTGATACATTGTGTGATAGGAGATTAGATTGTGAGCTCCGGGGTCGGGGATGATGGGAGCAGTGATATATTGTGTGATAGGAGATTAGATTGTGAGCTCCGGGGTCGGGGATGATGGGAGCAGTGATACATTGTGTGATAGGAGATTAGATTGTGAGCTCCGGGGTCGGGGATGATGGGAGCAGTGATACATTGTGTGATAGGAGATTAGATTGTGAGCTCCGGGGTCGGGGATGATGGGAGCAGTGATACATTGTGTGATAGGAGATTAGATTGTGAGCTCCGGGGTCGGGGATGATGGGAGCAGTGATACATTGTGTGATAGGAGATTAGATTGTGAGCTCCGGGGTCGGGGATGATGGGAGCAGTGATACATTGTGTGATAGGAGATTAGATTGTGAGCTCCGGGGTCGGGGATGATGGGAGTGGTGATACATTGTGTGATAGGAGATTAGATTGTGAGCTCCGGGGTCGGGGATGATGGGAGTGGTGATACATTGTGTGATAGGAGATTAGATTGTGAGCTCCGGGGTCGGGGATGATGGGAGCAGTGATATATTGTGTGATAGGAGATTAGATTGTGAGCTCCGGGGTCGGGGATGATGGGAGCAGTGATACATTGTGTGATAGGAGATTAGATTGTGAGCTCCGGGGTCGGGGATGATGGGAGTGGTGATACATTGTGTGATAGGAGATTAGATTGTGAGCTCCGGGGTCGGGGATGATGGGAGTGGTGATACATTGTGTGATAGGAGATTAGATTGTGAGCTCCGGGGTCGGGGATGATGGGAGTGGTGATACATTGTGTGATAGGAGATTAGATTGTGAGCTCCGGGGTCGGGGATGATGGGAGTGGTGTGTGAGATGAGGGGTCAGAGACTGAGGTGCGTGATTTCAGTTCAGCTGATACTTTCCAACTCATTGTAGAAACTCCTGGCACAAGTTACGACGTCTGAGACTCGTAGAAGTGTTGGGACTTCTCCTGGTATCAGATCCAGGCCCCGCGTGCTCTCGGGGGGTGCCGCTGTATGGAGGGGTCTTGTACCCTCACGTTTCTCACTGATGGCTGTAACACCAGAGGGTGTGGACCCCTTCGCCACGGGCCAGGCTCACCCCTGAGTGGTGTATCAAAGTGACTACCTAGTCAGCATGAGAGCCTCTGATGGTGAGGATAGGCTGTGCCACAGGACGTCGCCAGGTGCCACTCCCAGGGCAGTCCCGAGCCTGCGCAGCTGACTGAAGGGTCAGGGCAGGGATGCGAGGTACGGAGGGAACAGGCAGAGATGTAGTCAGACAATCCAAGGCAGGGGCAGGTAGCACAGGGTCAGGCTACAGAGTCGAGGTCAGGAGCAGAGAGGTCAGACAAGATAAACTGAAAACAACGGAAAGAGGAAAAAGAGGCACAAACTGACAGAGCACTAAGATCAGACCCAGGGTGGAGGGACGAGCAGACTGCTATAGCACCTGCTGGCAGGGGATAGGCCGAGGAAGCAGATCTCTGCTGGACACAGTGGATATAAACACCAGCAGTCTGATCACGCCTCCCTATAGCCAGGTGGAGAAAGGAGCAGACATATAGCAGCTGCTGGCAGGGGATAGGCCGAGGAAGCAGATCTCTGCTGGACACAGTGGATATAAATACCAGCAGTCTGATCACGCCTCCCTATAGCCAGGTGGAGAAAGGAGCAGACATATAGCAGCTGCTGGCAGGGGATAGGCCGAGGAAGCAGATCTCTGCTGGACACAGTGGATATAAATACCAGCAGTCTGATCACGCCTCCCTATAGCCAGGTGGAGAAAGGAGCAGACATATAGCAGCTGCTGGCGGGAGATAGGCCGAGGAAGCAGATCTCTGCTGGACACAGTGATTATAAATACCAGCAGTCTGTATACGCCTCCCTATAGCCAGGTGGAGAAAGAAGCAGACTGATATAGCACATGCTGGCAGGGGATAGGCCGAGGAAGCAGATCTCTGCTGAACACATTGGATATAAACAGCAGCAGTCTGACCATGCCTCCCTATAGCCAGGTGGAGAAAGGAGCATACTCATATAGCATCTGCTGGCAGGGGATAGACCGAGGAAGCAGATCTCTGCTGGACACAGGGGCTATAAATACCAGCATCTGGCCACGCCTTCCTATAGCCAGGTGGAGAAAGAAGCAGACTGATATAGCACATGCTGGCAGGGGATAGGGCGAGGAAGCAGATCTCTGCTGGACACAGTGGCTATAAATACCAGCATCTGGCCACGCCTCCCTATAGCCAGGTGAAGAAAGAAGCAGACTGGTATAGCACATGCTGGCAGGGGATAGGTCGAGGAAGCAGATCTCTGCTGGACACAGTGGATATAAATAGCAGCAGTCTGACCACGCCTCCCTATAGCCAGGTGGAGAAAGGAGCAGACTGATATAGCAGCTGCTGGCAGGGGATAGGTCGAGGAAGCAGATCTCTGCAGGACACAGTGGATATAAAAAGCAGCAGTCTGACCACATCTCACTATAGCCAGGTGGAGAAAGGAGCAGACTGATATAGCACATGCTGGCAGGGGATAGACCGAGGAAGCAGATCTCTGCTGGACACAGTGGATATAAATAGCAGCAGTCTGACCACGCCTCCCTATAGCCAGGTGGAGAAAGGAGCAGACTGATATAGCAGCTGCTGGCAGGAGATAGGCCGAGGAAGCAGATCTCTGCAGGACACAGTGGATATAAAAAGCAGCAGTCTGACCACATCTCACTATAGCCAGGTGGAGAAAGGAGCAAACTGATATAGCACATGCTGGCAGGAGATAGGCCGAGGAAGCAGATCTCCCTATTGCCAGAACTAAGGATGCAGAGATGGGCAGCACACAAGCAACGAAAAATAGGAGCAATACTTGCCCCACCCCTTTTACAGATAAAGGGAGGAGCAACCACAATAGGGAGGAGCTGGGTGTGGTCATTTCTTTGGATGGTGGCATGAACGGTGAACTCGAGGACAGTTATTTGCCCCTCACATACACCGATTCCCTAGAATCTGTCTGTGAAGTCCCGCCAGCTCTGTGCTCTCGTAGTCTCTGCCCCTGTCGGCTCTCTGCTCTCGGAGTCTCTGCCCCTGTCGGCTCTCTGCTCTCGGAGTCTCTGCCCCTGTCGGCTCTCTGCTCTCGTAGTCTCTGCCCCTGTCGGCGCTCTTTTCTCGGAGTCTCTGCCCCTGTCGGCGCTCTGCTCTCGGAGTCTCTGCCCCGTCTCTGCTGCAGACTGTCGCGCTCTCTTTTCTCGCTCTATGATGCAGACGCTCAGCTGTCGGCGCTCTTCTCTCGGAGTCTCTGCCCCTGTCGGCGCTCTTCTCTCGGAGTCTCTGCCCCTGTCGGCTCTCTGCTCTCTCTGCCCCTGTCTCTGCTGCAGACTGTCGCGCTCTCTTATCTCGCTCTATGATGCAGATGCTCGGCTGTCGGCTCTCTGCCCCTGTCGGTTCTCTGCTCTCGGAGTCTCTGCCCCTGTCAGCGTTCTGCTCGCGGAGTCTCTGCCCCTGTCTCTGCTGCAGACTGTCCCGCGCGCTTTTCTCTCGCTCTATGACACAGATGCTCGGCTTTCGGCTCTCTGCCCCTGTCGGCGCTCTTCTCTCGGAGTTGCTGCCCCTGACGGCGCTCTTCTCTCGGAGTCTCTGCCCCTGTCAGCTCTCTGCTCTTGTTCTCTACCCCTGTCTCAGCTGCAGACTGTCACGCTCTCTTCTCTCGCTCTATGACGCAGATGCTTGGCTGTCGGCTCTCTGCTCTCGTTCTCTGCCCCTGTCTCTGCTGCAGACTGTCGCACTCTCTTCTCTCGCTCTATGACGCAGATGCTCGGCTGTCGGCTCTCTGCTCTCGTTCTCTCTGCCCCTGTCTCTGCTGCAGACTGTCGGCGCTCTGCTCTCGTTCTCTCTGCCCCTGTCTCTGCTGCAGACTGTCGCGCTCTCTTCTCTCGCTCTATGACGCAGATGCTCGGCTGTCGGCTCTCTGCTCTCGTTCTCTGCCCCTGTCTCTGTTGCAGACTGTCGCGCTCTCTTCTCTCGCTCTATGACGCAGATGCTCGGTTGTCGGCTCTCTGCTCTCGTTCTCTCTGCCCGTCTCTGCTGCAGACTGTCAGCTCTGTGCTCTCGTTCTCTGCGCCTGTCTCTGCTGCAGACTATCGCGCTCTCTTCTCTCGCTCTATGACGCAGATGCTCGGCTGTCGGCTCTCTGCTCTCGGAGTCTCTGCCCCTGTCGGCGCTCTTCTCTCGGAGTCTCAGCCCCTGTCGGCGCTCTGCTCTTGTTCTCTCTGCCCCTGTCGGCGCTCTGCTCTTGTTCTCTCTGCCCCTGTCTCTGCTGCAGACTGTCGCGCTCTCTTCTCTCGCTCTATGACGCAGATGCTCGGCTGTCGGCTCTCTGCTCTCGTTCTCTGCCCCTGTCTCTGCTGCAGACTGTCGCGCTCTCTTCTCTCGCTCTATGACGCAGATGCTCGGCTGTCGGCGCTCTTCTCTCGTTCTCTGCCCCTGTCTCTGCTGCAGACTGTCGCGCTCTCTTCTCTCGCTCTATGATGCAGATGCTCGGCTGTCGGCTCTCAGCTCTCTGCCCCTGTCGGCTCTCTTCTCTCGGAGTCTCTGCCCCTGTCGGCGCTCTTCTCTCGTTCTCTGCCCCTGTCTCTGCTGCAGACTGTCGCGCTCTCTTCTCTCGCTCTATGACGCAGATGCTCGGTTGTCGGCTCTCTGCTCTCGTTCTCTCTGCCCGTCTCTGCTGCAGACTGTCAGCTCTGTGCTCTCGTTCTCTGCGCCTGTCTCTGCTGCAGACTATCGCGCTCTCTTCTCTCGCTCTATGACGCAGATGCTCGGCTGTCGGCTCTCTGCTCTCGGAGTCTCTGCCCCTGTCGGCGCTCTTCTCTCGGAGTCTCAGCCCCTGTCGGCGCTCTGCTCTTGTTCTCTCTGCCCCTGTCTCTGCTGCAGACTGTCGCGCTCTCTTCTCTCGCTCTATGACGCAGATGCTCGGCTGTCGGCTCTCTGCTCTCGTTCTCTGCCCCTGTCTCTGCTGCAGACTGTCGCGCTCTCTTCTCTCGCTCTATGACGCAGATGCTCGGCTGTCGGCGCTCTTCTCTCGTTCTCTGCCCCTGTCTCTGCTGCAGACTGTCGCGCTCTCTTCTCTCGCTCTATGATGCAGATGCTCGGCTGTCGGCTCTCAGCTCTCTGCCCCTGTCGGCTCTCTTCTCTCGGAGTCTCTGCCCCTGTCGGCGCTCTTCTCTCGTTCTCTGCCCCTGTCTCTGCTGCAGACTGTCGCGCTCTCTTCTCTCGCTCTATGACGCAGATGCTCGGCTGTCGGCTCTCTACCCCTGTCGGAGCTCTTCTCTCGTTCTCTGCCCCTGTCTCTGCTGCAGACTGTCGCGCTCTCTTCTCTCGCTCTATGACACAGATGCTCGGCTGTCGGCGCTCTTCTCTCGTTCTCTGCCCCTGTCTCTGCTGCAGACTATCGCGCTCTCTTCTCTCGCTCTATGACGCAGATGCTCGGCTGTCGGCTCTCTGCCCCTGTCGGCGCTCTTCTCTCGTTCTCTGCCCCTGTCTCTGCTGCAGACTGTCGCGCTCTCTTCTCTCGCTCTATGACGCAGATGCTCGGCTGTCGGCGCTCTTCTCTCGTTCTCTGCCCCTGTCTCTGCTGCAGACTGTCGCGCTCTCTTCTCTCGCTCTATGACGCAGATGCTCGGCTGTCGGCGCTCTTCTCTCGTTCTCTGCCCCTGTCTCTGCTGCAGACTGTCGCGCTCTCTTCTCTCGCTCTATGACGCAGATGCTCGGCTGTCGGCGCTCTTCTCTCGTTCTCTGCCCCTGTCTCTGCTGCAGACTGTCGCGCTCTCTTCTCTTGCTCTATGACGCAGATGCTCGGCTGTCGGCGCTCTTCTCTCGTTCTCTGCCCCTGTCTCTGCTGCAGACTGTCGCGCTCTCTTCTCTTGCTCTATGATGCAGATGCTCGGCTGTCGGCGCTCTTCTCTCGTTCTCTGCCCCTGTCTCTGCTGCAGACTGTCGCGCTCTCTTCTCTCGCTCTATGACGCAGATGCTCGGCTGTCGGCGCTCTTCTCTCGTTCTCTGCCCCTGTCTCTGCTGCAGACTGTCGCGCTCTCTTCTCTCGCTCTATGACGCAGATGCTCGGCTGTCGGCGCTCTTCTCTCGTTCTCTGCCCCTGTCTCTGCTGCAGACTGTCGCGCTCTCTTCTCTCGCTCTATGACGCAGATGCTCGGCTGTCGGCGCTCTTCTCTCGTTCTCTGCCCCTGTCTCTGCTGCAGACTGTCGCGCTCTCTTCTCTCGCTCTATGACGCAGATGCTCGGCTGTCGGCGCTCTTCTCTCGTTCTCTGCCCCTGTCTCTGCTGCAGACTGTCGCGCTCTCTTCTCTCGCTCTATGACGCAGATGCTCGGCTGTCGGCGCTCTTCTCTCGTTCTCTGCCCCTGTCTCTGCTGCAGACTGTCGCGCTCTCTTCTCTCGCTCTATGACGCAGATGCTCGGCTGTCGGCGCTCTTCTCTCGTTCTCTGCCCCTGTCTCTGCTGCAGACTGTCGCGCTCTCTTCTCTCGCTCTATGACGCAGATGCTCGGCTGTCGGCGCTCTTCTCTCGTTCTCTGCCCCTGTCTCTGCTGCAGACTGTCGCGCTCTCTTCTCTCGCTCTATGACACAGATGCTCGGCTGTCGGCGCTCTTCTCTCGTTCTCTGCCCCTGTCTCTGCTGCAGACTGTCGCGCTCTCTTCTCTCGCTTTATGACGCAGTTGCTCGGCTGTCGGCGCTCTTCTCTCATTCTCTGCCCCTGTCTCTGCTGCAGACTGTCGCGCTCTCTTCTCTCGCTCTATGACGCAGATGCTCGGCTGTCGGCGCTCTTCTCTCGTTCTCTGCCCCTGTCTCTGCTGCAGACTGTCGCGCTCTCTTCTCTCGCTCTATGACGCAGATGCTCGGCTGTTGGCGCTCTGCTCTCGTTCTCTGCCCCTGTCTCTGCTGCAGACTGTCGCGCTCTCTTCTCTCGCTCTATGACGCAGATGCTCGGCTGTTGGCGCTCTGCTCTCGTTCTCTGCCCCTGTCTCTGCTGCAGACTGTTGTGCTCTCTTCTCTCGCTCTATGATGCAGATGCTCGGCTGTCGGCTCCCAGCTCTCTGCCCCTGTCGGCTCTCTTCTCTCGGAGTCTCTGCCCCTGTCGGCGCTCTGCTCTCGTTCTCTGCCCCTGTCTCCGCTGCAGACTGTCGCGCTCTCTTCTCTCGCTCTATGACGCAGATGCTCGGCTGTCGGCTCTCTGCCCCTGTCGGCGCTCTGCTCTTGTTCTCTGCCCCTGTCTCCGCTGCAGACTGTCGCGCTCTCTTCTCTCGCTCTATGACGCAGATGCTCGGCTGTCGGCGCTCTTCTCTCGTTCTCTGCCCCTGTCTCTGCTGCAGACTGTCGCGCTCTCTTCTCTCGCTCTATGACGCAGATGCTCGGCTGTCGGCGCTCTTCTCTCGTTCTCTGCCCCTGTCTCTGCTGCAGACTGTCGTGCTCTCTTCTCTCGCTCTATGATGCAGATGCTCGGCTGTCGGCTCTCAGCTCTCTGCCCGTCGGCTCTCTTCTCTCGGAGTCTCTGCCCCTGTCGGCGCTCTGCTCTCGTTCTCTGCCCCTGTCTCCGCTGCAGACTGTTGCGCTCTCTTCTCTCGCTCTATGACGCAGATGCTCGGCTGTCGGCGCTCTGCTCTCGTTCTCTGCCCCTGTCTCTGCTGCAGACTGTCGCGCTCTCTTCTCTCGCTCTATGACGCAGATGCTCGGCTGTCGGCGCTCTTCTCTCGTTCTCTGCCCCTGTCTCCGCTGCAGACTGTCGTGCTCTCTTCTCTCGCTCTATGACGCAGATGCTCGGCTGTCGGCGCTCTTCTCTCGTTCTCTGCCCCTGTCTCTGCTGCAGACTGTCGCGCTCTCTTCTCTCGCTCTATGACGCAGATGCTCGGCTGTCGGCGCTCTTCTCTCGTTCTCTGCCCCTGTCTCTGCTGCAGACTGTCGCGCTCTCTTCTCTCGCTCTATGACACAGATGCTCGGCTGTCGGCGCTCTTCTCTCGTTCTCTGCCCCTGTCTCTGCTGCAGACTGTCGCGCTCTCTTCTCTCGCTCTATGACGCAGATGCTCGGCTGTCGGCGCTCTTCTCTCGTTCTCTGCCCCTGTCTCTGCTGCAGACTGTCGTGCTCTCTTCTCTCGCTCTATGACGCAGATGCTCGGCTGTCGGCGCTCTTCTCTCGTTCTCTGACCCTGTCTCTGCTGCAGACTGTCGCGCTCTCTTCTCTCGCTCTATGACGCAGATGCTCGGCTGTCGGCGCTCTTCTCTCGTTCTCTGCCCCTGTCTCTGCTGCAGACTGTCGTGCTCTCTTCTCTCGCTCTATGACGCAGATGCTCGGCTGTCGGCGCTCTTCTCTCGTTCTCTGCCCCTGTCTCTGCTGCAGACTGTCGCGCTCTCTTCTCTCGCTCTATGACGCAGATGCTCGGCTGTCGGCGCTCTTCTCTCGTTCTCTGCCCCTGTCTCTGCTGCAGACTGTCGCGCTCTCTTCTCTCGCTCTATGACGCAGATGCTCGGCTGTCGGCGCTCTTCTCTCGTTCTCTGCCCCTGTCTCTGCTGCAGACTGTCGCGCTCTCTTCTCTCGCTCTATGACGCAGATGCTCGGCTGTCGGCCAGGACGATATGACTTTATCCTGGCGCTTAATGTCCTGTGTCTGCGGAAATTCACACTTGAAGTAGCAAATTAGGAGGAGTGATGAGACCGGGATGGAGCTGACATTATGGACGGTGGCGGCGCGGACACGCAGGCCACGGACACGAGCCGCTTGGATTTGTCTTCATTTACACAACACCTGAGCAGCTGCTGCAGATCCAGGGCTTCTGCCTCGTCCCGCCGCCTGTCCTTCCCTCTCTGGCTGCCGGTTCAATACCTGTCAGAGCCGTCACCGCCCGGCAATAATTACTTATGCAAATATCTCCGGTGACATTAATCATCTCTTCCTGCGCGTGGCCCCGTGATCCTTTTTCTGCTGAGTCGCTCGCCTGCTGAAGAAAGCAGAAAACTTTTGTCTTTTTGGGTGTAAGAACCAAGAGCGACATCCAAAGCAGTAATTATTGTGTATTCACATCCTGCCTCATCCTCCTGAGCTGCACTCACTATTCTGCTGTTTCTTTGTGTCTCATCCTCCAGTCACCTCCAGAGCTGCACTCACTATTCTGCTGTTACATCATGTCTTATCCTCCGGTCACCTCCAGAGATGCACTCACTATTCTGCTGTTACATCATGTCTTATTTTCCAGGCACCTCCAGAGCTGCACTCACTATTCTTCTGTTACATCATGTCTTATCCTCCGGTCACCTCCAGAGATGCACTCACTATTCTGCTGTTACATCATGTCTTATTTTCCAGGCACCTCCAGAGCTGCACTCACTATTCTTCTGTTACATCATGTCTTATTCTCCAGTCAACTCCAGAGCTGCAGTCACTATTCTGCTGTTACATCATGTCTTATCCTCCACTCACCTACAGAGCTGCGGTCACTATTCTGCTGTTACATTGTGTCTTATCCTCCAGAGTTGTGGACACTATTCTGCTGGTTCATCATGTCTTATCCTCCAGAGCTGAGATCACTATTCTGCTGTTACATCATGTCTTATCCTCCAGAGCTGCGGTCACTATTCTGCTGTTACATCGTGTCTTATCCTCCAGAGCTGCGGTCACTATTCTGCTGTTACATCGTGTCTTATCCTCCAGAGCTGCGGTCACTATTCTGCTGTTACATCGTGTCTTATCCTCCAGAGCTGCGGTCACTATTCTGCTGTTACATCATGTCTTATCCTCCAGAGCTGCGGTCACTATTGTGCTGTTACATCATGTCTTATCCTCCAGAGCTGCGGTCACTATTGTGCTGTTACATCCTGTCTTATCCTCCAGAGCTGCGGACATTATTCTGCTGGTACATCATGTCTTATCCTCCAGAGCTGCGGTCACTATTCTGCTGTTACATCGTGTCTTATCCTCCAGAGCTGAGGACACTATTCTGCTGTTACATCGTGTCTTATCCTCCAGAGCTGCGGTCACTATTCTGCTGTTACATTGTGTCTTATCCTCCAGAGCTGCAGTTACTATTGTGCTGTTACATCGTGTCTTATCCTCCAGAGCTGCGGTCACTATTCTGCTGTTACATCGTGTCTTATCCTCCAGAGCTGCGGTCACTATTCTGCTGTTACATCGTGTCTTATCCTCCAGAGCTGCGGTCACTATTCTGCTGTTACATTGTGTCTTATCCTCCAGTCCCTGGCAGATGTGTGGACGGTACCAGGCCAGGCTGGGATTTCGTCCTCTGGGTGCAGACAGGAATGTTTTGCTCACAGAAGTCAAGCAGTGATCCTGGTAACAGAAGGTAGATTGGAAGTTGCAGAATGTTTCCTTATCGTGTAATTAGGTTTTATTTACAGACGAGTCCTTACATGACCCATTAATACAATCCCCTTCCCCGAGGCTGCGGAGATGAGAGGAGCGCGGTCTGGTGCAGCCATTTCTCACTGAGCGTTTCCCTCCATGATGTGAGAAGCGGAGAGTAAAGTGATACAGAAGAATCCGGAAAGCATCAACAACCCCAGGGAAGACCCTTCCTCAGAAAATCGCCCGACAAATGGCGGGCACAAGAAGCGTCAGTAATCCTGAAGGAGGGCTCCATGATGATTTCTCGGATAGCACTCGCTATAATGTTATATTATGGGGCAGTGCAGATCAGCGATCGGTATATGCGAATGGCAGAGTCTCAGATCACACGCTCCCATAGAAGTCTATGGGTGAGTGTGAATCCTTGGACTGCACTCGGATGTCATCCGATATACACTGACACACACAATGGAGAAGATGGAGACATTAATCTCTCCATCTCCTCCGAACCTGGGATCTGATAAGGAGGGTGATGCTGCCTCCTGGTAGTTCTCAGGCTGCGGTATCTATAAGGAGGGTGATGATGCCTCCTGGTAGTTCTCAGGCTGCGGAATCTATAAGGAGGGTGATGTTGCCTCCTGGTAATTCTCAGGCTGTGGTATGTGTAAGGAGGGTGATGCTGCCTCCTGGTAGTTCTCAGGCTGCGGTATCTGTAAGGAGGGTGATGCTGCCTCCTGGTAGTTCTCAGGCTGCGGTATCTATAAGGAGGGTGATGCTGCCTCCTGGTAGTTCTCAGGCTGCGGTATGTGTAAGGAGGGTGATGCTGCCTCCTGGTAGTTCTCAGGCTGCGGTATCTGTAAGGAGGGTGATGCTGCCTCCTGGTAGTTCTCAGGCTGCGGAATCTATAAGGAAGGTGATGCTGCCTCCTGGTAGTTCTCAGGCTGCGGTATGTGTAAGGAGGGTGATGCTGCCTCCTGGTAGTTCTCAGGCTGCGGTATGTGTAAGGAGGGTGATGCTGCCTCCTGGTAGTTGTCAGGCTGCGGTATGTGTAAGGAGGGTGATGTTGCCTCCTGGTAGTTGTCAGGCTGCGGTATGTGTAAGGAGGGTGATGCTGCCTCCTGGTAGTTGTCAGGCTGCGGTATGTGTAAGGAGGGTGATGTTGCCTCCTGGTAGTTGTCAGGCTGCGGTATGTGTAAGGAGGGTGATGCTGCCTCCTGGTAGTTGTCAGGCTGCGGTATGTGTAAGGAGGGTGATGTTGCCTCCTGGTAGTTCTCAGGCTGCGGTATGTGTAAGGAGAGTGATGTTGCCTCCTGGTAGTTCTCAGGCTGCGGTATGTGTAAGGAGGGTGATGTTGCCTCCTGGTAGTTCTCAGGCTGTGGTATGTGTAAGGAGGGTGATGCTGCCTCCTGGTAGTTCTCAGGCTGCGGTAAGTGTAAGGAGGGTGATGCTGCCTCCTGGTAGTTCTCAGGCTGCGGTATGTGTAAGGAGGGTGATGTTGCCTCCTGGTAGTTCTCAGGCTGCGGTATATGTAAGGAGGGTGATGCTGCCTCCTGGTAGTTCTCAGGCTGCGGTATGTGTAAGGAGGGTGATGCTGCCTCCTGGTAGTTCTCAGGCTGCGGTATGTGTAAGGAGGGAGATGTTGCCTCCTGGTAGTTCTCAGGCTGCGGTATGTGTAAGGAGGGTGATGCTGCCTCATGGTAGTTCTCAGGCTGCGGTAAGTGTAAGGAGGGTGATGCTGCCTCCTGGTAGTTCTCAGGCTGCGGTATGTGTAAGGAGGGTGATGTTGCCTCCAGGTAGTTCTCAGGCTGCGGTATGTGTAAGGAGGGTGATGCTGCCTCCTGGTAGTTCTCAGGCTGCGGTATGTGTAAGGAGGGTGATGTTGCCTCCAGGTAGTTCTCAGGCTGCGGTATGTGTAAGGAGGGTGATGTTGCCTCCTGGTAGTTCTCAGGCTGCGGTATGTGTAAGGAGGGTGATGCTGCCTCCTGGTAGTTCTCAGGCTGCGGTAAGTGTAAGGAGGGTGATGCTGCCTCCTGGTAGTTCTCAGGCTGCGGTATGTGTAAGGAGGGTGATGTTGCCTCCAGGTAGTTCTCAGGCTGCGGTATGTGTAAGGAGGGTGATGCTGCCTCCTGGTAGTTCTCAGGCTGTGGTATCTATAAGGAGGGTGATGCTGCCTCCTGGTAGTTCTCAGGCTGCAGTATGTGTAAGGAGGGTGATGCTGCCTCTTGGTAATTCTCAGGCTGCGGTATCTGTAAGGAGGGTGATGCTGCCTCCTGGTAGTTCTCAGGCTGCGGTATGTGTAAGGAGGGTGATGCTGCCTCCTGGTAGTTCTCAGGCTGCGGTATGTGTAAGGAGGGCGATGCTGCCTCCTGGTAGTTCTCAGGCTGCGGTATCTATAAGGAGGGTGATGCTGCCTCCTGGTAGTTCTCAGGCTGCGGTATCTGTAAGGAGGGTGATTCTGCCTCCTGGTAGTTCTCAGGCTGCGGTATCTATAAGGAGGTTGATGCTGCCTCCTGGTAGTTCTCAGGCTGCGGTATCTATAAGGAGGGTGATGCTGCCTCCTGGTAATTCTCAGGCTGCGGTATGTGTAAGGAGGGTGATGCTGCCTCCTGGTAGTTCTCAGGCTGCGGTATGTGTAAGGAGGGTGATGCTGCCTCCTGGAAGTTCTCAGGCTGCGGTATCTATAAGAAGGGTGATGTTGCCTCCTGGTAGTTCTCAGGCCGCGGTGTCTATAAGGAGGGTGATGCTACCTCCTGGTAGCTCTCAGGCTGCGGTATGTGTAAGGAGGGTGATGTTGCCTCCTGGTAGTTCTCAGGCTGCGGTATGTGTAAGGAGGGTGATGTTGCCTCCTGGTAGTTCTCAGGCTGTGGTATCTATATGGAGGGTGATGCTGCCTCCTGGTAGTTCTCAGGCTGCGGTATGTGTAAGGAGGGTGATGCTGCCTCCTGGTAGTTCTCAGGCTGCGGTATGTGTAAGGAGGGTGATGTTGCCTCCTGGTAGTTCTCAGGCTGCGGTATGTGTAAGGAGGGTGATGTTGCCTCCTGGTAGTTCTCAGGCTGTGGTATGTGGAAGGAGGGTGATGCTGCCTCCTGGTAGTTCTCAGGCTGCGGTAAGTGTAAGGAGGGTGATGCTGCCTCCTGGTAGTTCTCAGGCTGCGGTATGTGTAAGGAGGGTGATGTTGCCTCCTGGTAGTTCTCAGGCTGCGGTATGTGTAAGGAGGGTGATGCTGCCTCCTGGTAGTTCTCAGGCTGCGGTATCTATAAGGAGGGTGATGCTGCCTCCTGGCAGTCTCAGGCTGCAGTATGTGTAAGGAGGGCGATGCTGCCTCCTGGTAGTTCTCAGGCTGCGGTATCTATAAGGAGGGTGATGCTGCCTCCTGGTAGTTCTCAGGCTGCGGTATCTGTAAGGAGGGTGATTCTGCCTCCTGGTAGTTCTCAGGCTGCGGTATCTGTAAGGAGGGTGATGCTGCCTCCTGGTAATTCTCAGGCTGTGGTATGTGTAAGGAGGGTGATGCTGCCTCCTGGTAGTTCTCAGGCTGCGGTATGTGTAAGGAGGGTGATGTTGCCTCCTGGTAGTTCTCAGGCCGCGGTGTCTATAAGGAGGGTGATGCTACCTCCTGGTAGCTCTCAGGCTGCGGTATGTGTAAGGAGGGTGATGCTGCCTCTTAGTAATTCTCAGGCTGCGGTATGTGTAAGGAGGGTGATGTTGCCTCCTGGTAGTTCTCAGGCTGCGGTATCTATAAGGAGGGTGATGCTGCCTCCTGGTAGTTCTCAGGCTGCGGTATGTGTAAGGAGGGTGATGTTGCCTCCTGGTAGTTCTCAGGCTGCGGTATGTGTAAGGAGGGTGATGCTGCCTCCTGGTAGTTCTCAGGCTGCAGTATGTGTAAGGAGGGTGATGCTGCCTCCTGGTAGTTCTCAGGCTGCGGTATCTGTAAGGAGGGTGATGCTACCTCCTGGTAGCTCTCAGGCTGCGGTATGTGTAAGGAGGGTGATGCTGCCTCCTGGTAGTTCTCAGGCTGCGGTATGTGTAAGGAGGGTGATGTTGCCTCCTGGTAGTTGTCAGGCTGCGGTATCTGTAAGGAGGGTGATGCTACCTCCCGGTAGTTCTCAGGCTGCGGTATTTATAAGGAGGGTGATGTTGCCTCCTGGTAGTTCTCAGGCTGTGGTATCTATAAGGAGGGTGATGATGCCTCCTGGTAGTTCTCAGGCTGCGATATCTATAAGGAGGGTGATGCTGCCTCCTGGTAGTTCTCAGGCTGTGGTATCTATAAGGAGGGTGATGATGCCTCCTGGTAGTTCTCAGGCTGCGATATCTATAAGGAGGGTGATGTTGCCTCCTGGTAGTTCTCAGGCTGCGGTATGTTTAAGGAGGGTGATGTTGCCTCCTGGTAGTTCTCAGGCTGTGGTATGTGTAAGGAGGGTGATGCTGCCTCCTGGTAGTTCTCAGGCTGCGGTAAGTGTAAGGAGGATGATGCTGCCTCCTGGTAGTTCTCAGGCTGCGGTATGTGTAAGGAGGGTGATGTTGCCTCCTGGTAGTTCTCAGGCTGCGGTATATGTAAGGAGGGTGATGCTGCCTCCTGGTAGTTCTCAGGCTGCGGTATGTGTAAGGAGGGTGATGCTGCCTCCTGGTAGTTCTCAGGCTGCGGTAAGTGTAAGGAGGGTGATGCTGCCTCCTGGTAGTTCTCAGGCTGCGGTATGTGTAAGGAGGGTGATGTTGCCTCCTGGTAGTTCTCAGGCTGCGGTATGTGTAAGGAGGGTGATGCTGCCTCCTGGTAGTTCTCAGGCTGTGGTATCTATAAGGAGGGTGATGCTGCCTCCTGGTAGTCTCAGGCTGCAGTATGTGTAAGGAGGGCGATGCTGCCTCCTGGTAGTTCTCAGGCTGCGGTATCTATAAGGAGGGTGATGCTGCCTCCTGGTAGTTCTCAGGCTGCGGTATCTGTAAGGAGGGTGATTCTGCCTCCTGGTAGTTCTCAGGCTGCGGTATCTGTAAGGAGGGTGATGCTGCCTCCTGGTAATTCTCAGGCTGCGGTATGTGTAAGGAGGGTGATGCTGCCTTCTGGTAGTTCTCAGGCTGCGGTATGTGTAAGGAGGGTGATGCTGCCTCCTGGAAGTTCTCAGGCTGCGGTATCTATAAGAAGGGTGATGTTGCCTCCTGGTAGTTCTCAGGCCGCGGTGTCTATAAGGAGGGTGATGCTACCTCCTGGTAGCTCTCAGGCTGCGGTATGTGTAAGGAGGGTGATGCTGCCTCTTGGTAATTCTCAGGCTGCGGTATGTGTAAGGAGGGTGATGTTGCCTCCTGGTAGTTCTCAGGCTGCGGTATCTATAAGGAGGGTGATGCTGCCTCCTGGTAGTTCTCAGGCTGTGGTATCTATATGGAGGGTGATGCTGCCTCCTGGTAGTTCTCAGGCTGCGGTATGTGTAAGGAGGGTGATGCTGCCTCCTGGTAGTTCTCAGGCTGCGGTATGTGTAAGGAGGGTGATGTTGCCTCCTGGTAGTTCTCAGGCTGCGGTATGTGTAAGGAGGGTGATGTTGCCTCCTCGTAGTTCTCAGGCTGTGGTATGTGTAAGGAGGGTGATGCTGCCTCCTGGTAGTTCTCAGGCTGCGGTAAGTGTAAGGAGGGTGATGCTGCCTCCTGGTAGTTCTCAGGCTGCGGTATGTGTAAGGAGGGTGATGTTGCCTCCTGGTAGTTCTCAGGCTGCGGTATGTGTAAGGAGGGTGATGCTGCCTCCTGGTAGTTCTCAGGCTGCGGTATGTGTAAAGAGGGTGATGCTGCCTCCTGGTAGTTCTCAGGCTGCGGTAAGTGTAAGGAGGGTGATGCTGCCTCCTGGTAGTTCTCAGGCTGCGGTATGTGTAAGGAGGGTGATGTTGCCTCCTGGTAGTTCTCAGGCTGCGGTATGTGTAAGGAGGGTGATGCTGCCTCCTGGTAGTTCTCAGGCTGCGGTATCTATAAGGAGGGTGATGCTGCCTCCTGGCAGTCTCAGGCTGCAGTATGTGTAAGGAGGGCGATGCTGCCTCCTGGTAGTTCTCAGGCTGCGGTATCTATAAGGAGGGTGATGCTGCCTCCTGGTAGTTCTCAGGCTGCGGTATCTGTAAGGAGGGTGATTCTGCCTCCTGGTAGTTCTCAGGCTGCGGTATCTGTAAGGAGGGTGATGCTGCCTCCTGGTAATTCTCAGGCTGCGGTATGTGTAAGGAGGGTGATGTTGCCTCCTGGTAGTTCTCAGGCCGCGGTGTCTATAAGGAGGGTGATGCTACCTCCTGGTAGCTCTCAGGCTGCGGTATGTGTAAGGAGGGTGATGCTGCCTCCTGGTAGTTCTCAGGCTGTGGTATGTGTAAGGAGGGTGATGCTGCCTCCTGGTAGTTCTCAGGCTGCGGTATCTATAAGGAGGGTGATGCTGCCTCCTGGTAGTTCTCAGGCTGCGCTATGTGTAAGGAGGGTGATGCTGCCTCCTGGTAGCTCTCAGGCTGCGGTATGTGTAAGGAGGATGATGCTGCCTCTTTGTAGTTCTCAGGCTGCGGTATGTGTAAGGAGGGTGATGCTGCCTCTTTGTAGTTCTCAGGCTGCGGTATGTGTAAGGAGGGTGATGCTGCCTCCTGGTAATTCTCAGGCTGCGGTATGTGTAAGGAGGGTGATGCTGCCTCCTTGTAGTTCTCAGGCTGTGGTATGTGTAAGGAGGGTGATGTTGCCTCCTGGTAGTTCTCAGGCTGCGGTATGTGTAAGGAGGGTGATGCTGCCTCCTGGTAGTTCTCAGGCTGCGGTATGTGTAAGGAGGGTGATGCTGCCTCCTGGTAGTTCTCAGGCTGCGGTATGTGTAAGGAGGGTGATGCTGCCTCCTTGTAGTTCTCAGGCTGCGGTATGTGTAAGGAGGGTGATGCTGCCTCCTTGTAGTTCTCAGGCTGCGGTATGTGTAAGGAGGGTGATGCTGTCTCCTGGTAGTTCTCAGGCTGCGGTATGTGTAAGGAGGGTGATGCTGCCTCCTGGTAGTTCTCAGGCTGCGGTATGTGTAAGGAGGGTGATGCTGCCTCCTGGTAGTTCTCAGGCTGCGGTATGTGTAAGGAGGGTGATGCTGCCTCCTGGTAGTTCTCAGGCTGCAGTATGTGTAAGGAGGGTGATGCTGCCTCCTGGTAGTTCTCAGGCTGCGGTATGTGTAAGGAGGGTGATGCTGCCTCCTGGTAGTTCTCAGGCTGCGGTATGTGTAAGGAGGGTGATGATGCCTCCTGGTAGTTCTCAGGCTGAGGTATGTGTAAGGAGGGTGATGCTGCCTCCTGGTAGTTCTCAGGCTGCGGTATGTGTAAGGAGGGTGATGCTGCCTCCTGGTAGTTCTCAGGCTGCGGTATGTGTAAGGAGGGTGATGCTGCCTCCTGGTAGTTCTCAGGCTGCGGTATGTGTAAGGAGGGTGATGTTGCCTCCTGGTAGTTCTCAGGCTGCGGTATGTGTAAGGAGGGTGATGCTGCCTCCTGGTAGTTCTCAGGCTGCGGTATGTGTAAGGAGGGTGATGCTGCCTCCTGGTAGTTCTCAGGCTGCAGTATGTGTAAGGAGGGTGATGCTGCCTCCTGGTAGTTCTCAGGCTGCGGTATGTGTAAGGAGGGTGATGCTGCCTCCTGGTAGTTCTCAGGCTGCGGTATGTGTAAGGAGGGTGATGCTGCCTCCTGGTAGCTCTCAGGCTGCGGTATCTATAAGGAGGGTGATGCTGCCTGCTGGTAGTTCTCAGGCTGCGGTATGTGTAAGGAGGGTGATGCTGCCTCCTGGTAGTTCTCAGGCTGCGGTATGTGTAAGGAGGGTGATGCTGCCTCCTGGTAGTTCTGAGGCTGCACCTTACCTCCTTGCTGCCTCATGCAGGTTTATTATGTGCACATCTTCTGTTGGTTTTCTCTGGAGGTGCAGAACCTCTTACTTCACTCGTTCTTACGTGCACTGATGGTTTCCTGACATCTTTTCCTTCCCTGCGTGTTCTTTTCACTTTCGGTGAGCTCTGAAGCTGCAGGACCTTCTCATTTCTATCCATCCTTTCCTGGTTCATTATGTGGATAGAGTTTTGCTGACTTTCTGTTGACTCTCAGGCTTTCTGCTCGTCATTCACTGCAGAGTATCAGGTACAGGAAATCTGCAGCCGTAAATCCTGCACCAAATCCTGCTGACCTTGTTGCATAAATGCTGCGGATTTGATGCTGATTTCTCTCTTAACATGTAAAATCTGTAGTAAAGGCTGAGGATACGGCGGTCGCAGCTCAGGTCAGCATTCCTGCACTTTACAGATGCGGGTGGCATGGCATACAACGGTGCCATCAAACGTCCCCATCCTATAGGATACAAGGTGCCGGCTGCAGCCGTCTTCAGATGTTGTAGGAGCTTCTGCGGCCAGTTCTCTCCTCTGGATCTGCCCTTGGATCCCATTCATCAAGCTGACTCTTTCTTGGCCTCCTCACAATCGTTCCCTCACTGTAGATCTTACTCCTAGCAGCGAGTCCAGACATAAGTCACCTTCATCCATATGGAGCAGCCGGAAACCCCACCAGTGACACCAGTCAGATCCCGTCTGCAGATTGCCTGTGTGGAGCCATGGACATGATGGAGCTTCATCCACTCTCTCCTACAATTAGGCCGGCGTCACACGGTATGATCTATTGTGCGATCGCATGTGCGATTGTACCCGCCCCCGTCGTTTGTGCGTCACAGGCAAATAGTTGCCCGTGGCGCACAAAGTCATTTACCCCCGTCACACGCACTTACCTGCTGAGCAACGTCGCTGTGGGCGGCGAACATCCACTTCCTGAAGGGGGAGGGTCGTGCGGCGTCACAGCGACATCACACAGCGGCCGCCCAATAGAAGCGGAGGGGCGGAGATGAGCGGGACGTAACATCCCGCCCACCTCCTTCCTTCCGCATAGCCGGCGGCTGCAGGTAAGCTGTGTACGTCGTTCCCGGGGTGTCACACGGAGCGATATGTGCTGCCGCAGGAACGACGAACAACCGTAGCACAGAAGGAGGAACGACATTTTGAAAATGAACGACGTGTCAACGAGCAACGATAAGGTGAGTATTTTTGGTCGTTCACAGTCGTTCGGAGGTGTCACACGGTACGACATCTCTAACGACGCCGGATGTGCGTCACTTTCAATTTGACTCCACCGACATCGCACCTGTAATATCGTAGTGTGCAAAGTACCCCTTAGCGTCTGAATTTCTCACCATAGTTAAGACCTCTGCTTGCTGTCAGTAAATAGCAATTGCCATATCTTCAATTACAGACTGACATCTGCCCTACTTCTCGCAGAGGTTTGGTGATGAGGGGGTCAGTGTGGGGGGCGCCGGTGATCACGGTCTCTCTGCCGGAGGTTTTCTATGACCCTACGTTTACACTGGACGCCTCGGGATCCAGGCAGTGGAAGCGCTCAGATTACTGACAGCTGTCACCTGGCGGGGCGTCCTCCTGATGATCACACCCTGCATAATGGAGAGGGCAGAGTAGCTGGGACTGGGGGGCTGTGGTGGCCCCGCTATTATCTGCACTTATACAGGTGAACATGCGGTGTGTCAGGCGGTAATGCTCTGCGGAGCGCCCCCTGGACTGATCGCCTGCAGCACATTCCTCGTTCTGTGGATGGCTGCGATCCGGAGGGTCAATGTGTAATTGGAAATGGGAAATATTTTATTCATTGGGAGCCGGAGAACATTGTTTTATTTTGCCGGCGTCGCTGGTTCCAATTTGCGCAGCAGAACAGACTCGCATTGTTCTCGTCTCTTCAGACCTTCGTTTTTCTTTGCTGACTCAAAGCTTTTCCCATAAGCCGCCAACATCAATTCCTCAGACTTCTTTCCATCGTATCTGGAGATCTCGGGGGTCTCCGTAACCTTCTTCTGGGTTCAGCTCTGTTTCTAATAACACCCCGTGGTTTAGTGAAGCCCCCGACTGCGCAGACAGAGCGCTTCTTTTACTTCAGTGGTTTTGTGACTACCGCACGAGATACAACGCCAGGACGCCATGATTGGCCGCGAAGTAAACTTTCCATACTGCTGAAGCGGTGTAAATGTAGGACGGCGGAGGCGGATTATGTACCAAGGTCAGCAGGAACGCAGGATATCCGCCAGTGAAGGACGTCTCGGCTCCTGGCTCCGACCGGCAGCATCTGAAAGGAGCAGATACTGGAAGAACATAACGGACACCGAGCCCTAGAGGGCGACTCCAACCAGAACCGCCACATGGTGCTGAAAATGCCGTCATCACACACTGTGCTGCCATACACTACCCAGGGTTCCCCAACTCCAGTCTTCGAGGGCCGCCAACAGTGCATGTTTTCAGGATTTCCTTAGCATTGCATGGGTGTTGGAATCATCAACTGTGCAGGTGATCAAATTATCACATGTGCAATACTAAGGAAATCCTGAAAACATGCACTGTTGGCGGCCCTTGATGACTGGAATTGGGGACCCATGCACTACACAAACGCTAAGCATACAAAGTCACAGCCCTGCCCCCGCACCACTAACATCACGGATTTCAATACCAGAGGCCACAGCAGAGTTACACTGAAAGTGCATGAATATCAGTGTAAGGCCCTGTGCACACTGCGCTTTTACCCGCGGTTTTGCTGCAAAATTTCATGAGAAAATGGCTGTAATCTTTCTTCAGACATTCCCCGGTAAAACCTATGGAAAAAAATTAGCTGTGCTCACGCTGCGTTTTTTTGCTCAAGAACATTCTTTCTGCAGAATTTCTTGAGAAAAAGGAATGAGCAGTCACTTCTTTTCTGCAGGTACCTGCGTTTTTTGCCATAGATAATGGTAAAAAAAATCCAGGGACCAACAGGCTGAAAAAACACATCAAAACCGCATCAAAAAAGCAGTAAAAATGCATGCGTTTTTCGGTGCTTATTGTTGCGTTTTTTATTTTTTTTTTCTAGTGTGCACAGGGCCTTGGCAGAATTCACACTTGAGTGTAACTTGTGTGAGTCTTGCACTGCGTCACCCGCTGCAGTCTGCCGCTCTCCGGACAGGAGCGGGGCGGCTGTATGCATTTCCATGCAGATTACCCACTCGTGTCCGGACAGGAGCGGGGCGGCTGTATGCATTTCCATGCAGATTACCCACTCGTGTCCGGACTGGAGCGGGGCGGCTGTATGCATTTCTATGCAGATTACCCACTCGTGTCCGGACAGGAGCGGGGCGGCTGTATGCATTTCTATGCAGATTACCCACTCGTGTCCGGACAGGAGCGGGGCGGCTGTATGCATTTCCATGCAGATTACCCACTCGTGTCCGGACAGGAGCGGGGCGGCTGTATGCATTTCTATGCAGATTACCCACTCGTGTCCGGACAGGAGCGGGGCGGCTGTATGCATTTCCATGCAGATTACCCACTCGTGTCCGGACAGGAGCGGGGCGGCTGTATGCATTTCCATGCAGATTACCCACTCGTGTCCGGACAGGAGCGGGGCGGCTGTATGCATTTCTATGCAGATTACCCACTCGTGTCCGGACAGGAGCGGGGCGGCTGTATGCATTTCCATGCAGATTACCCACTCGTGTCCGGACTGGAGCGGGGCGGCTGTATGCATTTCTATGCAGATTACCCACTCGTGTCCGCACAGGAGCGGGGCGGCTGTATGCATTTCTATGCAGATTACCCACTCGTGTCCGGACAGGAGCGGGGCGGCTGTATGCATTTCTATGCAGATTACCCACTCGTGTCCGGACAGGAGCGGGGCGGCTGTATGCATTTCCATGCAGATTACCCACTCGTGTCCGGACAGGAGCGGGGCGGCTGTATGCATTTCCATGCAGATTACCCACTCGTGTCCGGACAGGAGCGGGGCGGCTGTATGCATTTCCATGCAGATTACCCACTCGTGTCCGGACAGGAGCGGGGCGGCTGTATGTATTTCTATGCAGATTACCCACTCGTGTCCGGACAGGAGCGGGGCGGCTGTATGCATTTCTATGCAGATTACCCACTCGTGTCCGGACAGGAGCGGGGCGGCTGTATGCATTTCTATGCAGATTACCCACTCGTGTCCGGACAGGAGCGGGGCGGCTGTATGCATTTCTATGCAGATTACCCACTCGTGTCCGGACAGGAGCGGGGCGGCTGTATGCATTTCTATGCAGATTACCCACTCGTGTCCGGACAGGAGCGGGGCGGCTGTATGCATTTCCATGCAGATTACCCACTCGTGTCCGGACAGGAGCGGGGCGGCTGTATGCATTTCTATGCAGATTACCCACTCGTGTCCGGACAGGAGCGGGGCGGCTGTATGTATTTCTATGCAGATTACCCACTCGTGTCCGGACAGGAGCGGGGCGGCTGTATGCATTTCCATGCAGATTACCCACTCGTGTCCGGACAGGAGCGGGGCGGCTGTATGCATTTCTATGCAGATTACCCACTCGTGTCCGGACAGCGGCAGGCTGCACCGGGTGATGCGATGTGACTCAATCGCAAGTGTGACTCTGGCCTTAGGCACCGCACGGAACGTATAAGGCTATGTTCACACAGAGTGACTGAAAAATTCAAATGCAAAATCCTTCAGAAAACCTCTTCTGGTCACACTGAGTTTTCTGACATTTTGGGGAAGATTCTGCCCCTAAATGCACATGGAAATAGCCTCCAAATGCTGCCCGAATAATCGTCCTTTCACTTCAATGGCACATGGCGCTCAGGGTAAATTCACATGAGGAGGATTTTGTGCATTTTTTCTGCTGAGTATTTTCCTGTGCAAAAATGCAGCAAATTACAATTGTAGAAACCGGATGGAAGTTATAGAACCTTATCTTGTTCCTTTCTTACGCAGCATGCGTGCCAGGCCATAGACTTGAATGAGATGAAGAAAACTTCCAGATAAAAAAAACACGTGTAATCCGTATGACCGTTTAAATAAAGTTTTAACAAAGCCAAATATCAGGAGTATCAAAAACATGTTTGTGTAAAACACGACGACCCAAAAAGACAAAACCTGCAGCTGATAAGCAATAAGCGGTTTGCTTATTAACCCAATGTGTACTCTGGCTAGGAGTTCAGGGAGCCAGCGCTAAGCGGTGTGCGCTGGTAACCAAGGTAAATATCGGGTAACCAAGCGCTTGCTTACCCAATATTTACCTTAGTTACCAAGCGCAGCATCGCTTCCACGCGTCGCTGCTGGCTGGGGGCTGAGGGGTTGGTCGCTGTTGAAATCTGCCTGATTGACAGCTCACCAGCGATCATGTAGCGACGCACCAGCGATCCTGACCAGGTCAGATCGCTGGTGGGATCGCTGGAGCGTCGCTAAAGTGTGACGGTACCCTTATAGTCAGTGTGAACACAGCCGTACGCTGCTCTTTCAATTGCTCAGACGCTTCAGAAAATAGGAAGCAAAATTAACAAGAAAACAAGTCACAAAAAACAGTAGTGCGCGGTGCAATATATAGAAGCGATTTACCGCGTGTAAACGTGGAATGCGCAGGCGTCACGTCTCGCTGTGGATGTCGCGATTTGCAATGCAGTGACATGCGCGTCGTTCTTGCTCAGAAAGTGCCCTATATGTGCAGGTTTCCTCCACAATATCCCGGCTCCAGGGTGTGTGGATGCCCCTCATCCCCCCCCCCACATTACGGGATTCCTGGCATCGGCTCTGACCGCAGTAATACGAGTTCTGGCTTCGGTGATAAATCAGCGGCGCTCACCATCCACCGTATAAAACATTCAGACAAACAATTAGTCTTTTGTTTCTGAAATTCTCCCCGACAAGTTACAGAAACTGTAAAACGAGACACTTCACCTGTAGAGGCTCTCGCCCGCCTCTCACTGGGATAATTGTTCCCAGGCTCGGCCGGCGTGAGCAGCGATGGGGC